>NC_091290.1:69726329-70036329 GCF_032444005.1 Ranitomeya imitator | reverse complement strand
ACGCTGTCCTCCATGTTATTCTCTCCCTCACAGACTGTCCTCCATGTTATTTTTCTCTTCGCCACAACAGCACCCACTTGAGAGAGGGGATCCGCCCCTAGGAACAGGAAACCCTATGGAGAGATAAAAGGGCGGTCCCCCTCGCTCCCACAGTTGGTTTCCTGTTACTAAGGGAGCTCATGGAAGTAAATCAAAAACTTTCGGGGTGAACCTGGATGATAAGACGGCACCTGCGCTGAGAGCAGTGCTCAGGCGCACACAGTATGGCCGCGACCCGGAAGTGACAAACACTTCCGGGTGCAACAGGAAGAAGATGGCGGCCCCCGTTATCAAAAGGACGCCGGCTCTGATACTCCGGCGTCCAATATGGCATCCCCTTATCTATTCTCATCAAGAGAATGCCAAGAGTGTGCAAAGCAGTCATCAAAGCAAATAGTGGCTACTTTGAAGAACCTAGAATATAAGACATAATTTCAGTTGTTTCACACTTTTTTGTTAAGTATATAATTCCACATGTGTTAATTCATAGTTTTGATGCCTTCAGTGTGAATTGTACAATTTTCATAGTCATGAAAATACAGAAAAATCTTTAAATGAGAAGGTGTCCAAATTTTTGGTCTGTACTGTATATCACTATACAGTCATGGCCAAAATTTTTGAGAATGACACCAAAATTATATTTTCACATGATCTGCTGCCCTCTGGTTTTTATTAGTGTTTGTCTGATGTTTATATCACATACAGAAATATAATTGCAATCATATTATGAGTACCAATAGGTTATATTGACAGTTAGAATGAGTTAATGCAGCAAGTCAATATTTGCAGTGTTGACCCTTCTTCTTCAAGACCTCTGCAATTCTCCCTGGCATGCTCTCAATCAACTTCTGGACCAAATCCTGACTGATAGCAGTCCATTCTTGCATAATCAATACTTGCATTTTGCCAGAATTTGTTGGTTTTTATTTGTCCACCCGTCTCTTGATGATTGACCACAAGTTCTCAATGGGATTAAGATCTGGGGAGTTTCCAGGCCATGGACCCAAAATCTCTATGTTTTGTTCCATGAGCCATTTAGTTACCACCTTTGCTTTATGGCAAGGTGCTCCAGCATGCTGGAAAAGGCATTGTTGGGCGCCAAACTGCTCTTGGATGGTTGGGAGAAGTTGCTCTTGGAGGACATTCTGGTACCATTCTTTATTCATGGCTGTGTTTTTAGGCAAGACTGTGAGTGAGCCGATTCCCTTGGCTGAGATGCAACCCCACACATGAATGGTTTCAGGATGCTTTACAGTTGGCATGAGACAATACTGGTGGTATCGCATACCTCTTCTTCTCCGAATAAGCTGTTTTCCAGATGTCCCAAACAATCGAAAAGGGGATTCATCAGAGAAAATGACTTTGCCCCAGTCCTCAGCAGTCCACTCCCTGTACCTTTTGCAGAATATCAGTCGGTCCCTGATGTTTTTTCTGGAGAGAAGTGGCTTCTTTGCTGCCCTCCTTGAAACCAGGCCTTGCTCAAAGAGTCTCCGCCTCACAGTGCATGCAGAAGCACTCACACCAGCCTGCTGCCATTCCTGAGCAAGCTCGGCACTGCTGGTAGTCCGATCCCGCAGCTGAAACAGTTTTAAGATACGGTCCTGGCGCTTGCTGGTCTTTCTTGGGCGCCCTGGAGCCTTTTTGACAACAATGGAAGCTCTCTCCTTGAAGTTCTTGATGATGCGATAGATTGTTGACTGAGGTGCAATCTTTGTAGCTGCGATACTCTTCCCTGTTAGGCCATTGTTGTGCAGTGCAATGATGGCTGCACGTGTTTCTTTAGAGATAACCATGGTTAACTGAAGAGAAACAATGATACCAAGCACCAGCCTCCTTTTAAAGTGTCCAGTGATGTCATTCTTACTTTATCATGACTGATTGATCGCCAGCCCTGTCCTCATCAACACCCACACCTGTGTTTTATACATTCGTATAAAGGAACATTTTTCCTCTGTACGGACAGGTAAAGGAGTCCCCCGCTTAATTAATCACGTTAGATCATGCCATGCAAGTGATATTAAGACCTTACGTTTTGCAGGCATTAATCGGGTGTATCCACCTCCTCATGGCGGGGATATGCATCGACTTCTTTTAAAATGCGAAGCCCGCTGGATAATGCGTACCAATGCTACCGGCCCTATGGGGTTAAATGAACGCCTTGATATGTCGGTTTTTTTGTAAGTGGTCTGGAATTTATTGTATTTTGTACTTCCTCTCCCGTTTTTTCTTATTGTAAATGTATTTAGCACATCTCATGTTTGTATATATCTCTTTTTTATATTTTTTTATTGTGTGATAAGCACTCTCTGTAGTGCTTGCCATTTTAACATTGGTCACGTATAACGTCTGGTGCACGGCTGATGAGGGGAGGTATTTTCACCTGTTTTGGGTCTTTAAGTTCCTCCTCCTCATCCCCGTCTGCCATAGGACCTGTTGAAGCGCTTGCTGCGCGAAACAGCTGTTGTCCCGTTCTTTCCCGAACACATTTTTCTCCCATCCGCTCTTCCTTGTAAGATGTCTCAATAAAGATTACTTCTTCGTCCGTATTGAGGAGTGCGCTCCACTTTCTTCTTTGGCATTTACTGTGACTGGCTTTCTATGGATGCTGCACCCTCTTAGGACTGATTGCCTGGATGTTTGGAGTCTCAGTTTTCCGGACAAGCTCCACACACGAGGGGTGAGTGTACTGCAGCGGTGCTGCGTCTCTTTCTCTTTTGTTTTTTGTACTAAAACGATGTTAGCTGCTCCTTTTTAAGGCAGGACTGCAATGATGTTGAAATGTGTTTTGGGGGTTAAAGTTCATTTTCTGGGCAAATATTGACTTTGCAAGTACAGTAATTGCTGTTAAGCTGATCACTCTGACATTCAGGTGTATATGCAAATTGTCATTAGAAAAAATGAAGCAGTAAACTTTGGAAAAATTAATATTTGTCTCATTCTCAAAATTTTTGTCCATGACTGTACATGTTTTTTTTTATAAATCATTTAATAATGTTGGCACAAGTCATATGACAGCAAAGATTCTTTATGGAGTACAAATTTTTAGGAAACTAAGTAGAAAGAGAGGGAGGGGAAGAGGAAACGAGGGCAAGAAAGCGCGATGAGACGGTAGAGATGGTAGTCATGTAGTCGTCTGTTAGCAACCACCTGCCTTTTAGTTTAGGCCCATAGTAAAAAAAAATAAAAAAAAAAAAAGGGCCTTGACAACCCCTTTATCAACATTTTTAAAATGATCGACTAATAGTCTTGTTACAGACAACTAAAACTAATCAGGATAAATTGCAGACTGAATTAGGCCATGTTCACACAGTGCGTTTTTTACTGCGGAACCGCAGCGGTATTGCCGCTGCGGTTCCGCAGCAGTTTTCCATGCAGGGTACATAACAATGTAACCCTATGGAAAACAGTCACTGCTGTGCACATGGTCCGTAATTTCGTTTAAAAAGCCGCGCAGAATAGCTGCGGCAAAAAAGGAGCATGTCACTTCTTTTTCCTGAACCGCAGCGGTTCTGCACCCATAGACCTCCATTGTGAGGTCAAAATCGCCGTAAAACCCGCAGATC
Organism: Ranitomeya imitator; assembly: GCF_032444005.1. Lineage (NCBI taxonomy): Eukaryota > Metazoa > Chordata > Amphibia > Anura > Dendrobatidae > Ranitomeya > Ranitomeya imitator. The sequence goes on along the minus strand of NC_091290.1, from coordinate 70,032,727 downwards.
AAAAATATATCTGCGGGTTTTACTGCGATTTGATGTGCAGAACCGCTGCAGCAGGAAGTGCGGGGGAGCGGGCGGAAGTGCGTGGGCGGAGTGTGGCTGCCCCCCGTGGTCCGATCCCGCCCCCCGTGCTCCGATGCCCCCCCCCCCCCCCCGTGCTCCGATGCCCCCCCCGTGCCCTAATCTCCCCCCCTTATACTTACCCGGCGTCCCGGTGTCCGTCCGGCCGTCTTCTCCCTGGGCGCCGCCATCTTGCAAAATGGCGGGCGCATGCGCAGTGCGCCCGCCGAATCTGCCGGCCGGCAGATTCGCTCCAAAGTGCATTTTGATCACTGAGATATAACCTATCTCAGTGATCAAAATAAAAAAATAGTAAATGACACCCCCCCACTTTGTCACCCCCATTGGTAGGGAAAATAAAAAAATTAAGAATTTTTTTTTTTTTCACTAAGGTTAGGGTAGGGTTAGGGTTAGGGGTAGGGTTAGGGGTAGGGTTAGGGGTAGGGTTAGGGTATTTTCAGCCATTTTAGCCCTAAAAAGCTTCCTAGGAAACACACAGTCTCTGCATAGAAAACTGCATAAAAAAAGGATAAAAAAACGCATCAAAAAACGCATAAAAAAAGGACCAAAAAAAGGACCTGCGTTTTCTGCCAAGAGCTGCAGTTTTTTAAAAAAACTGTCCTGAAAAAAAAAGGATGGAAATCCTGAACGTGTGAACATACCCTTAGACACTCAATTCTTTTTTTTTTTTTTTTTTTTTCAGTCTGGTCTCTCATGTTGACAAATAAGTTCATGCTTGTCTGGTTTCTCATTTGGAGCAATATTCCTGGGGAAACTCATGACATTTTGATTGCCATGTGGTTTCCAGTTCTGGTTTTAGTGTGCGTATTACATCTTCTAGTATGTCATCCATAAATTCTTGGGATGTTGACTCCTACAAGGCCTTCACAACCCATGCGCCTCTACCCTTTGAGAACTCCACATGGTGTTGAACTGTGCCAACAGGAGCCCCAGAAAGCTTGCCTTTGTCACAACTCCTGGCACCGGATCAACATTTTGATTGTGGTCAAAAGCAGCAAGCGGTGTTTGAGCTACCATGGCATCTGTGAATTGGTGTATCCTCTTGGTCCTGTACTTGAGGCAAAGACTATGATATATCTCAAGTTCACCTGTATGACAAAAATCTGTAATTTGTTGGACGTCTCTTAGAAATGTCTTGTTCAGCACAACATCTTTCAGAAGGTCCATTGCTGGGCATTTGTCCAATAGCCACTTGGTTGTCAAAGTCCTGCTCAGAAAGTGGTGGATGTGAGCATCTTGTATATTATTCTGGCCCCACACATTCATGGACATTCTGAACCTGCTGAATGACTGATTTCCATCGGCTTACTAAAAGCTCACTATCCTCATAACATATACATGCACATCACGTATATGGTCTTTAATGAATTGCACCCAATTACCAAGGAGAGCACATTCCTGTGTTTTTCATGCTGTGCAGTTTATTTCCAACAGATGTAGCAAAGTGCCAGATATTGATCTGGTCAATGTGCAAATATTTTTCTCGCACAATCTTATGAATGGACATATGGCAGTCAGTAGCAATGACATGGATGTCGATATCCTGTTCTAAAAATGTATCAACAACAGATCAGTACCAGGGCCATGGAGACATCGCAAGAGGGACTGTGGGGACCTGTGGGAGACTGTGGAGGTCAATTATATTGTTTGCAGGACCATGTGGGCAGCACGTTGGCTCAGCACTGTTGCTGATATATAATATAAAAATAAATAGGGGATTGACATGGTGTGCTGCCTCAACTGTTTTGGATCATCTACAGATGCAGCTCACAAAATTTGAATGTCAAAAAGTTAATTTATTTCAGTTCTTCAATGCAAAAAGTGAAACTCCTATATTATATAGAGTCATTACAAACAGTGTATTTCAAGTATTTATTTCTGGTAATGTTGATGATTATGGCTTACAGCCAATGAAAACCCATAAGTCATTATCACAGTAAATTAGAATACTTTATAACACCAGCTTGAAAAATGATTTTAAAATCTGAAATGTTGGCCTACTGAAATGTATGTTCAGTAAATGCACTCAATTCTTGATCGGGGCTCCTTTTGGCATCAATTACTCCATCAATGTGGCGTGGCATGGAAGCGATCAGCCTGTGGCACTGCTGAGGTGTTATGGAAGCCCAGGTTGCTTTGATAGCAGCATTCAGCTCATCTGTATTGTGGGCTCTGGTGTCTCATCTTTCTCTTGACAATACTCCATAGATTCTGTATGGGGTTAAGATCAGGCGAGTTTGCTGCCCAATCAAGCACAGTGATACTGTTGTTTTTAAACCAGGTATTGGTACTTTTGGCAGTGTGGACAGGTGCCAAATAATGCTTGAGAATGAAATTTATTCGGACTCCCATGACAGCACACGAGAGAGGGGATCCGCCCTTAAGGAACAGGAAACCTACAGATACAAAAGGGCGGCACCTCTCCCCATGCATCAGTTGGTTTCCTGTTCCTGAAGGGACTGGATGCCTATAGAAACTACAGAAGTCCAGGCCGGCTGGACCGATTCTGGTGGCGAGAGGGTCTCCCACTTCGGCCGGTGCGGGTACCTGAAGTAGTCACGGTGGCCCTGGCAGGGCGGCACGGCGGTGACTAGGCAGCGAGGAGCGGTCGCCAGGGGGTGTCCGGTCTCCGGGGCCAGCGTCTGGTAAGTCGCCCTTCCCGTGGGCTGTGGGTTTCTCTGGAGCAGGGGGGAGCGCGGCGGCATCTGGGGGCGCCGATCGGATCGTAGCTGGCCGGCCTCGGCGTTCCACGAGAGCTGCAGCGCTGACAGGAAGCGCTGTAAGCTGTGGTGACGTCGGGGGGCGGAGCCGGCGACGTCTTCCGGATCGGCGAGCTCCTGCGCATGCGCGGGGGCTCCAAGATGGCGGCGCCCACCGGAGATCATGCCGCAATCCCTCCGGAGCGACGATTGATTCCCCACAGCTGCGGGGGGGGCGGGAAAATTAAACAAACAAGCTGGGCAAGGTGCGCTGACCGAAGGAGGGGCCTTATAAGGCGGCTCCAGCAGCATGTTCCCGGGTTCTGGCTCCAATTTACTGAAAATGGATTCAGATCAGGATCAGCAGGTTGTGCTGCTGGAACAAGCATCCCAGAAACCCAAGGAGAAGGAACATGAAAAAAGGAGCGATGGTTCGGGCCGCAGAAGCTCCTCCAGACAGGGGTCTGGAGGGTCAGTCAAAAAGGATCCCCCTCATGCTTCGGTATTTCTGGGTGTGAGCAGCCACTGGTAAGTGATCTTCGAGAAAGTTCACTTAGTGACTAGTCTCCCCTCATGTGTTTTATGCAGGGAAGGAAAAACGTCAGTAAGGCGAAGCATAGGGAATGTGCCATCTGCGGGGTTCCCTTGCCTGACTCACACCCTAAAAAACTATGTGACCCCTGTATCCAGCAGACGGTGAGGTTCTGGAAGGAGGGGAGGGGGTATAGCATGTAGATTTTACACTCTAGTCTACCTTACTTATCCCCGTAGGTAGCCGAAGAATACTCCTCTATTACGGCCAGTCTCAAGGAGATGATTAGAATGGAGGTTAAAGAGTCTTTTAAAAACCTTTCACAGTCAGGAGGTTCTAGGCAGAGAACTGAGTGGGCATCTGATTCGTCTGTGGAAAAGGACAAGTCCGAAGAATCAGACAATTCAGCAGCATCATCCTCCTCTTCGGAAGAAGACGCTGCTCGGTTTTGCCTACCCCTAGAAAGGATAGACAAATTGGTAAAGGCGGTCAGAGGCACAATGGGTATATCGGAACCCAAGCCTCAACTATCCAAAGAACAAATGATGTTCAGTGGATTGGAGCAAAAGAAGCGCAGAGTGTTTCCTTTAAATGAGAAAATACAAGATCTTATTAATAGGGAATGGAGGAAACCTGAGAGAAAAGGCTCCTTACCACCTGCGCAAAAACGCCGATACCCTTTTGATGACCCAGCAGTAGGTAACTGGGAGAAAGCACCCAAGCTGGATGCAGCAATTGCCAAGGTAGCTAAACGATCTTCTCTCCCATTTGAAGATATGGGAACACTTAAAGACCCCCTGGATAGGAAAGTGGATACCTTCCTGAAGGGAACCTGGGAGATGGCAGCTGGCTCCTTAAGACCTGCGGTAGCTTCAACCTGCACGGCAAGGTCAATGATGGTCTGGCTGGACCAGTTGGAGACCCAATTAAAACAAGGGGCCTCTAGAGAGTCCATTCTCTCAGCATTACCTGTAATCCAGGAGGGGGCGGCTTTTTTATCAGACGCCTCAATTGACTCCGTAAAGTTGGCAGCTAGAGCAGCAGGACTTTCTAATGCTGCAAGGAGAGCCCTATGGCTGAAATGCTGGCCGGGGGATATGCAGGCAAAAGCGAAGCTCTGCGCTATCCCTTGTAAAGGCGAATATTTATTTGGGCCTACCCTGGATGAACTCCTGGAGAAAGCAGGAGATGATAAGAAAAAGTTTCCCAACCTGTTCAATCCATACCGTCGTCCCTTCAACAAAAGAAGGTTCAACCGGGGAGGAAAGCGAGCCTTTTCACCAGGGAGAGATCGTCCCAGATGGGAGGATAGGCGAAAGCGAGGTACAGGTCTCATGTTTCGCCGTAACCAGACGGAAAATAAAAAACAAGACCAATGACTAGCAATTCCAGTGGGAGGGAGACTATTGCATTTCTCGGCAGAGTGGTCGAAAATCACAAACAGCGTTTGGATAAAAGACACTGTTTCCCATGGTCTCAAACTGGAATTTGTTCATATTCCACAGGACAAATTTAGGTTAACACCCTGGCGCTCATCTCCCACTGAACAATTCGCCCTAGAAGAGGAAGTGAGGACTCTCTGTTCCAAAAATGTTTTGGTAGAAGTGCCGTATTCTCAGGCAGGGGAAGGGTTTTACTCTCCCCTGTTCCTAATCCAGAAGCCTGATAAATCTTACAGGACCATTATAAATCTTAAGGGTCTCAATAAGTTTTTGGTGAAACATACTTTCAAAATGGAGTCCATCAATTCGGCAATAAAAATGCTTTTCAACAACTGTTTCATGGTAGTAGTGGATTTGAAAGATGCCTACTATCATGTACCCATTCATGCTGATTTCCAACGATACCTGAGGGTAGCGATACTAATGGGGGGTAGGATTCGACATTTTCAATTCAGAGCGCTCCCCTTTGGGATCACCTCGGCACCTAGGGTGTTTACTAAAATAATTGCGGAAGTTATGGCGCATTTAAGAGAGTCAAATATCCTTATAGTCCCCTACTTAGACGATTTCCTCATTGTAGGTAACTCGGTAGATCATTGTCTGTCACAATGGGAGATTGCTAAAACCAAACTAGAACGGTTGGGTTGGATCATAAACTTTGAAAAATCTAAATTACAGCCCCTAAATGTTCAAAAATTCCTGGGGTTAATGTTGAATTCAGTGACACAGCAGTGTCTCCTCCCTATAGAGAAAATGGACCAAATTCAGAGTTTTGTATTAAGAGCAATCAATACACCTTCCATGACACTTAGGCAAGCAATGTCTCTACTTGGGTCACTCACATCTTGCATCCCAGCAGTTAAGTGGGCTCAGTTCCACACCAGGTCCCTACAAAATGAAGTCCTGTTCCATGACAGAGCCTTAGGAGGCGCATTGAATGGAAAATTGACATTGAGGCCGATAACATTGAATTCCCTTAGATGGTGGCTAGATAAACAAAATTTATCAGCAGGGGTTCCCTGGATGATAGATGTCACCCACGTGATAACCACGGATGCCAGCTCTTCAGGGTGGGGAGCCTATATGGGGGACATGGTGGTCCAGGGACAGTGGGAACCCTTCACAACATTTTCATCAAATCAAAGAGAGTTGTTGGCGGTTGAACTGGCTGTTAAAAAATTCCTCGTATATCTGCAGGGCCAGCACGTCAGAATTCTGTCGGACAACAGAGTGGCGGTCGCTTACATAAACCGGCAAGGGGGAACTCGTTCCGAAACTTTAATGCAGATCACGGATCGGTTGTTCCAGGTGGCAGAGCTCAATTTTCTATCTTTGACAGCTCTTCACATCAAAGGAAAAGAAAATGTGGCAGCAGATTTCCTCAGCCGAAATGTGTTAAAACAGGGAGAGTGGTCTCTCAACGAGGACATTTTCAATCTTGTCGTCCGCAGATGGGGTCAACCAGTGGTGGATCTATTCGCCACCAGAAACAACAGAAAAGTAAAACTTTTTTGCTCCCTAAATCCCAGGGAGAATCCCCTGGCGGTAGACGCGTTTCTCATGAAATGGGATTTTCCACTAGCCTATGCTTTCCCACCACTGAACCTGATACCTCTAGTGGTGAGGAAAATCAGGGAGGATCGAGCGAAAGTCATCCTTATCGCCCCCTTTTGGCCCAGAAGAACCTGGTTTGCCTGGCTCAAGACAATGTCTGTAGCGGTCCCCTGGGTACTGCCAGAGATCCCGAACTTGCTTTCGCAGGGACCGATCTCCCATCCACAAGTGACGGGGCTCCATTTGACGGCATGGTGTTTGAACGGTCACTATTAGTGGGAAAAGGCTTCTCTCCAAACTTGGTGGAGACGCTCCTAAAGAGTAGAAAGCAAGTAACTACGAAAATCTACTCTAGGACTTGGAGAAAGTTCTTGTCTTGTTCAAAGTTTAATATCCAAGACGGGGTGCCAGTACAACAAATCCTAGAGTTCCTACAGAAGGGGTTCGAGTTGAAACTCTCTCCTAGTACCCTTAGGGTACAGGTCTCAGCTTTAGGTGCCCTGTTTTCCTGTAATATAGCGAATAACTACTGGATAGCGAGGTTTATGAAGGCAGTTAGTAGATCTACACCACTGCATAAAGACAGAACAGTTCCATGGGATTTAAATTTAGTTCTGTCCTCTCTAACTAAACCCCCCTTTGAACCTCTGCAGGAGGCCTCGATCAAAATGTTGACACTTAAGACAGCCTTCCTGATCGCCATAACCTCAGCTCGCAGGATAGGGGATATACAGGCACTTTCCAGAGCTCCTCCATACACTGAAATCTTGTCAGACAGAGTAGTCCTTAGACCAGACCCAGCATATCTGCCAAAGGTGGCGACACGGTTCCATAGATCACAGGAGATAGTTTTGCCGTCCTTTATTCCTAATCCCTCTAATCCTAAAGAGCAGGAGCTTCATACGTTAGACGTCAGGAGATCTCTTCTTCAGTATATTTCAGCTACTGATAATTGGAAGAAGGATGGGGCACTGCTTCTTTCCTTCCAAGGTCCAAAGAAAGGATTTAGAGTATCGAAATATTTACTGGCTAAATGGATTAGGGAAACTATCTCTCTAGCTTATACAGCAGGTGGGGGGCCAGCTCCGCAGAACCTAAAGGCACATTCCACCCGGGCCATGGCGTCATCCTGGGCAGAAAGATCTGGAGTGTCAGTGGAGCAGATATGTAAGGCGGCCACATGGTCATCCCCTTCCACTTTCTTTAAACACTATCGGTTGGATTTGGGGTCCTCCTCTGATCTTTCCTTTGGGTTAAGGGTGCTACAATCTATAGTCCCTCCCTAAGGTAGCTTACATCTCTGTAAATCTCTCGTGTGCTGTCATGGGAGTCCGAATAAAGCATTAAGCTACTTACTGGTAGCGGCATTTTTCGGAGGCCCATGACAGCACCCTTAGTTCCCTCCCTATTCACGTGGGGGTAGCACTTCCTGATATGTATATAGCGTAATATGTAAATCTCACGTATGGTGTCTTATTACAATAATGGGTTATTTTGTTTCAAATGTATATAATGTATATATTGTATATTTGTGTACCACTAACCGCGGCAGTCCTCTCAGGCTCTGAAATACAACTGATGCATGGGGAGAGGTGCCGCCCTTTTGTATCTGTAGGTTTCCTGTTCCTTAAGGGCGGATCCCCTCTCTCGTGTGCTGTCATGGGCCTCCGAAAAATGCCGCTACCAGTAAGTAGCTTAATGCTTTCCATCTCCAAAAAGCTTGTCGGCAGAGGGAAGCATGAAGTGCTCTAAAATTTCCTGGTAGACAGCTGCGCTGTCTCTGGTCTTGATAAAACACAGTGGACCTACAGCAGCAGATGACATGGCTCCTGAAACCATCACTGATTGGGGAAACTTCACACACAATTTTTTTTCTCGCTTAGGACTCGGCCTTATTCCTCCCTAGTGTGACTCCGGCCTAACTCAGCTTGCCTACTCTGAGTTAGGTAGTGGGGAGCTGGCCGTCGGTAGTGATGCTGTTGACAGAGTAGAGCGGAAGATAAGCCTCTGCTCTGTCAATGTGTCTTCACAGGAAGTAAGAAATACCTGGCAGGAGGGTCACATCACCGCTCTGAGCCATGAGACACTGGCACAAAGTGGATCAGGTAGGTAGTTAGTAACGACCTACAGATAAGTATGTAGCTCAATAGTAAGGCTACTTTCACACTAGTGTCGGTACGGGGCCGTCGCCATGCATTGGCCCGACGTACCGACACAAACTGCAAAAATAATGAACAACGGGGACAGCGGATGCAGTTTTACAAAGCATCCATTGCCCCATTGTAAGGTCCGGGGAGGAGGGGGCGGAGTTCCAGCCGCACATGCGCGGTCGGAAATGGCGGACTCGACGCACAAAAAAAGTTACATGTAACGTTTTTTGTGTCGACGGTCTGCCAAAACACGACGCATCCGTCGCACGACAGATGTGACATGTGGCAATACATCGCAATGCGTCGCTAATGCAAGTCTATGGAGAAAAAGCGCATCCTGCGGGCAACTTTGCAGGATGCGTTTTTTCTCCAAAACAACGCATTGCGACGTACAGCAAACAACGCTAGTGTGAAAGTAGCCTAAAGAAAAAAACCTGCAGAATAAACCTTTTTATCACCTTTGTGCATTTTGTTTATCTTGTAGTAAAATGATGTCTGCAGTCAACATATATTATCCACTAATGGACATTATGATTGTTGTTCGTGAGTCCCATACAACTAATTATTTTTAATGTAGTTGTCTAGTTTCTATGCGGAGTAGTAATTATTTTTCTATTCATCAAACGCAGCCAAGAGGGAATTTGCTAACTTACGTATCATAAAGCTAATCACTAGCTGTTCATATTACTGGATTCTATGTAAGTTTTGGTTAAAGCGTGGGCGTCTTCGTACACAATATGACTTCCTTCAGCACAGATTCCCAGCAGTGACCTCTCCTGCCTGACCTGACGTTGGGCGTGTAGATGAAGAAGCTGCTGGGGCACAGTGAGGATCAGGCATGGGTGCTGGGAATCGGAGTAGACCCTGTGCAGTGTTCTAGAATAGAGCCGTAAGCCCTGGGAGTTATGCCACTGCTTCTGCATCAGTGCCGCCCGCTCCCCGCTAGAAACATTTGGAAGAACACTTTAACTTACACTTTTGCCAACATTTTTGAGAGCAAACAGTCTTCTTGCTTCTGTGTTGCTCTTTGGTAAAATATCTAAATGATAAAATTCTTCCTAGCTGCAGCTTCCACTACTAAAAATGGGGGGTAGATTGGTGGAAGGGAACCACAGTCATATCTGACCACACAGAATGTACAGTATTTGAAGTCTGTGTGCAATGAAGCCATAAAAAGGCTGTTTTATAGAGCAAGCTACAGCGCGGCATCACAACTATCCGGTAAGGGAGGGATGAATGCGCCACTGTTTATAGTCATGCTCCTTACATAGAGACTTGGCTATACCTACATAGCTACAGTACAAACGTCAAGATTTGTCCTTGGGAAATAAATTAATTTAAGGCCCCTACTCACGCCTTGTTTGCGGTGTATGTTCGGCAGTATCTTGATATCATTTGAAAATGTACAGATCGGCTTATTAATCTGTAGGCCAAAGCCATGACGCATTTTTCTGAGCCCATTGCTTTCTAAATATTCAGATGTAGGGAACCACTAGACCAGTGTTCCCCAAGTCCGGTCCTCAAGAGCCACCAACAGGTCATGTTTTCAGGATTTCCTTAGTATTGCACAGGTGATGGAATTATTGCCTGTGCAGGTGATGCAATTATCACCTGTGTAATACTTAGGAAATCCTGAAAACATGACCTGTTGGTGGCTCTTGAGGACCGAACTTGGGGAACACTGCACTAGGCCATACGGGCTACACTGGTGGAGGCATAGAAAGATCGAACAACCAAGTACTTCTGACCGCAGTGCAAGGAGTGAGCATCTGTTAGGTAGGGCAGGTTATACACTTGGTAGGGCAGATGGATGGTTCGCAGTTAGCCCGCATGCATGCAGACATTGCTCATGGAGCCATATTCTCACCTAGAAGCAATACTCCTAAGGTTGGAGATGCAATGGAGCACAACATAATTCTTTTATCGTTTTTACATGAATCCTTGAGAGAAAAAGAACTGTTTGCCTCTGTTTACGGGGAGCAGTCTGCGCATCATATGATTTCTAATATGATGGTATGCATGAGGTCTCAAGGGTTCATTTATGATGGTGGATTTATTTATTTATTTGATTAACCACATTGTCTGATACTATGCAGAGGTAAACGGTATAAATATGCAATGTAGTCCTACGATACTTGCTTCTAGTGCAGCAGGAAACCATTGAGGGACAAGGTGCAGTCAGCTGTCGTATGTTAGAGCAAGACAACCCAGAGGTACAGTAGTTGAGGGAAGTTTCTTTATTTTACCTGATGAGGGATTTATTACCGTAAGTTGAATGTGCCAAAAAAAATGGCATACCAACATTGTACAACAGCTCTTAAAGGTGTTCTGCTCTTCTCAGGAGGAAGGAAGCTCTGGTGATGTTAGTGGCTGTGCATGAGACCTGGAGGACACCTGATTACATCATCCGCCCCATATGTCTGGGTGTTTCAAGCTAAATTTCATAGAGTGGAATATAATGTGTCTCTATCAAGGTTTGCCAGCTTGATTTTTTTTTTTTTCTGGATAGCTTCTCAAAAAATCATATCCAACATTTTATGGACACCTTAGATCAGGGGTCCCTGTTATGTCGGCAATCCGGTAACACAGTGTGCAGTAATCAGAGCACATACAGTGATCTGACAATAACCCAAAAACAATAGAACGAGCTCTGAGACGTGGAATCTCTGTAGACCGCAATACCTGAACCTATCCTAAACACAACTAAAGGCAGCTGTGGATTGCGCCTGTCACTACCTATGCAACTCGGCACAGCCTGAGGAGCTGACTAGCCTGAAGATAGAAAAACAAGCCTGACTTGCCTCAGAGAAATACCCCAAAGGAAAAGGCAGCCCCCCACATATGACTGTTAGCAAGATGAAAAGACAAACGTAGGGATGAAATAGATTCAGCAAAGTGAGGCCCGATATTCTAGATAGAGCGAGGATAGCAAAGAGAACTTTGCAGTCTACAAAAAACCCTAAAGCAAAAAACCACGCAAAGGGGGCAAAAAGACCCACCGTGCCGAACTAACGGCACGGCGGTACACCCTTTGCGTCTCAGAGCTTCCAGCAAAAACGAATAGACAAGCTGGACAGAAAAAACAGCAACAAAAGCAAAGAAGCACTAATCTAAGCAGAGCAGCAGGCCACAGGAAAGATCCAGAAGCTCAGATCCAACACTGGAACATAGACAAGGAGCAAGGAAGACAGAATCAGGTGGAGTTAAATAACAAGGCAGCCAACGAGCTCACCAGAACACCTGAGGGAGGAAGCCCAGAAGCTGCAGTACCACTTGTGACCACAGGAGTGAATTCAGCCACAGAATTCACAACAGTACCCCCCCCCTTGAGGAGGGGTCACCGAACCCTCACCAGAGCCCCCAGGCCGACCAGGATGAGCCACATGAAAGGCACGAACAAGATCTGGAGCATGGACATCAGAGGCAAAAACCCAGGAATTATCTTCCTGAGCATAACCCTTCCATTTAACCAGATACTGGAGTTTCCGTCTAGAGACACGAGAATCCAAAATTTTCTCCACAATATACTCCAATTCCCCCTCCACCAAAACAGGGGCAGGAGGCTCAACAGATGGAACCATAGGTGCCACGTATCTCCGTAACAACGACCTATGGAATACATTATGTATGGAAAAGGAGTCCGGGAGGGTCAGACGAAAGGACACAGGATTGAGAATCTCAGAAATCCTATACGGACCAATAAAACGAGGTTTAAATTTAGGAGAGGAAACCTTCATAGGAATATGACGAGAAGATAACCAAACCAGATCCCCAACACGAAGTCGGGGACCCACACGGCGTCTGCGATTAGCGAAAAGTTGAGCCTTCTCCTGGGACAAGGTCAAATTGTCCACTACCTGAGTCCAAATCTGCTGCAACCTGTCCATCACAGAATCCACACCAGGACAGTCCGAAGACTCAACCTGTCCTGAAGAGAAACGAGGATGGAACCCAGAATTGCAGAAAAATGGAGAGACCAAGGTAGCCGATCTGGCCCGATTATTAAGGGCGAACTCAGCCAACGGCAAAAAGGACACCCAATCATCCTGGTCTGCAGAAACAAAACATCTCAGATATGTTTCCAAGGTCTGATTGGTTCGTTCGGTCTGGCCATTAGTCTGAGGATGGAAAGCCGAGGAAAAAGATAGGTCAATGCCCATCCTACCACAAAAGGCTCGCCAGAACCTTGAAACAAACTGGGAACCTCTGTCAGAAACAATATTCTCAGGAATGCCATGCAAACGAACCACATGCTGGAAGAACAAAGGCACCAAATCAGAGGAGGAAGGCAATTTAACCAAGGGCACCAGATGGACCATTTTAGAAAAGCGATCACAGACCACCCAAATGACTGACATCTTTTGAGAAACGGGAAGGTCAGAAATGAAATCCATCGAAATATGTGTCCAAGGCCTCTTTGGGACCGGCAAGGGCAAAAGCAACCCACTGGCACGTGAACAGCAGGGCTTAGCCCTAGCACAAATCCCACAGGACTGCACAAAAGTACGTACATCCCGTGACAGAGATGGCCACCAGAAGGACCTAGCCACTAACTCTCTGGTACCAAAGATTCCTGGATGACCAGCCAACACCGAACAATGAAGTTCAGAGATAACTTTACTAGTCCACCTATCAGGGACGAACAGTTTCTCGGCCGGACAACGATCAGGTTTATTAGCCTGAAATTTTTGCAACACTCGCCGCAAATCAGGGGAGACGGCAGACACAATGACTCCTTCCTTGAGGATACTCGCCGGCTCAGATAAACCCGGAGAGTCGGGCACAAAACTCCTAGACAGAGCATCCGCCTTCACATTTTTAGAGCCCGGAAGGTACGAAATCACAAAATCGAAGCGAGCAAAAAAATAACGACCAACGGGCCTGTCTAGGATTCAAGCGCTTGGCAGACTCGAGATAAGTAAGGTTCTTATGATCAGTCAATACCACCACGCGATGCTTAGCTCCTTCAAGCCAATGACGCCACTCCTCGAATGCCCACTTCATGGCCAGCAACTCTCGGTTGCCCACATCATAATTACGCTCAGCAGCAGAAAACTTCCTGGAAAAGAAAGCACATGGTTTCAACACTGAGCAACCAGAACCTCTCTGTGACAAAACCGCCCCTGCTCCAATCTCAGAAGCATCAACCTCGACCTGGAACGGAAGAGAAACATCTGGTTGACACAACACAGGGGCAGAACAAAAACGACGCTTCAACTCCTGAAAAGCTTCCACAGCAGCAGAAGACCAATTAACCAAATCAGCACCCTTCTTGGTCAAATCGGTCAATGCTTTGGCAATGCTAGAAAAATTACAGATGAAGCGACGATAAAAATTAGCAAAGCCCAGGAACTTTTGCAGACTTTTCAGAGATGTCGGCTGAGTCCAATCCTGGATGGCTTGGACCTTAACCGGATCCATCTCGATAGTAGAAGGGGAAAAGATGAACCCCAAAAATGAAACTTTCTGCACACCGAAGAGACACTTTGATCCCTTCACGAACAAAGAATTAGCACGCAGGACCTGGAAAACCATTCTGACCTGCTTCACATGAGACTCCCAATCATCTGAGAAGATCAAAATGTCATCCAAGTAAACAATCAGGAAATTATCCAGATACTCACGGAAGATGTCATGCATAAAAGACTGTAAAACAGATGGAGCATTGGCAAGTCCAAACGGCATCACTAGATACTCAAAATGACCCTCGGGCGTATTAAATGCCGTTTTCCATTCATCTCCTTGCCTGATTCTCACCAGATTATACGCACCACGAAGATCTATCTTAGTGAACCAACTAGCCCCCTTAATCCGAGCAAACAAGTCAGATAACAATGGCAAGGGATACTGAAACTTAACAGTGATCTTATTAAGAAGGTGGTAATCAATACACGGTCTCAGCGAACCATCCTTCTTGGCTACAAAAAAGAACCCTGCTCCCAGTGGTGATGACGATGGGCGAATATGTCCCTTCTCCAGGGATTCCTTCACATAACTGCGCATAGCGGTGTGTTCAGGCACGGATAAATTAAATAAACGACCTTTAGGGAATTTACTACCAGGAATCAAATTGATAGCACAATCACAATCCCTATGCGGAGGTAGGGCATCGGACTTGGGCTCTTCAAATACATCCTGATAATCAGACAAGAACTCTGGGACCTCAGAAGGAGTGGATGACGAAATAGACAAAAATGGAACATCACCATGTTTCCCCTGACAACCCCAGCTGGATACCGACATAGAGTTCCAATCCAATACTGGATTATGGGTTTGTAGCCATGGCAACCCCAACACGACCACATCATGCAGATTATGTAGCACCAGAAAGCGAATAACTTCCTGATGTGCAGGAGCCATGCACATGGTCAGCTGGGCCCAGTACTGAGGTTTATTCTTGGCCAAAGGTGTAGCATCAATTCCTCTCAACGGAATAGGACACCGCAAAGGCTCCAAGAAAAACCCACAACGTTTAGCATAATCCAAATCCATCAGATTCAGGGCAGCGCCTGAATCCACAAACGCCATGACAGAATACGATGACAAAGAGCATATCAAGGTAATGGACAGAAGGAATTTGGACTGTACAGTATCAATGACGGCAGACCTATCGAACCGCTTAGTGCGCTTAGGACAATCAGAAATAGCATGAGTGGAATCACCACAGTAGAAACACAGCCCATTCAGACGTCTGTGTTCTTGCCATTCAACTCTGGTCATAGTCCTATCGCACTGCATAGGCTCAGGTTTAATCTTAGACAATACCGCCAAATGGTGCACAGATTTACGCTCGCGCAAGCGTCGACCGATCTGAATGGCCAAAGACATAGACTCATTCAAACCAGCAGGCATAGGAAAACCCACCATGACATCCTTAAGAGCCTCAGAGAGACCCTTTCTGAACAAAGCTGCCAGCGCAGATTCATTCCACAGAGTGAGTACTGACCACTTCCTAAATTTCTGACAATATACTTCTATATCATCCTGACCCTGGCACAAAGCCAGCAAATTTTTCTCAGCCTGATCCACTGAATTAGGCTCATCGTACAGCAATCCGAGCGCCAGGAAAAACGCATCGACACCACTCAATGCAGGGTCTCCTGGCGCAAGAGAAAATGCCCAGTCCTGAGGGTCGCCGCGCAAAAAAGAAATAATAATCAAAACCTGTTGAACTGAATTACCAGAAGAATGAGGTTTCAAGGCCAGAAATAGCTTACAATTATTTTTGAAGCTCAGAAACTTAGTTCTATCACCAAAAAACAAATCAGGAATAGGAATTCTTGGTTCTAGCATAGATTTCTGATCAATAGTATCTTGAATCTTTTGTACATTTATAACGAGATTATCCATTGAAGAGCACAGAGCCTGAATATCCATGTCCACAGCTTTGTCCTGAAGCACCCTAATGTCTAGGCGAAAAAAAAGACTGAACACAGAGCTGAGAAAAAAAAATGTCAGAACTTCTTTTTTCCCTCTATTGAGAATCATAAGTATGGCTCCTTGTACTGTTATGTCGGCAATCCGGTAACACAGTGTGCAGTAATCAGAGCACATACAGTGATCTGACAATAACCCAAAAACAATAGAACGAGCTCTGAGACGTGGAATCTCTGTAGACCGCAATACCTGAACCTATCCTAAACACAACTAAAGGCAGCTGTGGATTGCGCCTGTCACTACCTATGCAACTCGGCACAGCCTGAGGAGCTGACTAGCCTGAAGATAGAAAAACAAGCCTGACTTGCCTCAGAGAAATACCCCAAAGGAAAAGGCAGCCCCCCACATATGACTGTTAGCAAGATGAAAAGACAAACGTAGGGATGAAATAGATTCAGCAAAGTGAGGCCCGATATTCTAGATAGAGCGAGGATAGCAAAGAGAACTTTGCAGTCTACAAAAAACCCTAAAGCAAAAAACCACGCAAAGGGGGCAAAAAGACCCACCGTGCCGAACTAACGGCACGGCGGTACACCCTTTGCGTCTCAGAGCTTCCAGCAAAAACGAATAGACAAGCTGGACAGAAAAAACAGCAACAAAAGCAAAGAAGCACTAATCTAAGCAGAGCAGCAGGCCACAGGAAAGATCCAGAAGCTCAGATCCAACACTGGAACATAGACAAGGAGCAAGGAAGACAGAATCAGGTGGAGTTAAATAACAAGGCAGCCAACGAGCTCACCAGAACACCTGAGGGAGGAAGCCCAGAAGCTGCAGTACCACTTGTGACCACAGGAGTGAATTCAGCCACAGAATTCACAACAGGTCCCCAACTCCAGTCCTCAAGGCCCACCAACAGGTCATGTTTTCAGGATTTCCTTTGCATTGCACAGGTGATGCAATTATTACCTGGGCAAGACTAAGGAAATCCTGAAAACATGACATGTTGGTGGGCCTTGAGGACTGGAGTTGGGGACCCCTGCCTTAGATGACCATAATAAATCGTTAAAAATGAGATGTCTACAGACCATAAATCGTATATATTAAGACATGACCTGAATTGACTATGTAAAGGGGTGATGAATACAGTCATAAAAATCGGTACAAGTCTCCAGTTTCAAAAATACTATGGACACAACATTTTTATTTTTTATGGACCGGGAGAAAAAGTGCTCTATTTTTATGGCTTGTCCATGAATTTCTAGACTGTTGTCAACCCTGGTCTCTTTGTTATGACCAACAGCTTTTGACGCACTCGCGCCTGGCTGGAGTGAGAGGATGGAAGTGTTGAGCTGAGCCATGTGCCCCCCGCTGATCTTGGGAGAGGTGGGGTTAGCGTGGTATCAGCTAAAGGCTAAGATAGTTAAGGGAAGGTGCAGAGGCGCAGACAAGTCTCCACTTCTACACCAGACTCAGGTTTTAGCTACTGGACTGTCACTGTGTCAATGTCTCCGGTTTGTTAACACAGCACAACAGTACATAAGATCGACCTTCCAGTGACAAATTCAGTTTGCTAAATCTATATTTTTCCAGGTTTATTTTTCCTTTATAGGCAGCTGCTCTTTATTATTGTCCTTTCTGCGTTTTGATTCCAGTAGATGAATCTGTAGCCTCCTTAAGTTCAACACATAGACTCCCTGTAGACCTTTGAAGCTGAAAGCCTCGAGGTATCTACTTCTCCATAATTTACCAATAACACATTCATTTTGGACGTTTATCATGATGCCAAGTGTGGAGGAGAAAAAGTTTCTAGCACAGAAAAGGTAATACTTGGAGTTTAGTAACCTAAATCAATCCATTTTTTGCTGCTGTTAGTTCATTACGACATTGACTGGACAGTTTTCTGAAAAAGAGAACCTTGGAAGAAGCTGAATGTAGCTCTGCCCCAAGCCCAGAGCTTAAGCAATGGAGAAGCGGCAGGGATACACTTGTAGCTGTGACTCTTCTGAAACTTTTACCAATTTTATCTATTTCTTTTTCACATGGTGTGCGCTGACAACGAACACAGCCACATCTACGGTGCTAATATTTATTTAGTAGCACAAATGTAGGTTACCACAGAGACCAGGAGTCTGAAATTCACCCACTCTGCTCCTTTTGACACTACAGATAGGTAGCCATAGTTACTCCCGACAGTCCTCCCTCTGTGTTGTAGAGATTTGCTGCATATATGAGTAATACTTGGCATGTGATGTGGTGATTAATGGCCTTTGTTATCAAATTAGTGCTTGATGCATTATCTTCTTTTTTTTTTTTTTTTACAACAGCTGTTTGGGTTTCTATAAGTGAAAGTGATGTAGTATATTGTTGCCTGATCAGTGTCTCAAAATAAATATATATATATATATATATATATATATATATATATATATATATATATATATATATACATACACACACACACACACACACACACAGTCATGGCCAAAAGTATTGACACCCCTGCAATTCTGTCAGATAATACTCATTTTCTTCCTGAAAATGATTGCAAACACAAATTATTTGATATTATCTTCATTTAATTTGTTTTAACTGAAAAAACGCAAAAGAGAATGAAGCAAAAAGCAAAACATTGAACATTTCACACAAAACTCCAACAATGGGCCAGACAAAAGTATTGGCACCCTCAGCCTAATACTTAGACGAACTGCTTCCGGCAACCATCAATGAGTTTCTTACAATGCTCTGCTGGAATTTTAGACCATTCTTCTTTGGCAAACTGCTCCAGGTCCCTGATATTTGAAGGGTGCCTTCTCCAAAACTGCCATTTTTAGATCTCTCCACAGGTGTTCTATGGGATTCAGGTCTGGACTCATTGCTGGCCACCTTAGAAGTCTCCAGTGCTTTCTCTCAAACCATTTTCTAGTGCTTTTTGAAGTGTGTTTTGGGTCATTGTCCTGCTGGAAGACCCATGACCTCTGAGGGAGACCCAGCTTTCTCACACTGGACCCTACATTATGCTGCAAAATTTGTTGGTAGTCTTCAGACTTCATAATGCCATGCACACGATCAAGCAGTCCAGTGCCAGAGGCAGCAAAGCAACCCCAAAACATCAGGGAACCTCCGCCATGTTTGACTGTAGGGACCGTGTTCTTTTCTTTGAATGCCTCTTTTTATCTCCTGTAAACTCTATGTTGATGCCTTTGCCCAAAAAACTTTACTTTTGTCTCATCTGACCAGAGAACATTCTTCCAAAACGTTTTAGGCTTTTTCAGGTAAGTTTTGGCAAACTCCAGTCTGGCTTTTTTATGTCTCGGGGTAAGAAGTGGGGTCTTCCTGGGTCTCCTACCATGCAGTCCCTTTTCATTCAGATGCCGACGGATAGTACGGGTTGACACTGTTGTACCCTCGGACTGCAGGGCAGCTTGAACTTGTTTGGATGTTAGTCGAGGTTCTTTATCCAACATCCGCAAAATCTGGCGTTGAAATCTCTTGTCAATTTTTCTTTTCCGTCCACATCTAGGGAGGTTAGCCACAGTGCCATGGGCTTTAAACTTCTTGATGACACTGCGCACGGTAGACACAGGAACATTCAGGTCTTTGGAGATGGACTTGTAGCCTTGAGATTGCTCATGCTTCTCCACAATTTGGTTTCCAAAGTCCTCAGACAGTTCTTTGGTCTTCTTTCTTTTCTCCATGCTCAATGACACATCTCAAGGACACAGGGCAGAGGTTGAGTCAACTTTAATCCATGTCAACTGGCTGTAAGTGTGATTTAGTTATTGCCAACGCCTGTTAGGTGCCACAGGTAAAGGCCCCTTCACATTAAGCGACGCTGCAGCGATACCGATAACGATCCGGATCGCTGCAGCGTCGCTGTTTGGTCGCTGGAGAGCTGTCACACAGACCGCTCTCCAGCGACCAACGATGCCGGTAACCAGGGTAAACATCGGGTAACTAAGCGCAGGGCCGCGCTTAGTAACCCGATGTTTACCCTGGATACCATGCTAAAAGTAAAAAAAAACAAACACTACATACTTACCTACCACTGTCTGTCCTCCAGCGCTGTGCTCTGCTCTCCTCCTGTACTGGCTGTGAGCCGGAAAGCAGAGCGGTGACGTCACCGCTCTGCTTTCCGGCTCACAGCCAGTGCAGGAGGAGAGCAGAGCACAGCGCTGGAGGACAGACAGCGTTAGGTAAGTATGTAGTGTTTGTTTTTTTTACGTTTACGCTGGTAACCAGGGTAAACATCGGGTTACTAAGCGCGGCCCTGCGCTTAGTTACCCGATGTTTACCCTGGTTACCAGTGAAGACATCGCTGGATCGGTGTCACACACGCCGATCCAGCGATGTCTCCAGGGAGTCCAGCGACGAAATAAAGTTCTGGACTTTATTCAGCGACCAACGATCTCCCAGCAGGGGCCTGATCGTTGGTCGCTGTCACACAGAACGATTTCATTAACGATATCGTTGCTACGTCACAAATAGCAACGATATCGTTAACAATATCGTTATGTGTGAAGGTACCTTAAGTTATAGGTGCTGTTAATTACACAAATTAGAGAAGCATCACATGATTTTTTTGAACAGTGCCAATACTTTTGTCCACCCCCTTTTTTATGTTTGGTGTGGAATTATATCCAGTTTGGCTTTAGGACAATTCTTTTTGTGTTTTTTCATTTAAGACAATTTAAATGAGGATGATAATACCAAAGAATTTGTGTTTGCAATCATTTTCAGGAAGAAACTGAGTATCTGACAGAATTGCAGGGGTGTCAATACTTTTAGCCATGACTGTATATACCGTGAATTTCTTCCACATGTTGTTGTTCCAATTCACGCAAAATCATGCTTTTTTCTGTTTTTCTTTTAGAATGTAATATTCTTTTGTATTATGTTCTTGCATCTTTTTTGCTTTTTTGTGACATTTGCTACTCGTCCACTTTGCTTCCTTTATTATAAGGGAGAAAGGCATGAACTGTACAGAATTAGATGTCCTGTACAGTTTTGAAGGTGTTGAAAGTAAGATGGCACTGAAGACTGGTAAAATGGCCAATTCTGTCGGGGAGAGGAGATTATTGGTGTATAGGCATGCTGGTCAACTAGGAGAAATGGAGCTAAAATGCCTAGTGTGTTTGTGCTAATGCATTTTATACTAGAAGCTTCATGTTGACGAATTGATTTAAACCAATGCATCGCCCATTCAATGATCTGCACCAATGTGAAGAGAAATGAGGCTTTGTTCATATTTTTGGCATAATGGAACCGTGTGACGACTTTGCTAACTCTGATAACAAGACGACCTTTAGCCAAATGGTTCAAGTTGACCTGGACACACGATGTAAAAATAGCTTAAGAGCAGAATAAAACTTCTGGTTTGTTTGTTTTTTTGCTTTTTTTTTTATATTCTTCCTCTCGTTGGAGAGATACTGGCAATTATGTAAATAGAATAAGGAATAAGCAGATAGCATATATGTATGCATGTAAATGAGAGGAATATATGCACATATGCGATGGTGCAAGATGAGACGAAAACATACTCACATACCTGCTGGATATATACACTGAACCAATCGGAAAAATAGCGAATCATAAACAGAAATGCGAAACAAATTGGTCAAATAATCAAAAGGTTTTTGTGAAAATAAAGAAAAAAACTGTTATTGATAACTCAAGTGGATACATGGTGGCAATGCCAGGTACACACCGTATTAAAAACAGAGGCATGATAAAAAGTGACTTATGCAGTGGAACCTAGAGGTATAATGATGATATGTTAAATGAGCCAACATTTCGCAATTTTAGGACAATGTAATTTGAACAAAGTAGTTACTCTATATAGAGGGCATGAAAGAGATATACATACATGTGTAATACAATACCCATCACATGGGGCAATGCGTTTGTGAATGTGCACATACGGGTGGGTAGTGCAAAATGGAGATACTTGCAATCAAAGTATGTGCTACCTAATGGGTAACTTTTTTTTAAAAGTCCAAATGGGTACTATCAGATTGTTTTCACTGGGGGTGTGTTCTTTTCTCCCTTGTATGATTCTGACCAATCAGGGCATTTTTTTCACAGTTCTGCCTGCTTATGATTGGGCAGCATCATATAGTGAAAAGTTAAGTAAAAAACTATCTGATGACACTCACTTGAAGTTAACTTAAACTTAACTTCTTGGGTGCCAAGTACTTTGCCATTAAGAAGATGCCTCTTCTACTGGTGTGAGATTACTATAAGTGGTTCTATTGCTGACCTAGTGATTGTTGCCGCCTTCATCTTGTTTGAAAGTCTGTCAAACACGTGTACTCTGCCATCTTCATTTAACCATGGTTTCATCTTTCTCTTCTGATCATTTTGTAAGTCCCTTGATGAACATTGGCATATGTGGTAGGGGTTTGGGGACGTCACAGTAGGGGATATTTGTGTGTATGAGGGTCGATCCTTCACAACGGGGTGTAATTGGGGCACATATGGTTACATTTTGGCAGGGATGGACATACCATTGGTACAGCCACATGGATTCATGAATTAAAGGGGCAAATACCACTTGCAAAGTAGGCAAAATTGTGCATGAAGATGAGCTATTACTCTGCATAGGGCCCATATATTGTTCTTGCACATGGAGTTCCCTTCCGTCTGTGTCCGCTCCTGCAATTCGGGATAACTGTATAGTTTTACACCTCTATAGTCCTGTGGCTGAATTTGTACCTGCCGCCTCATTTACCCATGTTGTACAGCTTTTTCTTATTTTTGTGAGTAGGAATAATGTTAGACTGTTCAGTACCGAAAAGTGCAACGTAAGTTTCTGCCTTAGCTCGATGTTTCTGCTTGGTCATACCAGCTTTACTCTGAAATGTTCTATTACTTCCATGCACTAAACCTGAAATCTGTTTCTGATTAAAAAAAAAAAAAAAAAATCTTGTTCTGTTTCATGAAATATTATCTATTAACTGAGAGAAAAGCTGTGGGGTTTTAATTTAATTTTTCTTTATTTTGTAATATAGCATTTTTCAGTCAAGTCTTATTAGGGCACACCAGACCAGACTCCGAGGGGTTCTTGTGGCCGGTCTTTCCACCACCTCAGAAATCATTCTGTGCTGTCCAGTTTAAGTCTTTTCATGTAGATTGCTGTCTGCAAATCACTTATTGTCAAAGGGCTAAAACACTAAGGAAAGGGGAAGTTTAAATGAATTGAATCACAAATCTGAGAAGTGAGTTCTTGAAATCTGGCACAACTGTATAAATAATCATCAATTTCACAAAATCAGAGCCGGGTCCTTGAGAGAAGGCAGCTGATTAAAATTCTGCCCCCATAAAATAGTCATGTGGACAGATATATATGGTACTATATAGACTGTTTATAAATGGCCTGAAACAATTCCAAAAGACATGTGAGCAAAGAGGGAGGACACAGAGTCAAATGCTTATTGTATATACTAGCGTATAAGCCGAGGCACCAAATTCTTCCACAAAAAACTGGGAAAACTTATTGGCTCGAGTAAAAGCCGGGTATGTATTTTCCCCTCATCCCCATCCTGGTATGCTTGGTCCCCTCATCCCTATCCTGGTATGCTTGACCCCTCATCCCTATCCTGGTATGCTTTACCCCTCATCCCTATCCTGGTATGCATGGCCCCCTCATCCCCATCCTGGTATGCTTGGCCCCCTCATCCCCATCCTGGTATGCTTGACCCCTCATCCCTATCCTAGTATGCTTGACCCCTCATCCCTATCCTGGTATGCATGGCCCCCTCATCCCCATCCTGGTATGCTTGACCCCTCATCCCTATCCTAGTATGCTTGACCCCTCATCCCTATCCTGGTATGCATGGCCCCCTCATCCCCATCCTGGTATGCTTGGCCCCCTCATCCCCCTCCTGGTATGCTTGGCCCCCTCATCCCCATCCTGGTATGCTTGACCCCTCATCCCTATCCTGGTATGCATGGCCCCCTCATCCCCATCCTGGTATGCTTGGCCCCCTCATCCCCATCCTGGTATGCTTGACCCCTCATCCCCATCCTGGTATGCATGGCCCCCTCATCCCTATCCTGGTATGCATGGCCCCCTCATCCCTATCTTGGTATGCATGGCCCCCTCATCCCTATCCTGGTATGCTTGTCCTCCTCATCCCTATCCTGGTATGCATGGCCCCCTATCCTGGTATGCTTGGCCCCCTCATCCCTATCCTAGTATGCTTATCCTCCTCATTTCTATCCTGGTATGCATGGCCCCCTATCCTGGTATACATGGCTCCCTCATTTCTATCCTGGTATGCATGGCCCCCTCATCCCTATCCTGGTATGCATGGCTCCCTCATTCCTATCCTGGTATGCATGGCTCCCTCATTCCTATCCTGGTATGCATGGCTCCCTCATTCCTATCCTGGTATGCATGGCCCCCCATCCTGGTATGCATGGCCCCCTCATCCCTATCCTGGTATGCATGGCTCCCTCATTCCTATCCTGGTATGCATGGCCCCCCATCCTGGTATGCATGGCCCCCTCATCCCTATCCTGGTTTGCATGGCTCCCTCATCCCTATCCTGGTATGCTTGGCCTTCTCATCCCTATCCTGGTATGCATGGCCCCCTCATCCCTATCCTGGTATGCATGTCTCCTCATCCCTATCCTGGTATCCATGACTCCTCATTCCTATTGTGGTATGCATGGCTCCCTCATCCCTATTCTGGTATACATGGCCCCCCATCCTGGTATGCATGGCCCCCTCATCCCTTTCTTGGTATGCATGGCCCCCTCATCCCTATCCTGGTATGCATGGCTCCCTCATCCCTATTCTGGAATACATGGCCCCCTCATCCCTATCCTGGTATGCATGGCTCCCTCATCCCTATCCTGGTATGCATGGCTCCCTCATCCCTATCCTGGTATGCATGGCCCCCTCATCCCTATCCTGGTATGCATGGCCCCCTCATCCCTATCCTGGTATACATGGCCCCCTCATCCCTATCCTGGTATGCATGTCTCCTCATCCCTATCCTGGTATGCATGGTCCCCTCATCCTGGTATGCATGCCTCCTCATCCCTATCCTGGTATGCATGCCTCCTCATCCCTATCCTGGTATGCATGGCTCCCTCATCCCTATCCTGGTATGCTTGGCTCCCTCATCCCTATCCTGGTATGCTTGGCACCCTCATCCCTATCCTGGTATGCTTGGCCCCCTCATCCCCATCCTGGTATGCTTGACCCCTCATCCCCATCCTGGTATGCTTGGCCCCCTCATCCCCATCCTGGTATGCTTGACCCCTCATCCCTATCCTGGTATGCATGGCCCCCTCATCCCCATCCTGGTATGCTTGGCTCCCTCATCCCTATCCTGGTATGCTTGGCCCCCTCATCCCCATCCTGGTATGCTTGACCCCTCATCCCCATCCTGGTATGCATGGCCCCCTCATCCCTATCCTGGTATGCATGGCCCCCTCATCCCTATCTTGGTATGCATGGCCCCCTCATCCCTATCCTGGTATGCTTGGCCCCCTCATCCCTATCCTAGTATGCTTGTCCTCCTCATCCCTATCCTGGTATGCATGGCCCCCTATCCTGGTATGCTTGGCCCCCTCATCCCTATCCTAGTATGCTTATCCTCCTCATTTCTATCCTGGTATGCATGGCCCCCTATCCTGGTATACATGGCTCCCTCATTTCTATCCTGGTATGCATGGCCCCCTCATCCCTATCCTGGTATGCATGGCTCCCTCATTCCTATCCTGGTATGCATGGCTCCCTCATTCCTATCCTGGTATGCATGGCCCCCCATCCTGGTATGCATGGCCCCCTCATCCCTATCCTGGTATGCATGGCTCCGTCATTCCTATCCTGGTATGCATGGCCCCCCATCCTGGTATGCATGGCCCCCTCATCCCTATCCTGGTATGCATGGCTCCCTCATTCCTATCCTGGTATGCATGGCCCCCCATCCTGGTATGCATGGCCCCCTCATCCCTATCCTGGTATGCATGGCTCCGTCATTCCTATCCTGGTATGCATGGCCCCCCATCCTGGTATGCATGGCCCCCTCATCCCTATCCTGGTATGCATGGCTCCCTCATTCCTATCCTGGTATGCATGGCCCCCCATCCTGGTATGCATGGCCCCCTCATCCCTATCCTGGTATGCATGGCTCCGTCATTCCTATCCTGGTATGCATGGCCCCCCATCCTGGTATGCATGGCCCCCTCATCCCTATCCTGGTATGCATGGCTCCCTCATCCCTATCCTGGTATGCTTGGCCTTCTCATCCCTATCCTGGTATGCATGGCCCCCTCATCCCTATCCTGGTATTCATGACTCCTCATTCCTATTGTGGTATGCATGGCTCCCTCATCCCTATTCTGGTATACATGGCCCCCCATCCTGGTATGCATGGCCCCCTCATCCCTTTCTTGGTATGCATGGCCCCCTCATCCCTATCCTGGTATGCATGGCTCCCTCATCCCTATTCTGGAATACATGGCCCCCTCATCCCTATCCTGGTATACATGGGCCCCTCATCCCTATCCTGGTATGCATGGCTCCCTCATCCCTATCCTGGTATGCATGGCCCCCTCATCCCTATCCTGGTATACATGGCCCCCTCATCCCTATCCTGGTATGCATGTCTCCTCATCCCTATCCTGGTATGCATGGTCCCCTCATCCTCATCCTGGTATGCATGCCTCCTCATCCCTATCCTGGTATGCATGGCTCCCTCATCCCTATCCTGGTATGCTTGGCTCCCTCATCCCTATCCTGGTATGCTTGGCACCCTCATCCCTATCCTGGTATGCTTGGCACCCTCATCCCTATCGTGGTATGCATGTGTGGCACCCCAGAGTCCGATTACCACGGTGACATTGCCTCCCTCTAGGGGGTGATGTCATGCCTGGAGGATAGAAGGAAGGTCCCCATGCCAGGTAACAGTGTTCATGGCAATTCCTGCTCCAGGCCAGAAAGGGGAGCTTCCTTGTAAATTCTGGCCAGCAGGTGGGTTAGTGAGTCAGAAAGAAGTCAGCTGAGAGAGTAAACAGGGGAGTTGTCATGGAAACAAAAGCTGTCTGGAGCTTGTGACAAGATAGTGAGAGGAGAGTTGGCAGTTGTTCTGTGGAGAGGGAAGGGACAGGAGCAGAGACAAGAGCTCAGGGGAATAAAGACTATGTATAGCTGACCCCAGAGCGGAGCGCTGATAAAAAGGGACGCCAGAGTCCGTGGCTGGGCGGGTGCTGTACCCCCTGACAGCCAAATCTGGAGGGCAGGCGACTGCAAGCTCCCTGGCCACACCGAACACCTGAAGGCACGGTAGCAGACCAAGAGCCCAGGGCTGACAGTGAAAAGGACAGTAACCATGATATAGGCTCACGCTGTCTGCCATACAGGTTAGAAACCATCACGCAGGAGAGGGCCGCAGCTTAGCTAAAAGCAGCAGGGACCCTAAAAGAGAGAAGCGCAGAAGGAAAGTCCCCAACCCCACCTCGCAGGGTCGGGATCCCCCGAAAGCCTCCAGGCAAGCCAGACTCAACTCGTCATCTGTAATTGGTATCCCAGATAGCATCTACTTTCAAGTAAAAGGTAAAGAAAACTGCACCTCTCTGTGTCCTTCACTTATTCTCCGCACGCCAACATTCACCTCCATCTGAACAATCAAATATCTTTGCCCTGGGGCCCCACTCTACCATGGGGAGCTGAACCATCTTTGCTGCGTCACCATCAGCCCCAGTGGACCTAAACCGCAGCGTCGGCCACCCATTGCCGAACACCACGAGTGGCGTTACGACCAAACACCACTAATCCTCCATTTTATGACACGGCCAGGGCCACGGAAACAGATCAGAGCAATGTGGCCTCCCCCATAGAACTATCCAGTCCAATTCCAGGTACCCCACGGCCCTGACGGGTGAGTCACATGGCCCCCTCATCCCTAGTCTTTTATGCATTGTCCCCCTCATCCCTATCCTGGTATGCATGGCCTCCCCATCCCTATCCTTGTATGTATTGTCGCCTCATCCTTATCCAGGTCTGCATGGCCTCCTCGTCCCTATCCAGGTGTGCATGGCCTGCTCGTCCCTATCCAGGTGTGCATGGCCTCATCCCTATCCAGGTCTGCATGGCCTCCTCATCCCGATCCTAGTCTGCATGGCCTCCTCATCCCTATCCTGGTCTACATACCCCTCCTCATCCTGGTATGATTGACCTCTTCCCTATCCTGGTATGCATTGTCCCTCATCCCTATCTTGGTCTGCATAGCTCTTCATCCCTATCCTGGTATGCATGGCTCCTCATCCCTATCCTTGTATGCATGGCTCTTCATCCCTATCCTGGTATGCATGGCCCCCTCATCCCTATCCTGGTATGCTTGGCCCCCTCATCCCTATCCTGGTATGCATGGCCTCCTCATCCCTATCCAGGTCGGCATGGCCTCCTCATCCCTATCCAGGTCGGCATGGCCTCCTCATCCCTATCCAGGTCGGCATGGCCTCCTCATCCCTATCCAGGTCGGCATGGCCTCCTCATCCCTATCCAGGTCGGCATGGCCTCCTCATCCCTATCCAGGTCGGCATGGCCTCCTCATCCTTATCCTGGGATGCATTGTCCCCTCATCCCTATCTTGGTCTGCATAGCTCTTCATCCCTGTCCTGGTATGCATGGCTCCTCATCCCTATCTTTGTATGCATGGCTCCTCATCCCTATTCTGGTATGCATGGCTCCCTCATCCCTATCCTGGTATGCATGGCTCCTCATCCCTATCCTGGTATGCATGGCTCCTCATCCTTATCCTGGTATGCATAGCTCCTCATTGCTATCCTGGTATGCATGGCCTCCTCATCCCTATCCTGGTCTGCATGGTTCCTCATCCTTTTCGTGGTCTGCATGGCTCCTCATCCCTATCCTGGTATGCATGGCTCCTCATCCCTATCCTGGTATGCATGGCTCCTCATCCTTATCCTGGTATGCATAGCTCCTCATTGCTATCCTGGTATGCATGGCCTCCTCATCCCTATCCTGGTATGCATGGTTCCTCATCCTTGTCATGGTCTGCATGGCTCCTCATCCCTATCCTGGTATGCATGGCTCCTCATCCCTATCCTGGTATGCATGGCTCCTCATCCTTATCCTGGTATGCATAGCTCCTCATTGTTATCCTGGTATGCATGGCCTCCTCATCCCTATCCTGGTATGCATGGCTCCTCATCGCTATCCTGGTATGCATGGCTCTTCATCCCTATCCTGGTATGCTCCATCGCAGCCTCTTGTTCTCATGCCAGCAGCTGCTTTTTGTTTTTAAGCAGCACATGGCAGGGACCTCATGCGCTGTTTACAAACAGGACAGCTGCTGGAATACTTACTGCTCGCCATGTCGGGACTATGTGCGTGGAGGGCAGCGAGTATCCATTGCTATTTAATAACGCGCACAGTGTCAGCCGCAGCCTTCGCTTACTGCAGTGGCAGGGTGATCCTGTGTGTTGCTACTTAAGGGAATGAATATTCACTTCCTCCACGCCCATGTGAGTTGAGAGAAGTGAATATTCTGTTCTCTTAAGGGGCCACTCGGCCGCAGCAGCTACGGCTGACACTGTGCACACTATTACAGAGAAATGAATATTCACTGGGAGACCCTATCACAGCGATCAAATTAAAAAATATTGTAAATCAAACTCCCCTTTGTCATCCCGTTAGGTAAAAAATGTTAAGTTAAGGTCCAAATTGACTCGGTCACTAATGGGTTTAAAATAAAAATCAGCATATAATTTGACTTTCATGTTTAACCTCTTCCCAACATGCGCCTATACTGCTCTGTGGGAGGTGCGATCCCGCAAAGAGCAGTATATCTATGGCGGCACGATCGCGCAGCCTCACGCTGAACGCCGCTACGATCGCATGCGGGTGTCAGCTGTATGTGATAGCTGACACCCCGCAGCTATGCCCCCAATCGGTACTAGCACCGATCGGGGGCATTTAACCCCTCTGATGTCATCAGTAGTACAGCGGCACAGAGAAGCATCGCGCAGGAAGCCTGATGGTCTCCATGGAGACCAAGATGGCTGCGGGGTCCTTCTGGGTCCTAGAGGGAAGGTGGCTTGCGAGCGCCTGCTGGGAGTAGGCGCCGACATGTCTCCTTCCGTGCTCGTCAGATCACTGATCTGATACTCTGCTGTACAGTGTCAGATCAACGATCTGACATTATATAGTGATGTCCCGTACTGGGACAATGTAAAAAAGCTAAAAATGCAAAATGTAAAAATATCTTTTTAAAAATCCCTAAATAAAGAAAAAATATTTTTCCAATAAATAATGTAAAAAAAAAAAAAACAATAAAAGTACACCTATTTGGTATCGCCAGAGGCAAGAAACAATGCTTTATCATCCTACTGCCGAACAAAAAGTGCAATTAAATGTGATCAAAAAGACGGATGTAAATATAAATGGTACCGCTGAAAACGTCATCTTGTCCCACAAAAAAACAAGCCGCCCTACAGCTCCATCAGCAGAAAATTGAAAAAAGTTATAGCTCTCAGAATAAAGTGATGTGCAAATAATTACTATATTTTTTGGGATCGCTGTAATCGAACTGACCTGAAAAAGTGTCTTACCAGTTTTACTACACGCAGAACGGTTAAAAAAAAAAAAGTCAATTCCCGAGTTGCTGGTTTTTGTTCATTCTGTCTCCCAAAAATCAGAGTAGAAAGCGATTAAAAAAAAAAAAAATCATGTGCCCGAAAATGGTACCACAAGACTATCGGCCGAAATATAAAAATATTAGCTCTCAAAATGTGGTGATGCAAAACTAGTTTTTGTAAAAAAAAAAAAAAAAAGTCTTTTTGTGTCTGACAGCTGCCAAACATAAAAACCCGCTATAAATCTGGTATGGCTGTAATTGCACCAACCCAAAGAATAAAGTCGGCTTATCACCTATACCGCACAAGGAACGACATAAAAAATAAATAAAGGCAATTCTTCACCTATTGTTGATTTTTTTTTTTTTTTTTTTTTTTTTTATTCTGCCTCCCAAAGATCGCAGTAAGGCTTGGCCCACATTTATCCTGCGCTGAGCGCTTACAGCGGGGTTTCCATGTAAGTCTCTGAAATACGTGATTCAGACAGAACCCCGGTGGAAAATTCCCTCTAATGAGGCAGATGGAGTCGCTGTGGACGCCATATGACCTGTGATCTGGCGGTGTCTGTCTTTTTGGGATTGCATAATTTTGTGCACTTCTGAAAAGGAGACCGCTAGATAGAGTCCAGAGTAAATCTGCATCATTATAGTGAATGGATCCCTCGGGGGTTTCATCTGTCATGTCGCTCAGAGATTTAGATGGAAACCCCAAAGTAATTGATCGGCGTAGGACGCCAGATAAATGTGATCCCAAACGTTACGGAAAATATTCCCGAAAAAAAGCTTCAATTCAGTACACAAAAAAACCTCAGATCCGTAATCTATTTATGGAAATATAGGGGCTTCCACGTTATTGGTAGCAAAAAGGCTCTGGAAAAGCAAAATGGCTCCTCGCTCCCCAAAAGAAATTTAGCAAATTTTGCACTCCCAAATCCAAATGCCCCTCTCCCTCCTGAGCCCCAGTGTGCCCAAACAACATTTAGCTCCCACATGTTTGGCATTTCTGTAGTGATGGAAGCCCACCTAATTTACAGGTGTGTGTCTCCAGAAGTATGGGCTGAGCATAATGTACTGGTCACTACAGCGTACTGGTTACTACAATGGCAGTTTACAATTTTCACTCAGCAACATACATTGCTGCTTGTTTCTGGAAAACACCCATGAAGTCCAAATCGACACTACATCTGTAGATATATTACCAAAGGGTTATATTTTCCAAAATGGTGTCACTTGTGGGCGGTTTCCTCTGTTTAGACACATCAGGGACTCTTCAAACGCGACATTGCGTCCGCTAATTATTCCAGTACATGTTACATTCAAAAAGTCAAATGGCGCGCCTTCTTTTCCAAGCGCTGCCGTGCGCCCAAACAGTAGTATTCCCCCACATATGGGGTATCAGCGTACTCTGGAGAAATTGCACAACAAATTGTATAGAGCAATTTCACCTGTTACCCTTATGAAAATGCAAAATATGGAGCTAAAAAAGATTTATTTTGGAAAAATGTGATTATTTTTTTTTTGTTTTTTAATTTCCATGGCTCTACGTTATAAACTTCTGTGAAGCACTTGGGGGTTCAAGGTGCTCAGTACACATCTAGATAAATTCCGTAAGGGGTCTAGTTTCCAAAGTGGTGTTAACAAATAAACGCAAGTCATATCAAAGAAATGTTACTATTATCATAAAGTACAATAAATATGTCACAAGAAAACAGTCTCCGAATCGCCGGGATCCATTGAAGCTTTCTAGAGTTATGACCTCATAAAGTGACAGTGGTCAGAATGGTAACAATTGGCCTGGTCAGGAAGGTGAAAACAGGTTTCGTGGTGAAGGGGTTAAAGGAAAATGCTAGAACTAATGACGCACGTTACTTTTAACGTTTTCTTACCATTTCATAGATGCCCCTCTGATGGCCATAAAGGAAAATCTTCCTCCAAAGCCAGTAGAAGTAGTTCCACCTCGTAAGAGGATCAGAAGAAAACTAATGGATTCACCACAACCTTCTCAAACTGTTGGACTAACTCAATTTACCGAAAGAAATGATGCGGAGGATTCGATCAGCGAGGAGCTCACCCCCATTGTTTACACCCCAGAAATGTTGAATAAAACTGTCACCATTACTAAAGAGGTTGCAGACGTCCCAAGTATTGACCAGAATCTGGAAAGTACCCGAGGCTTTATGGCTCATGATCAGGATTTCCGGAAACTGGGTTTCACCTTTAATTTAAAGACTGGATCACAACAAGCTGATCTGAACTCTACGGTCATCCTCTCTCAGGACAGCGTGAGCCTGGGGCCAGAGTCTAACGTCAAAGAGGCTAAACCTCCGACCAGCATGTTACAAAGGTATTTGTCTCTAAGTAGATTGTTCCAAAGAGCTCTATGGATATGTGTGTGATGCGTCCATGCTATTCACTTCATATAGGTAACACTAATTCCTGAAATTCTTGTGCTCCCCTTTCTGCTGAGGACACTTTTTGCTTTTACACTTTTGTTTTCTCTTTTTTTCAAAACCTTAATTTTTTTTTTTTCTCATGGTGAGCTAATGGTTTAATTGTTACGATTTTGATTTACACAGAACATTTTATTCACTTTTTATTGCATTTCTTCAGGAAGTTATAGAGGTGAACCTCATTTCTGTCATTTTACTTTCTTTTTCTTAACTGCATTTACCGTACAGGTTAACTTTTATAATTTTAGATATCCGCATATATGGATGGAGGCCTGTTTTTTTTTGTTTTTTTTTTGTTTGTTTTGTTTTTTTTATTCTTTACTTTTAATCTGGGAAAGGGAGGTTGATCTTGAGGTTTTAGATTTTTTTTTTTTTTTTTTAAACCATTTTTAGATTTTTTTTAAACATTTTTTGCTGGGGGACTTACACTTGTGATTGCTATGTCTGCAGGCTTGGCTTCATAGTAAGTTTAAGCTGGCAGTCCAGGGGGATCTTCAACATTACCCTAGCTGCCGTGACAACTTCCTGGCATCTTGGGACTAATGTGAGTCATTTTGGCATCTAAATGAGGTGATGGGAGTCGTTAATCGTGTCCTGTAGTTTTCCCG
This sequence comes from Ranitomeya imitator, assembly GCF_032444005.1. Lineage (NCBI taxonomy): Eukaryota > Metazoa > Chordata > Amphibia > Anura > Dendrobatidae > Ranitomeya > Ranitomeya imitator. Next base: position 69,999,228 of record NC_091290.1, on the reverse strand, counting down.
GTCACTGATTTTGACAAAACCATTAAAATGGTTAAACAGCAATAATCGGCCCAATCTCTGGTCACTGGTATTACAGGCTGGTGCTGGGCGTGTCACACAGCCAGCAGCTGCCAGATACAGTGCAGGCTCCGCTCCTGAGCCCGCTCCATGCATGAGTCGATTATGTCCTAACTCTAGGCTGTGCAGTTCCTCTGTTCTTTCTCCTGTAAATATATGCACAGATGAAGTATTGGGGGTCTCATTATACAGTTTGATTTTGTCAGTTATGCCTGCTGGTAACACCCTCTTGTCAATTAATTTGGTAATCTATTTTAGTAGTGATAAAATCCTACTTTATTTCAGTACATAGGCTGGGCTTCAGAGAATTCCTTTTTTTTAGGTTTATTTATGATAAATCGTACAAAAAAAGTGAAAAAGAAAAAGGTAAACATTAAAAGTTAGATTTCTTTATTTTTTAACTAAGATGCAATGTTACAATGGGCATCTCGTTTTGTTAAGTGTTTGATTGTATACAACCCCTATTTTTATTATGTACACCCCATGAAATAAATGGCGCTATAATAATAACTCCTATTCCAGCGCATGGCATCCTATGTAAATGCCACAGAGTGCCGGTGATGGATTCGGTTGATGCAGGGGATGTGATTTTCTTGATTATTTTACTAATTGTTGTATCTAATTGTGATGATGCATAGAGCCTGGCCCACAGTAAATTATTCAGTGCCTACAAGAGAAGCCCTTATTACGGTCACCAATCCTATTCTTCCAGGCTAGGACTTCCATCTTTACTAAACAAGAATCTAGGAAAATTAAGTGACAAGCCGTCCTACATGGCAATGACTTCAGCCGCTGAAAGGAAGAGAAAGTTACTAAGGTAAGACGACCATTTTTGTACTTTGAGCATCTGGCTTTGATATCATGGTGCAGCCTCCTCTGTGTCCAGCAAGATTTAATACACAGTTATTTCCTAATAACATAAGACAGTGATGTATTTAGGTAAGAAACTATGTACCGTATACCTCATACCATAAAGCTACCGTCGAGGTATGTTGTCAGAAATATTTTATTGAGCGCTTGTGGAAGAGTTTTGTGTTTTTGCTGCATGTTACATGAGTTCTACTGTGAGGTGGATTGGCTGCAGTGTGGGGGGCCGGGATCTGTTCAGGATGGGGTCTCTGCTGTGGGTTAGAGCGAGATTGGCGGGACTATTGCACCATAGTGGTGAGTGTTTAAGATGTGTATATGTCACCATTTGGGAATTTTTTTTATACTTTTTTTCTCATTAGCAAGTTGCCTTTAAAAAAAAAAAAAAAAAAAAAAGTGCATGCTGTGGAATGTATTAAGAGAAGTGAAATGTTTTGGTTTTTTTTACATTTTTTTCTGTTTGTTTATTGGATAAAATTCTTTAAACTGGCCACTAAAGCAGCACAATAGGAGTACTCTTCATTTTTCACCATGGCTCGCTAGTCAGCTTTGCCTGGGTTGAAATCTGCTGCTTGTTGTAGATTTGATAGTCAGCAATTTATCAGGAGGAGATTATCATTTATAGAATCAGTAAACCTGCTGCAATATAGTCCTCCCTAATCATGAGCTCTGTATGAGCCCCCACCAATTACTGGCAACCTTCTGTGCATAGGCAGAAAGCTGCCAATCAGTGGTGTGTGTGGAGTTATACAGAGCTCAGCATTCAGAGAAGTGCTAGATCTGCCGCAGATAAAGCAGTAATTGTGGCAAACTGCTTCAAGTAGCCCAGTAAGTGATACATCACTGTATTAAAGGGAACCTGTCACCCCGAAAATCGCGGGTGAGGTAAGCCCACCGGCATCAGGGGCTTATCTGCAGCATTCTGTAATGCTGTAGATAAGCCCCCGATGTTACCTGAAAAAGGAGAAAAAGACGTTCTATTATACTCACCCAGGGGCGGTCCCGCTGCTGGTCAGGTCGGATGGGCGTCTCCGGTCCGCTGCGGCGCCTCCAATCTTCATTACATGACGTCCTCTTCTGATCTTCAGCCACGGCTCCGACGCAGGTGTACTTTGCTCTGCCCTCTTGAGGGCAGAGTATAGTACTGCAGTGCGCAGGCGCCGGAAAGGTCAGAGGCCCAGCGCCTGCGCACTGCAGTACTTTGCCTGCCCTCAACAGGGCAGAGCAAAGTACGCCTGCGCCGGAGCCGTGGCTGAAGATCAGAAGAGGACGTCTTGTAATGAAGATGGGAGGCGCCGCAGCGGACCGGAGACACCCATCCGACCTGACCAGCAGCAGGACCGCCCCTGGGTGAGCATAATATAACGTCTTTTTCTCCTCTTTCAGGTAACATCGGGGGCTTATCTACAGCATTACAGAATGCTGTAGATAAGCCCCTGATGCCGGTGGGCTTACCTCACCCGCGATTTTCGGGGTGACAGGTTCCCTTTAAGGGTCGTCTAGGTTTCTGCTAGCGCAGCATAATTTACAGAGACAGATTCCCTTAAAGCGAGTCTCGTAGACTGTAAGGAATAATTACTATTTTTATTTACATCTTGTGCAAAATGTTATTTTTGATGAAGCTTTAGTCTCAGAGCTAACAGCTCTGCTCCGTTCTGATTGTTTTGTTCCGTACCTGCTCCATATACTGTAAGGAAAGTGCTTTTTGTTTGCTAAACAGACCAAAGTGTATATACCGCTTTTTTTTTTCTCTTTCTTTGTGGGTCCTCAGTCTTACTGCCGGCAGTGCCGTGAAAGAGGAGAATGTACTACTTCCTGTAGCGAAACGAGTCAGGCAGGACATACCCACAGACTGCAAAGCGCTGAGAGTGAAAAGGCCAGTGGGTAAGCCTGAAGTGATAAATTATAATAGTATCTTTGACTTCATGATGAAAGCTTGACATTTCCAGGTTATCATCTTCAATTGTTTTGTTGCTGTCATCAGTCATCTAAAATATTTCCTAACAGTGATGTTTCCCTTTTTGTTCTGAGTCCGCAGAATTGTCAGTTCCAAAAGATCTTGGCTGTTTATTTTCTCTATTGCATTCAGCGATATTGGCAAATAAAGATGTGGCTTGTGTGTGTTTTTTTTTTATATAGGTATCGCTCTGTATAAATATGTCATGGATGGATAGGTATGTCTGTGATACACATGCACACAGACACTTCTTAGATTTCAGGACCAAAATATTCTCCAATCATATTAAAAGCTCTAAAGATAAAAGGATCAAGGTAATAACTGCAAAGAGACCTGACAATTTATAACCTGATAGTCCCGCTCCAATCTGTGCGTGTAATACCCCTATGTTGGAAGACGTTCTCGGAATAGAGATCAGTGCGCTATGCTGCCATCAGATCTGAAGATGCATGTCCAGCGAGTCCCGCTCTAATCTGTGGGTGTAATACCCCTATGTTGGAAGACGTTCTCGGAATAGAGATCAGTGCGCTATGCTGCCATCAGATCTGAAGATGCATGTCCAGCGAGTCCCGCTCTAATCTGTGGGTGTAATACCCCTGTGTTGGAAGACGTTCTCAGAATAGAGGTCAGTGCTCTACGCGCTATGCTGCCATCAGATCTGAAGATGCACGTCCAGCGAGTCCCGCTCAGTCTCTGGGTGTAATACCCCTATGTTGGAGATGTCCTCTGAATAGAGATCAGTGCGCTATGCTGCCATCAGATCTGAAGATGCATGTCCAGCTCGTCCTGCTCAGTCTCTGAGTGTAATACCTCTATGTTGGAAGACTTTTTCAGAATAGAGGTCAGTGCTCTATGCTGCAATCAGATCTGAAGATTCACGTCCAGCTCGTCCCGCTCAGTCTCTGGGTGTAATACCTCTATGTTGGAAGACGTTTTCAGAATAGAGGTCAGTGCTCTACGTGCTATGCTGCCATCAGATCTGAAGATGCACGTCCAGCGAGTCCCGCTCAGTCTGTGGGTGTAATATCTGTATGTTGAAGATGTCCTCTGAATAGAGATCAGTGCTCTATGCTGCCATCAGATCTGAAGATGCACGTCCAGTGAGTCCCGCTCAGTATCTGGGTGTAATACCCCTATGTTGGAAGATGTCCTCTGAATAGAGATCAGTGCTCTATGCTGCCATCAGATCTGAAGATGCACGTCCAGTGAGTCCCGCTCAGTATCTGGGTATAATACCTCTATGTTGGAGATGTCCTCTGAATAGAGATCAGTGCGCTATGCTGCCATCAGATCTGAAGATGCACATCCAGCGAGTCCCACTCTTAATCTGTGGGTGTAATACCCCTATGTTGGAAGATGTTTTCAGAATAGAGGTTAGTGCTCTACGCGCTGTGCTGCCATCAGATCTGAAGATGCACGTCCAGTGAGTCCCGCTCAGTCTGTGGGTGTAATATCTCTATGTTGGAAAACGTCCTCGGAATAGAGGGTCAGTGCTCTACGTGCTATGCTGCCATCAGATCTAAAGATGCACGTCCAGCGAGTCCCGCTCAGTCTGTGGGTGTAATATCTGTATGTTGAAGATGTCCTCTGAATAGAGATCAGTGCCCTATGCTGCCATCAGATCTGAAGATGCACGTCCAGCTCTTCCCGCTCAGTCTCTGGGTGTAATACCCCTTTGTTGGAAGACATTCTTCGAATAGAGGTCAGTGCTCTACTCGCTATACTGCCATAAGATCTGAAGATGCACGTCCAGCTCATCCCGCTCAGTCTGTGGGTGTAACACCTCTATGTTGGAGATGTCCTCTGAATAGAGGTCAGTGATCTATGCTGCCATCAGATCTGAAGATGCACGTCCAGCGACTCCCGCTCCATTCTTTGGGTGTAATACCCCTATGTTGGGAGACATTCTTGGAATAGAGATCAGTGCTCTATGCTGCCATCAGATCTGAAGATGCACGTCCAGCTCGTCCCGCTCAGTCTGTGGGTATAATACCTCTATGTTGGAGATGTCCTCTGAATAGAGATCAGTGCTCTATGCTGCCATCAGATCTGAAGATGCACGTCCAGCGACTCCCGCTCCATTCTTTGGGTGTAATACCCCTATGTTGGGAGACATTCTTGGAATAGAGATCAGTGCTCTATGCTGCCATCAGATCTGAAGATGCACGTCCAGCTCGTCCCGCTCAGTCTGTGGGTATAATACCTCTATGTTGGAGATGTCCTCTGAATAGAGGTCAGTGATCTATGCTGCCATCAGATCTGAAGATGCACGTCCAGCGACTCCCGCTCCATTCTTTGGGTGTAATACCCCTATGTTGGGAGACATTCTTGGAATAGAGGTCAGTGCTCTTTGCTGCCATCAGATCTGAAGATGCATGGCCAGCTCTTCCCGCTCAGTCTGTGGGTGTAATACCCCTATGTTGGAGATGTCCTCTGAATAGAGATCAGTGCTCTATGCTGCCATCAGATCTGAAGATGCACGTCCAGCGACTCCCGCTCCATTCTTTGGGTGTAATACCCCTATGTTGGGAGACATTCTCGGAGTGAATGTAGCTATGGATTTCTCCCATGTACATAAAGTGCAGCACAGATTCATCTCAACTACAAGCCCAGATCCTTAGATCAGGAACAGAACAGACATTTATAGGAGATTTCAGGATTTTCCCAAACTCTTATAACAACATTTACAGCACGTCCTGCATTGTAGTACTGTGCCAATTTATTATATATTTTCGGAGTTGGTCCATTTTATACCAACTCCACCGAAATGGCCACTGGCTCCTGACTCCACAGCTCTGCCTTAAAGTTGAGAATGGTGTGGACTCACGGCATGTAGATATAAAGAATATGCTGTTCTTTGAATGTAAAGCGGTGTATGTACCCGCATACAAAAATGTCACATGTGTAACTGCAATGCTTTCAGTGTGGCTAAACCATCCATTATTTATTAATGTTTTGTTTTTTGTAGGGTTGTCAAAGAATAAGGAGTGCAATGTGCAAAGACGTCTGCCTAGGAGTATTTCGGAAGGAGCGTTAGCTGGTGCTAAAAGAAAACCCTTCTTCCTTGGATCATCTCAGCAGTTTTTACAAGCTGCAAAGAAAAAGTAGCCGCTCACATCTGCAATGGATTCTCCAGTCCAATGACTGCAAAGCCTTGTCCTGTCTTACAAATAATACATTTTAGTGTCTAGAAGCCGTTACTTGTACAGTACGACGCCTGACTCTTGATGTGTTTTTAATATACTCCGTCCTTACATCATGCAGTACGTCTGTGCAAGAACAAAACGCCTTTACAGTCTGGTTGTAAGATGTTGACACCATTGTTGTCCCCGTCCTTCCCAAGACCATTGGTCGTCAGGCCTCCACCTACCATAATGATGGGATATCCTGGTGATACGGCATCACTTTGACATTGGGAAAAAAAACATTTAGCAGAATTGTAAAAATGTTAAACTTTGTCAGGTTTTCCATAACATTTTCCTTTAGCAAAGTGCATTTTGTTTCCCTTTGACTGAAAATGCATTGTTAGACACAGACTACTCATGCAAACACTTTTATTGGCAGGCAGGATTTCCCCACACATTGTGGTAATGTAAAAAGCATTAGCATTATAGCTGGAGATCCCAGCACCGATTATAAAAAAAAAAATTCTACAACTTTAAGAGGTTCCTGTAAGCCATGGTTTTACTAATGGTTTCTGTGAATGATCATTATGAGCACTATTTTATTTTTAAGCTGTAAATATTGGTTTCCTGTGTTATTAATATTTTTTTTCCGTGTGTACTATAAGTGTACAGAGCTGTGTCTTGTAAATAACCTGTCTACTAATTGTCTGAAATGTTTTAAATACATTATTTTTATAGTTGTAATTAAAGAATTTTTTTCCTTTTATTACTTTGTGTTCAAAGGCTAGATGAAAACACCTATTTTTTTTTATATATTTATAGTATATTTTTTTATTCTTCCAATGTCAATAGCATAAAAAATAGAAATTTGTTTTAAATAGTCTCAGTTAAAAAATATTCTGCAATTTTGTATATGCATAGCCTTTGTGTCCCCATGATTATATACTATACACAGACCCTGTGTAGTCTGATCCTGCAGTCACAGGTTCTTCAATCTGTCCTCTACTTCTTCCTAACTTTCCAAGTCCATGGGAATATGAATGTAGGATCTGGTTACATAGATTTGTTTGTTGTATGTAAGCATGGAGCCGTGTGGGCATGCATAGTAGTTAAAGTAGAATGTTTCATTAACACTTTCTGCAAAGTTTATGTGTGTGTAACACATACATACAGTTGAAATCAGAAGTTTACATTCACTATATAAAAAGACACATATCTGCATGTTTTTCTCAGTATCTGACATGAAATCAGAATAAACCTTTCCCGTTTTAGGTCAATTAGGATTACCATAATTATTAATATTTGCCAAATGCCAGAATAATGAGAGAGAGAATGTTTTAAGGCACTTTTATTACTTACTGCAAAGTCAAAAGTTGACATACATTTCATTAGTATTTGGTACCATTGCGCTTAAACTGAATAACTTGGTTCAACGGTTGGGATATCCTTCCACAAGCTTCTGACAATAATCGGAATTTGGGCCCATTCCTCCTGACAAAACTGATGTAACGGATCCAGGTTTGTAGGTCACCTTGCTTGCACCTGCCTTTTCAGCTTTGACCATAAATTTTCAGTAAGATTGAGATCAGGGCTTTGTGATGGCCACTCCAGAGCATTGACTTTATCATTAAGCCACGTTACCATTTTGGCAGTATGCTTCTGGTCATTGTCCATTTGGAAGACCCATTTCCGCCCAAGCTTTAACTTCCTGGCTAATGTCTTGAGATGTTGTTTCAATATTGCCACATAATCTTCTTTTCTCATGTTGCCATCTATTTTTTTGTTTGTTTGTTTCTTTTGGAGTAATAGCTTCTTCCTGGCAGAGTGGCCTTTCAGCCCATGTTGATACAGTACTCGTTTCACTGTGGATGTTGACACAATCTTGCCAGCTTCCGCCATCATCTTCACAAGGTCTTTTGCTTTTGTCCTTGGGTTGATATGCACATGTCGGACCAAATCACTTTCATGTCTGGGACACAGAACCCATCTCCTTCCTGAGCAGCATGATGGTAGGACATTCCCATCTTGTTTTATACTTATGTATAATTGTTTTTACAGATGAACAAGGCACCTTCAGGTATCTTGAAATTGTACCCAAGTATGAGCCAGACTTGTGCAAGTCTACAATTCTCTTCCTGATATCTTGGCTGATTTATTTAGACATTCCCATGATGCTACACGAAGAAGCAGGGTGTTTCAGGTGCATTAAAATACATCCACAGGTGTGTCTAATTAACTCAGATGTTGCTGTCATAGCTTCCAAACACATGACATCATCATATGGGCAGTCCAGAATTGTTTCAAGGCATAGTAATCTTAGTGTATGTAAACTTTTGACTTTGCAGTAATAAAACGGACTTAAAATATTCTCTCTGTCATTATTCTGGTATTTGGCAAATATTAATAATTATGGTAATCCTAATTGACCTAAAACGGGAAAGGTTTATTTTGATTTCATGAAAGGTTTATTCTGATTTCATGTCATATTGAGAAAAACATGCATAGTGTCTTTTTATATAGTGTATGTAAATGTCTGGTTTCAACTGTATAGTACTGTGCATAAGTTTTAGGTAGGAGTAAAGAATTATATTGTAAAGTAAGAAGGTTTTCAAAAATAGAAGTGTTAATAGTTTATTTTTAGCAGTCAACAAACTACAAAGTGACTTAACAAAAGAGAAACCTAAATCAAGTTGATATTTGATGTGACTGCCTTTAAAGCTATATCAAAGCATGAATTCTTCTCTATACACTTGTACATAGTATCCTGTAGGGACTGCAGTGAGGTTCTTCCAAACATCTTTGAGAATTAACCGCAGATCTTCTGTGGATATAGGCTTGCGCAAATCCTTCTGTCTCTTTATGTAGTCCCAGACAGAATTTATGATGTTGAGATCAGAGCTCTATCATCACTCACAAGACTGCTTGTTCTTTTTTTTTACACTGAATATTCTTAATCACATTGGTTGTATGTTTGGGGCCGTTATCCTGCTGCAGAATAAATTTGGAGTCCATAAGATAGATCATGCAATGCCATTAGAGAGACATAAGTATGTGCCTATATTTTTCAGCATTGAGAACAGCTGGGTTGCACTGTTTGCTGCCAATTGTGAGCTGATGGCACTGCTTGCCATCTTTCTATTTTGAAGGGAATTACCCATGATGTTTGTGTCCTTTGCTGCTTGGTTTCCTCTACCAAGCACTGCATCTGTAGTCTTCAGCGTTGATCATTTCTCTTCTTTATAAAAACTTGAATGCATCTTTACACCCGAATCTTTGCCCAAGTGTGGTCATGCTAATTCAGCTTAACCTTGTGTTTGTTTGCTGTGCTCAGTCTTGCCATGGTGCATGACCTGTGAGAGGAAACAGTCTTCTACAACCTCACCTTTTGCAGCATAGTTTGGCTGTTACTCAACCAGATGCTAATACTACTATGAGCAGCCTGTGTAAACTTAAACCACCTTGGCCTGCAGCATCTCCGAAATTGTAAAAGGAGCTGCCAGCAGCGGATCTTGATTTGAGTGCCCAACTGCATTCATTATAGCAGAGCATGCCTCAGGCAACTATTATTAACCTCTCTGATTGCAGCCAAGGCATAAGTGTGTCTTTCTGCCCGCTATGCACATACTTGACACTGAATAAATCGAGAAGTTTTGAAAATGTTAACATTTTTTTCATCATTTGCATATCATTTAAATGTCCATCCATCCTGTGATTTCCATAATTCCACAGCTTTTTTTCCAATCAGAGAAAAAACTTGTCTGATCACTTTTGCTACACAATTAATGGCGTAAAACATAAATAAAATCAGTTTTTCACCTGCAGCTGATTTTTTCATTCAGCCTCCCAAAGATCACAGCAAGGCTTGGCTCACATTTATCCTGCGCTCTACTCTGAGCACTTAAACCGGGGTGTCTGCGTAAATCTCTGAAATACGTGATTCTGACTGAACCTGTGGCAGAAGATTCACTATAATGAGACAGATGGAGGCACTGTGGACTCAGTCTGGCCTATGATCCAGTGGTGTCAGTCTTCTGAAGTGTGCATAAAAGTGCAGTTATCCACAGTTTAGTGCACTTCTGAAAAGGATACCGCTGAACCGAGGCCAGACGGAGTACAGAGGAGCTCTGCTGCCTCATTATAGTGAATTGATCCCTCGGGGGTTTCATCTGATCTACGTCACTCATAATTTAGATGAAACCCTAACATAAGTTCTCAGCGTAGAGCGCAAGATCAACAAGATCCAAAATGTTTCCAATAAAAGCTCCAACTCCAATCCACAATAAAAGCAAGTCCCTACTCAGGTCAGTCATCTGTTATCGGAGATATAGGGGGCTTCCACGTCACTGGTAGTACAGAGGCTCTGGAAAAGCGAAATGCTCCCACCCCCCCTCCCCCCTCACAAAAAAAAAAAAAAAAGAATTTCAGCAAATTCTTCACTCCTAAATTCAAATGCTCCCTCCCTTTTGAGCCCCACAGTGTGCATAAACCGCATTTAGCATCCACATGTTTGGCATTTCTGTAACGATGAGAGCTTGCCTAATTTACGGATTAATCTCTGCAGAATCACTTATTTAGCTGGGAACAATGTGCAGAGCACTACAATGGTAAATTTTCACCCGAAACTTCCACTGCTGCTTGTTTCTTGTAGACACTCAAGGAATCAAATCATAGCACACCTGTAAATAATTTCCATAAAGGAGTCACACAGTCATGGCCAAAAGTATTGACACCCCTGCAATTCTGTCAGATAATACTCATTTTCTTCCTGAACATGATTGCAAATACAAATTCTTTGGTATTATCTTCATTTAATTTGCTTAAATGAAAAAAACACAAAAGAGAATGAAGCAAAGAGCAAAACATTGATCATTTCACATAAAACTCCAAAAATGGGCCAGACAAAAGTATTGGCACCCTCAGCTGAATACTTGGTTGCACAACCTTTAGCCAAAATAACTGCGACCAACCGCTTCCGGTAACCATCAATGAGTTTCTTACAATGCTCTGTTGGAATTTTAGACCATTCTTCTTTGGCAAACTGCTCCAGGTCCCTGATATTTGAAGGGTGCCTTCTCCAAACTGTCATTTTTAGATCTCTCCACAGGTGTTCTATGGGATTCAGGTCTGGACTCATTGCTGGCCACCTTAGATGTCTCCAGTGCTTTCTCAAACCATTTTCTAGTGCTTTTTGAAGTGTGTTTTGGGTCATTGTCCTGCTGGAAGACCCATGACCTGTGAGGGAGACCCAGCTTTCTCACACTGGGCCCTACATTATGCTGCAAAATTTGTTGGTGGTCTTCAGACTTCATAATGCCATGCACACGGTCAAGCAGTCCAGTGCCAGAGGCAGCAAAGCAACCCCAAAACATCAAGGAACCTCCGCCATGTTTGACTGTAGGGACCGTGTTCTTTTCTTTGAATGCCTCTTTTTTTTTCTCCTGTAAACTCTATGTTGATGCCTTTGCCCAAAAAGCTCTACTTTTGTCTCATCTGACCAGAGAACATTCTTCCAAAACGTTTTAGGCTTCTTCAGGTAAGTTTTGGCAAAATCCAGCCTGGCTTTTTTATGTCTCGGGGTAAGAAGTGGGGTCTTCCTGGGTCTCCTACCATGCAGTCCCTTTTCATTCAGACGCCGATGGATAATACGGGTTGACACTGTTGTACCCTCGGACTGCAGGGCAGCTTGAACTTGTTTGGATGTTAGTCGAGGTTCTTGATCCAACATCCGCACAATCTTGCGTTGAAATCTCTTGTCAATTTTTCTTTTCCGTCCACATCTAGGGAGGTTAGCCACAGTGCCATGGGCTTTAAACTTCTTGATGACACTGCGCACGGTAGACACAGGAACATTCAGGTCTTTGGAGATGGACTTGTAGCCTTGAGATTGTTCATGCTTCACCAATTTGGTTTCTCAAGTCCTCAGACAGTTCTTTGGTCTTTTCTTTTCTCCATGCTCAATGTGGTACACACAAGGACACAGGACAGAGGTTGAGTCAACTTTAATCCATGTCAACTGGCTGCAAGTGTGATTTAGTTATTGCCAACACCTGTTAGGTGCAACAGGTAAGTTACAGGTGCTGATAATTACACAAATTAGAGACAGGAAAGAAATATATCTTGGTACCGTGTTAGCCAGTGGATAGAAAAATATTTAGAATTGAGAGTCCTCAGTGGTTGATACCTTTTAATGGCTAACTGAAAAGATGGTAACAAATTGCAAGCTTTCGAGACTACACAGGTCTCTTCATCAGGCAAAGACTAAAACAAATTCTGAAGAATCACATATTTATGCACAACATAGTATAGGAAGAAAAAAAAAAGAGGGGAAAAAAAACCATGGATAAGGCAGGTGACATGAAGCAGAATTACCATGGGTGATAAACAGTTACGTCCATAAATATTGGGCCAATTCTTAGATAAGGATTGTTTTATTGTCCTGTGATTAGGGTCTCTGTTGTGATGACCCTTCATGGTCTGAGGGGCAAGTTCCTTAGTTGATGTAAAAAGACATAAATCCATGTGACACATTCATTCCTGCATTAAGAGTGTCAAAGGTCGTTATCAGTTTATATTCCCAGACTCTCCTGTCTTTCTGCGATTTGAAGTTTCCTTTCAATACAAGTAATTTCATGTCCATAATGTTATGATTTGGTAGACAGAAATGTATTGCCACCGGTAGATCCATTCTTTTTTCTCTTATTGTATGGCGATGGGAGTTCATTCTTGTTCTAAGCTTCTGCCCTGTCTCCCCCACATACAGACCCCCAGTTGGACATTTAGTACACATAATTAGGTACACCACATTAGAAGTGACGCAGCTGAAAGTACCTGGGATCTTGTAGTCCTGATGTGAATTGGGGATCTTTATCTTGTCCGTGGTCATTATAAATGGACAGGTTTTACATTTTTTCTGGTTGCAAGGAAAGGTTCCTGCAGCTGTTGGAGAGGACAGGGAGCTCTTAACAATGATGCTTCTTAGATTTGGGGGCTGCCTAAAACACAGTAGTGTGGGATCTGGAAAAATGGATTGTAAGTGGGCATCTTTTTGCAGTAAAGGTTGCAATTTCCGTGCAGCTCCCCTTAGCACCTCCAGATTTGGATTGTAGGTAACTACTAGAGGTACCCGATTATTTTCTTCTTTAGCTTTGTAATGTAGCAGGTGATTCCTTGATATTCTGGTGGCTCTTGTGATCTGATTTTCAATTGTTCTTGGATGGTAGCCCTGATTCAAAAAGATCTTTCTGAGGCGACCAAGGTGTTCATCCCTATCCATGGAGTTGGAACAAATACGATTGTATCAGATGGCTTGGCTGTAGACAATAGAGTTTTTTATGTGTTTTGGATGGAAACTGTCCCATTTAAGGTATGTTGGGCGGTCGATTGGCTTCTGATACAGGGATGTCTCTATTTTATTGTTCTGCAGCTTAATGATGGTGTCCAAAAAGTTAATTTCAGTGCAGGAGTAGTTGAGTGTCAAGTTGATGGTAGGGTGAAATTGATTAAACTGATCATGGAACGTCTTTAGCTGTGGCTCAGACTCCGTCCAGATGATTAAAATGTCATCAATGTAGCGGTAGTACGCCAGAGGCCTGATGGGGCATGAGGATAAAAAGTCGCTTTCAAGCTTGGCCATGAAAAGATTTGCATACTGTGGGGCCATTTTACTTCCCATTGCTGTGCCAGTCTCCTGTAGATAGATCTTCTTGTCAAACTCAAAGTAATTGTGGGTGAGGATGAATTTTATAAGTTTCACCACAGAATTTGCATCAGTCCCTGCGTTTTCCAGGAAGAATTTGCAGGCATTTAATCCATCCTGGTGTGGGATATTGGAGTACAAAGATTCCACATCCATGGTGGCCAGGATGGTTCCTTCTGGTAGAAGACCTATTGCTGATAGTTTATTCAATAGGTCAGTTGTGTCCTGAATGAAGCTGGGTGTATCTTTTAACAGGGGTTTAAGAATACCCTCTACCCATCCAGATACCTGCTCAGTAAGGGTGCCCACACACAAAATAATTGGTCTTCCTGGGTTTCCAGATTTGTGGATTTTGGGAAGCATGTAGAATGTCCCTGTTCTTGGACTTTCTGGTATCAGGTCATTGGTTCTTATGGATTCGTCGGGCAGACAAGATACCAACTTGTTTAGTTCCTTGTAATAATCCTGTGTAGGATCCGACTCCAAATTTTTTGTAGTAGCGTGTGTCCATAAGTTGTCTGTTTGCTTCCCTCATATAGTCTGATGTGTTCATCATGACTATTGCACCGCCCTTGTCAGCAGGTTTGATGATGATTTCTTTGCTGGTTTTCAGAGACTGTATGGCCTTTCTCTCCTGGGCACTGATGTTGGATGCTTGTCTCCTGTTAGTATCTATGATGGTGGATTTTATCAAATATCTGAAGGAGTCTATATAGTTATCCAAATGAGGATTGCGTCCAGGTGGAGGTGTCCACTCTGACCTCTTCTTTGTTCTTAGGTTCCCTTTCCCTTCCATCCAGGTGGGTCCTGAATCTTCTGCATCACTGAAATATTCCCTCAGGCGCTGTCTCCTGAAAAAATGTTCCATATCACTGCAGAGTTCAGTTTTATCCAGGGCCTTAGTGGGACAAAATGAGAGTCCTCTGGAAAGCACGGCCAGCTCCACTTTGTTGGGTTTATAATCTGAGAGATTAATGACACAGTTATTTGTGCCTGGAATGGAGTGGTTGTCCAAGTTGTCAGATTTTGGCTTTTTGTATCTGTTTGCATAGAGTCCTGAATTGAGGCGCAATCTGTGCAGTTTCTTTTCCTTGTTATGAATTAGATGGGTCCGTAGTTTGTTGTACCCTACCATCAAATTGACACTCAACTACTCCTGCACTGAAATTAACTTTTTGGACACCATCATTAAGCTGCAGAACAATAAAATAGAGACATCCCTGTATCAGAAGCCAATCGACCGCCCAACATACCTTAAATGGGACAGTTTCCATCCAAAACACATAAAAAAACTCTATTGTCTACAGCCAAGCCATCAGATACAATCGTATTTGTTCCAACTCCATGGATAGGGATGAACACCTTGGTCGCCTCAGAAAGATCTTTTTGAATCAGGGCTACCATCCAAGAACAATTGAAAATCAGATCACAAGAGCCACCAGAATATCAAGGAATCACCTGCTACATTACAAAGCGAATGAAGAAAATAATCGGGTACCTCTAGTAGTTACCTACAATCCAAATCTGGAGGTGCTAAGGGGAGCTGCACGGAAATTGCAACCTTTACTGCAAAAAGATGCCCACTTACAATCCATTTTTCCAGATCCCCCACTACTGTGTTTTAGGCAGCCCCCAAATCTAAGAAGCATCATTGTTAAGAGCTCCCTGTCCTCTCCAACAGCTGCAGGAACCTTTCCTTGCAACCAGAAAAAATGTAAAACCTGTCCATTTATAATGACCACGGACAAGATAAAGATCCCCAATTCACATCAGGACTACAAGATCCCAGGTACTTTCAGCTGCGTCACTTCTAATGTGGTGTACCTAATTATTTGTACTAAATGTCCAACTGGGGGTCTGTATGTGGGAGAGACAGGGCAGAAGCTTAGAACAAGAATGAACTCCCATCGCCATGCAATAAGAGAAAAAAGAATGGATCTACCGGTGGAAATACATTTCTGTCTACCAAATCATAACATTATGGACATGAAATTACTTGTATTGAAAGGAAACTTCAAATCGCAGAAAGACAGGAGAGTCTGGGAATATAAACTGATGACGACCTTTGACACTCTAAATGCAGGAATGAATGTGTCACATGGATTTATGTCTTTTTACATCAGCTAAGGAACTTGCCCCTCAGACCATGAAGGGTCATTACAACAGAGACCCTAATCACAGGACAATAAAACAATCCTTATCTAAGAATTGGCCCAATATTTATGGACGTAACTGTTTATCACCCATGGTAATTCTGCTTCATGTCACCTGGCTTATCCATGGTTTTTTTTCCTCTCTTTTTTTTTTTTTTTTCCTAGACTATGTTGTGCATAAATATGTGATTCTTCAGAATTTGTTTTAGTCTTTGCCTGATGAAGAGACCTGTGTAGTCTCGAAAACTTGCAATTTGTTACCATCTTTTCAGTTAGCCATTAAAAGGTATCAACCACTGAGGACTCTCAATTCTAAATATTTTACAAATTAGAGAAGCATCACATGATTTTTTTGAACAGTGCCAATACTTTTGTCCACCCCCTTTTTATGTTTGGTGTGGAATTATATCCAAATTGGCTTTAGGACAATTGTTTTTGTGTTTTTTCATTTAAGACAAATTAAATGAAGATAATAATACCAAAGAATTTGTGTTTGCAATCATTTTCAGGAAGAAAATGAGTATTATCTGACAGAATTGCAGGGGTGTCAATACTTTTGGCGATAACTGTAAGGGGAGGGTTCTAGCATTTAGGGGCTCTGTATATGGAGTCCACAAATTATTCTAGGAAAATCTGCGGTCCAGGAGGCTAATAACACTCCGTCCCTCCGAGTCTCACCACGTGGCTAATCAGTACTGGACAGCCACATATGGGGTATTTCCATGTTTAACAGCACATTTTGTAAATTCTGGGGCTGAAACAAAATTTGGTAGTAAACATGTAATTATTTTTTCTTCACTGCCCAATAGTATAAATTTCGTGGCACACCCGTGGTGTCGATATCACTGTACACCTAGACGAATTCATTGAAAGGTTTAGTTTGTAAAATTCAAACACTTATGGGGGATACTGCTAATGCGGCATGGCACCCTCAAACCATTCCAGCAAAATTTGCACTATAATATGACGCTCCTTCCTTCTGATTTTTCCCACTATGCCTGAAAAATATTTCTCGATTACATGTATTGGCGAAATTGCACAACAAATTGAGAGGTCCCAATTTTTCCTATTAGTCCATGCTTATAATTTAACTATTTTGGGTGACCTAAAAATCTGGTTTAAGGGCATAAGATTTAAAAGTTTAAAAATTGCAAAATGTTCTCTGTTTCCAATATTTTCACAAATTAATGCAAGTCATATCGAACAAATTTTACCACCATCATGAAGTACAATATATCACAAAAAAAATCTCCGAATCACTGGATCCTTTGAAGCGTTATTTCTTTATAAAGTGACACTGGTCAGAATTGTAAATTTTGGCCCGGTCATGAGGGTGAAAACAAGCTGCGAGGAGAAGGGGCTAAGGGTTTAGCAGCAGCGTTTGACACTAGAGGGAGCATAGATGTCAACAGTGCAGAAACCAGATGGGGGCAGGTGACCAGGCTTCCAGTTACATGGGTGCCCCCTCTGCTTTTTATTATATCCGCCTGATGTGCAAAAACAGGTAGGAGTGGATCTTAAAATATCAAAAGAAACCACTCTACTTGGGTTGCCTTTCCAAAACTGAAGGTCATCAAAGTGTAAGAATACCTTTCATATAGTAATCTGATATGGAAATGTTTGCCAAATATGAATGGTTTGGTGGATTACATTCCTTAAAATAAGTTTTTTTTGCTAATATGAAAACTTTAAATTAATATGAAAAGGTTTCACACGTGCCACTTGTAGCATGTTGGGAATCTTTACGATCAACCTCATTTATATTTGAGCAGTATTAAGTAGATGAAAGGAAATGATGCAGTTTATTAATTCATTATTAACACACATTCTAATTCCCAGACTTGATAATTGCCATGGTTCATACTTGTCAAGGTAATTTTGTATTTACATGTGCCTGATGTTTTTTTCTTTTTCTCAGTGGTGGTTTGGTCATCTATACGTTATGAATATTTAGACATTGCTGTGAAAGAAATCTGTTCTCGTTGCACTGACTTCTTGATGTCTTTGTGGACTTGTGACTGGACATATGTCAATCTGAATACGTAAAGCTGCAATGCAGAGAGATGAGGTACTTGATCTGGTAATTAGCATTGGCTATATTACCACTGCTTCACACTGTATCATACACACAGTAATACTTCAACCACTGCCATTGAAATTGAGTCTATACGGTTACAAAGCAAATTGATTTTACATGCTGAAGCCAATAGTTGACTGCTCAAAATTGTAGGCTCTCTATTAGCTCAGAATTTTCTAATAGATATTTGCAAATTGTCTCTTCAGTGAGGAAGAGGACTAGAACTCTAGTGCCACCTATTGGAAGTAGCAATCCTAACAGTAAATGTCGACCCTTTAACGAGCCTTGCCACATGACTTAGGATAATAGCCAAACCAGAATCTCAATTTGCAGACACTGTGTTTCAGGATACTGCTTCTCGTGCACTAGAGTTCTAGTCCTCTTCCTCTCTGAAGAGATAATTTGCATATTTCCCAGAGGAGCATTGCGGCTTTGTCTCCTCACCTCGACATGCATCATGTCACTCTCCACAAGGAGAAACGATACTTCTTGGATCTTGCTCAGACGCCTCTCAATCAGCCAAACCAGATCTCCACTTTGCACTGACGAGGGGCAGTACATGTATACTCATGTATAAGCTGACCCGAGTGTAAGCCGAGGCACCGAATTTTGCCACAAAAAACTGGGAAAACATATTGACTCGAGTATAAGCCTAGGTTGGGAAATGCAGCAGCTACTGATAAATTATAAAAATAGATACCAATAAAAGTAAAATTGATTGAGAGTAGGTTAAATGTTTTTGAATATCCATATTGAATCAGGAGCCCCATAAGATGCTCCATACAAACTACGCCCCATATAATGCTGCATAAAGGTTAATCATGGCCCCATAAGATGCTCCATAGAAAAATATGCCCCATATAATGCTTCACAAAGGTTAATGATGACCCCATAAGATGCTTCATATTAAAATATGTCCCATATAATGCTGCTGCTGCTGCGATTAAAAAATAAAAAAGGATATACTCCCCAACCCCCCTCCACTGCCAGCAATGACTCGTATATAAGCTGAGAGGGGGGTTTTCAGCACAAAAAAATGTGCTGACAATCTCTGCTTATATACGGTAAGGCTATGTTCACACTATGCGGTTTTTACTGCGGAACCGCGGCGATTTTGCCGCTGCGGGTCCGCAGCTGTTTTCCATGCAGGGTACAGTACAATGTTACCCTATAGAAAACAAAAACCGCAGTGCACATGATGCGGAAAAACCCGAAAAAAACGCGTTGAATTGCTGTGGAAAAAAAGAAGGACCATGTCACTTCTTTGTGCAGAATCGCAGCGATTCTGCACCCATAGAAATGCATTGATCCGCTTACTTCCCGCATGGGGCTGTGCCCACCATGCGGGAAGTAATGCGGATAATGTGCGGGTTATACCCGGGGTGGAGGAGAGGAGACTCTCCTCCAGGCCCCGTAAACCATATTTGTGTTAAAAAAAAAAAAAAGAATTAAAATAAAAAATAATGTATACTCACCCTCGGAAGTCTCAGCGCTGCACGCGGCCGTCCGGTCTCGGGTTTGCTATGCGACCAGGACCTTCGGTGATGTCGCGGTCACATGACCGTGACGTCACCGAAGGTCCTGGTCGCACAGAATCTTTGGAACCGGACCGCCGCCTGCAGCGCCGAGGAGATCGGGACGTCAGAGGGTGAGTATATATATCAGTATTTTATTATTTTAACACTACTATTGA
This sequence comes from Ranitomeya imitator, assembly GCF_032444005.1. NCBI lineage: Eukaryota > Metazoa > Chordata > Amphibia > Anura > Dendrobatidae > Ranitomeya > Ranitomeya imitator. The sequence goes on along the minus strand of NC_091290.1, from coordinate 69,979,603 downwards.
TGCTGCATATTGCTGCATATGCAGCATCAATAGTAGGGGTAAATCCCGCAGCGGAACCCACAGGACAAACCGCAATAAATCTGCAGGGATAACCGCAGCGGGTTTGCCCTGCAGATTTATCAAATCCGCTGCGGGAGAACCCGCAGGATAAAAAGGAACGTGTGAATGTGGCCTAATTGTAAAAATATATTTTTTTTAAAATAAGAAAATCTAAATATATTGTATCTTTAAATATTTGTATGAAAAAAATATATAAATAAAAGTACACGTATTTGGGATTGCCGCGTCCACAATGACCCAACCTGTAAAACTGTTGCACTGGTTATCCCCTTTAGTGGACACTATACAAAAAAATGGAGTAAAAAAGTCCCAAACCACATTATTAAAAAACAAGTACAAAATTTATTTATCAATGACACATAACAAACATATATGTATACCTGCTGTATGCAGTGTATATAACAGAGGAAGCATGACGATACATCGAGTTACATGTGGTCAGCACAGTTCATCCCTGGGATACAAGCAATCAATGCATATATCTGAATCAAAAGGGTCCTAAAAATAACAGGGTACCTAGGCCATACAGCCATACACGTCACAATATCCCCATAATGGTAACCCAAAGACATTTTCAATCATGCATGCTTACCCATAGGTGGATCAGAGGAGCAGACCACACTACACCCGATGGCCCCGGACGCGCGTTTCGCGGTTAGCTTTTTCAACAGGGGTTAATATTGTGTCCGTTCGATGTGCTTATATATGATCAAAACCGGAAGTGTAACCGGAACATTGCGCATGCCCGTCAGCGATCCGCGCATTGCCAACCCCCGTCACATGATCGGGGGTCTGCGATGCTGCTGCATAGTAACCATAGAGGTCCTTGAGACCTCTATGGTTACTGATCCTGGCTAGCTGTGAGCGCCACCCTGTGGTCAGCGTTCATAGCACACCTGCAATTCAGCTATATAGCAGCGATCTGATGATCGCTGCTATGTAGCAGAGGCGATCCAATTGTGCCAGCTTCTAGCCTCCTATGGGAGACTATTGAAGCATGGCAAAAGTAAAAAAAAAAAAAAAAATGTGACAAAAAGCAATATAAAAGTTTAAATCGCCCCCCTTTCGCCCCATTCAAAATAAATAAAAAAAAAATGAAACTTACACATATTTGGTATCGCCGCGTTCAGAAACGCCCGTTCTGTCAATAAAAAAAAGAATTAACCTGATCGCTAAACGGCCTAGAGAGCAAAAATACAGAATTACGTTTTTTTTTGGTCGCCGCGACATTGCATTAAAATGCAATAACGGGCGATCAAAAGAATGTATCTGCTCCAAAATTTGTATCATTAAAAACGCCAGCTCGGCACGCAAAAAATAAGCCCTCACCCAACCCCAGATCATGGAAAATGGAGACGGTACCGGAAAATGGCGCAAATTTTTTTTTTTTTTTTTTTTAGCAAAGTTTGGAATTTTTTTTCACCACTTAGATAAAAAATAACCTGGACATGTTAGTTTTAGCATTTAGTGAACCTAGCAAAAAAGCCAAACAAAAAACAAGTGTGGAATTGCACTTGTTTTGCAATTTCACTGCACTTGGAATTTTTTTCCTGTTTTCTAGTACACGACCAATGATGACGTTCAAAAGTACAACTTGTTTCGCAAAAAAATAAACCCTCACTTGGCCATATTGATGGAAAAATAAAAAAAGTTATGGCTCTGGGAAGAAGGGGAGCGAAAAATGAACACGGAAAAACGGAAAATCCCACGGTCATGAAGGGGTTAAATGTTGTCACAATAATTAGCATAGTTGCTTACCGGTGTTGGAAGTTCCCGTCAATGAGTCGGAAATGTGAGCGAAGTGCACGTGCAAAAGCAAGATAGAGATGTAAAATAAGCGGGGAGCCGACGCATGCGCAGAGGGTGAATAATGCTGGATGGAGGTCAAGCACTGGAGCAAGCGCAGCGTGCGGCCGCACATAAGGTGGCAGAGCGCATGAGTGAAGAGGGGAAAGAGGAGGAGAATCGCTGCTGGAAGGGAATGGATATGACTCATAGAGTGATGGAGCAGTAGAGTGGAATGCTTGGGAATTATGTGAGATCAAAGATAAAGACATATATGCGAATGGGACTGGTATCTCAAAAGAATTATGTTAAGTGAATAGAGCAATATAAGAATATGCCAAATGAATATAGCAATATAAGAAAAGGCATACATATATTTATGATCTAATATGCAAAAAGAAAATAATTATATACATTTTTATCAGAGCCATATATTATTATTAAAGTAATTTCAGGCTGCATTATAATAATAAAGAATATACATATAAAATAATATTACAAAATATATATAATATTATAACAATTAGATATTATAAATACCTTAAAGTATTCAGAATGTATGAAAACATGTCAAGTTCAGACCTCTTTGTACAGATATCCATACCATGTACAACATGTGTCCATAGGACAGCTAAGATGGCTACAAGATCCATGACATAAAAAAAAAGTCCATCACTGTTGGTTATTAGTCCCAATGTCATTACTAGTAGGCCCAAGACATTCAAAAAGGAGGCAGCAGGGATCCAAGAAAACATCGATGATAACAGATATAAGTCTTTAATTCTGGCCCAGAAATCCCGTATAGAGAAGCTCCTCGTTTAGTCCAGAGGGTGAGATAGATTTTAGGCGGAAAATCCAGCGAGCTTCGTGTTGTAGCAGTAGTCTTTGTCGGTTACCACCCCTTTCATTACTCAAAATTTTCTGTAGGCCAAAAAAGCGGGCGTTAACAGGTTTACCTCCATGCATTTTAAAATAATGCGCTGCTATGGGTGTTAGGACCTTACCTTTCTTGAAGTCCAAATGGGCTAGATTGATTGTCGAGAGATGTTTTTGTGCCAGTCTTCTCAATTCTTGTGAAGTTTGACCTACATAAACTTTTTGACAAGGGCAAATGATTGCCTAGATCACGAAGTTCATCTTACAGTTAATATATTGATGGAGTGAGTGGTCCGTTTTGTCAAGAGGATTAATGAAACAGTCTCCCGTGGATGGCATGTGTGGACACACAGTACAGTCACCGCAGGGGAAGGAACCCCTGAGGCGAATCCCTCGATTAAGTATAGTGACAGGTCATGAGAAATGGCTCCTAGTGAGGATGTCCCGTAAGTTTGGAGTCCTTTTCGCAGTCATAAGAGGTCTGGGGCTCACACAAGTCGACGTTTGGGCATCTGTAGTCAAAATGTCCAAATTCTTAGTTAAAATGTTCCTCACCTGATTCCAATTTGTACTGTATTCAGTGATGAACCTCACTGTAGAGTCTTGAAGGCGAGGATGTGATGTTAGGAGAGCCTCTTGATCAAGAGTTTTGGCACGTTGGAAGGCTGCAGAGACTGTCTTCGTAGGGTAACCCCTCTGATGAAATCTCGTGGTTAGGGTCTTTTATGCTACTTTCAGACTTCTGTCTTTTCAGATCCGTTGCAATGCATCGTTTTGGGAAAAAATCGGGTCCTGCAAATGTGCCCGCAGGATCAGTTTTTTTCCCATAGGCTTGTAATAGCGATCCGTCGGATCCATCGTGTTTTGGCAGACCGTCGTCTGGGAAAAAAACGTTCAATGTAAGGTTTTTGTCTGCGTCGAAAAAACGTACAGCGACGGATCCTGCGGCGTCCGTCGTTGGCTAGAATGGAAGCCTATGGGTGCAGGATCCGTTGCTGTCCGTCAAATGACGGAATCCAGCAACAGATTCCGTTTTTTTACACTGAGCATGCCTGGAAGGATTTCTATTCCTTTAATTTAACCCATTTCTCCTGCACCTGCTGCATCGACGGATCCGTCAAAAAACAGGATCCAGTGCATCTGTTTTTTACAATCTGCACAGGATCCGTCTTTTCAACACTTTGACGGATTGTGACTGATTCTATAAGACGGAAGTGTGAAAGTAGCCTTAATGTGTGACAGCAGCCAAGCATAAAAACCCAATATAAATCTGGTATCACGGTATTTGCACCAACCCGAAGAACAAAGTCGCCTAATCACTTATATTGCACGAGGAACAGCGTAAAAAGTAAATAAAACCAATCCTTCACCAGCTCTTGTTTGTTTTTGTTTTTTTCATTCTGCCTCACAAAGATCACAGTAAGGCTTGGCACACATTTATTCTGCGCTGAGTGCTTACACCGGGGTTTCTGTGTAAATCTCTGAAATACATGATTCAGATAGAACCTCTGGCGGAAGATTCCCTATGAGGCAGATGGAGGCACTGTGGGCGCCAATAGACCTGTGATCTGGCGGTGTCCGTCTTTTTAGGATTGCATAAAAGTGACGTCGGCCACAGTTTTGTGCACTTCTGAAAAGGACACCACTGAATAGAAGCCAGACAGTCAAGAGTAACTCTGCTGCAGAAAATAAAAGGAACAAATGTTCCAGCTTCTGGTAAAATTTTCAGAGTAATCTTTATTCCATCTTCAAACAATTTAAAAATGTAGTGGACAGGAACAGGAGCAAGCAACGTCTTTCGAACACGGTTGTTCTTTATCACGCTTACTTGAAAATGATCAAACAGTCTTAAATACACAGGTGCAAACAAACACATGAGAGATAATTACGGTAACTAATTAAAACTAACACTGGAAAGAAAAAGGAGAAAAGGAAATACAATAATAATATTTTTATTTATATAGCGCCAACATATTCCGCAGCGCTTTACAAGTTATAAAGGGGATTTGTACAGACAATAGACATTACAGCATAACAAAAATCAGTTCAAAATAGATACCAAGAGGAATGAGGGCCCTGCTCGCAGGCTTACAATCTATGAGGAAAAAGGGGAGACACGAGAGGTGGATGGTAACAATTGCTTTCGTTGTTCTGACCAGCCATAGTGTAAAGATCGGGTTTTCATGTAAAGCTGCATGAACCAGTTAACAGCCTAAATATGTAACAGTACAGACATACAGGGCTATTAACTGCATAAAGTGAATGAGAACATGATTCGAGGAACCTGATTATGGTTGAAGTTTTTTGAATGGGCCACACAGGGATAGTTAATGCGTTGAGGCGGTAGGCCAGTCTGAGCAAATGCGTTTTTAGGGCCCGCATAAAACTGGGGATTGGGGATTTGTCGTATTAACCTGGGTAGTGCATTCCACAGAATTGGTGAAGCGCTTGGAGACGGGAGTGGGAGGTTCTGATTATTGAGAATGCTAACCTCAGGTCATTAGCAGAATGGAGGGCACAGGTTGTGTGGTAGACTGAGACCAGGGAGGAGATGTAGGCTGGTGCTGAGCCATGGAGTGCTTTGTGGATGAGGCTAATAGTTTTGTACTGGATTCTGGAGTGGATGGGTAACCAGTGTAATGACTGGCACAAGGTAGAGGCATCGGTGTAATGGTTGGTGAGGAATATGATCTTGGCTGCAGCATTCAGAACTGATTGGAGCGGGGAGAGTTTGGTAAGAGGGAGGCCGATTAGTAGAGAGTTACAATAATCCAGACGAGAATTAATAAGAGAAACAGTAAAAGTTTTTGCAGAATCAAAAGTAAGAAAAGGGTGAATTCTAGAAATGTTTTTGAGATGCAGATAACAAGAGCGAGCCAGTGATCGGATGTGGGGGGTGAATGAAAGCTCAGAATCAAGTATGACCCATGGCAGCGGGCATGTTGCTTGGGAGTAATGGTGGAACCACACACGGAGATGGCAATGTCAGGCAAATGTAGGTTAGTAGAGGTAGAGAACACGAGGAGTTCAGTTTTCGACAGGTTCAGTTTCAGATAGAGGGAGGACATGATGTCAGAGACAGCGATAAGACAATCAATGGTGTTTTCTAAAAAGGCAGGTGTGATATCAGGAGAAGTGTATAATTGGGTGTCATCAGCATAGAGATGGTACTGGAACCCAAATCTACTGATTGTCCAATAGGGGCGGTATACGAAGAGGAGGGGGCCTAGGACTGATCCTTGAGGAACCCCAACTGTAAGTGGAAGGTGAGAGGAGGAGGAACCAGCAAAAGATACAGTGAATGAGTGGTCAGAGAGATAGGAGGAGAACCAGGAGAGAACGGTGTCCTTGAGGCCGATGGAGCGGAGCATAGTGAGGAGGAGCTGATGATCCACAGTATCGAATGCTGCGGAGAGATCCAATACAATGAATTAGTATTAAAATCCAAATATAAATGAAAAAAGAGAAATGACAAATGAATAAGATGTGGTGAAAAAAATATTCAAAATCTCAATAATGAGCTATTTCATTTCTCAAATTCAATCTCAAAGGCGAGAGAGTACCAAAGTTAAAAATCCAGAACGCCTCCCTCACCATTAGACGCCTACGCATATCATCACCTTGAGCTGCCCTGGTAATGTTTTCAAAACCAATAACCTTGAGAGATGAAAGATTGCCTTATTGTGTGTCAATAAAATGTTTGGATGCAGAGGATATACTGTATATCTATTACGATTATTACTAGTAGTAATATCATTACTATGTTCGTTAATGCGAACCTTTAGGTTACAAGATGTACATTCAATGGCACAAACATGATCAGTATTGCAATTAATGAATTGCTTAATGCTGAATCTCTGACTTGGCAGAGTTAGAAAAGGAGGAACACTGGAGTGCAAAGCCACAGGTTCTGCAGCGTTGAGCTCGGCAGCGAAAAAACTTTGAAAGTAAGCCAGGTACCTGCAGATTTGGATCTGGAAAAAAAAAATGGGAGGAAGTCGATTTCTCAGCGAAGGTGCTTCTTTGGCCACTACAGAACATCCAGATTTAAGAATTGAAGAAAGAATGTCATCCTCAAACAGTAAAGGTAGGTGTTTTAATACAATGTGTTTAATACTAGAGAATTGAGGACTATACTGGGTAGAAAAAACTGTTTTGTTTGGATGTGTGAAGCACCTGAAGGGTTAATAAACGTCTTGAATGTGGTTTTGAGCACCTTGCGGGGTGCATTTTTTAGAATGGTCTCACTTTTGAGTATCTTCTATCATGCAGACCCTTCAAATTGACTTCAAATGTGAGGTGGCTCTAAAAAAAAATGGTTTTGTAAATTTTGTTGTAAAAATCAAAAATCTCTGGTCAACTTTTAACACTTAACTTCCTAATAAAAAATAATTTGGGTTCTAAAATTGTGCTGATATAAAGTAGCCATGTGGGAAATGTTACTTATTAACTATTTTGTGTAACATATCTCTGTGATTTACGGGCATGAAAATTCAAATTTGGAAAATTGATAGAATTTTTGCCAAATTTCTGTTTTTATCACAAAAACTCAAGTTATACCAAATAAATTTTACCACTATCATGAAGTACAACATGTCATGAAAAAAACAATCTCTCTGATTTACCGGGATCCGTTGAAGCGTTCCAGAGTTGTTACCTCATAAAGTGACATGTCAGAATTGTAAAAATTGGACTGGTCATTAACATGCAAGCCACCTTCGAGCGAAAGGAGTTCAATTAGCGACATATTTTAAGAGATGCTCCAAAGTCCGCAAATTTGAATACTGTGTGAATTGCTTAAAGCAGCTGCCGCCATGGGAGAGAGGATGGATAATCAATGTCACATGACCGTAATAACAGGCATGCGGGCTTCTCCATAATGCCTGGCAGTAATCACATGATCTAGCACAGCCAATGAGGAGGGCTAATGGTCCTTAGGGCTAATGATAATCAATAGTAATACTGCTGTTACCAGCACTTAGGGAGAGATTGTGCTGAAGGGATCATGTAGGACAGGATAGGGTGAATTGTGCATCATTTATGCTGCAGCCTGCAACTGATCCCAAAAACCCTTCTCGGGATAATGTTCTTTTAGCTCTTAATCCTGCAAATTGTTCTGAGCAGGGAAATATTATACATCATTTTTAGTGTGGCTGTTTTGCTTGAAAAGTATACAGCCAGACTTGGTTGGATCTCAATAGCATTGTGATATTGATACATTTGGCATGCCACAGTTGGGCCTCACAAACTTCCAAAAAAGGAATTGTGTTAAAGAAATTGCATTGCTCTCTTTATACTGCAGCATCATGCGTCCATCTGAGGTATGCAAATTTGCCTTGCGATTGTTATACAGCTTTTTTCCTGAGCTGTGGAATTTTATACGGCATTTAGTATGCTACAGTTCGGCTTCAAACCCCCACCCAAAAAAAAAAGATAAATATTGCATTGCTATATAGATACTGCAGTCTTATGCATCCATATCAAGTAGGCAAATTTTGCTGCCATTATAATACTGCAATTTTTTTGCAGCAGTGACATTTTAAAAGGCATTTATTGTGCTAGAGTTCTGCCTCAAAACACAAAAAAACACCTTTGGTTATAAATAGCATTGCTATATTGATACGGTCTTATACGTCCATCTGTAGTGGGCAAATATCACTGGCATTGTAATACTGTCTGCAGCGTTTTCTCATCAGGGATATACTGTATCATACATAACTTAAAATGGGTAAGGCGCGTGGTAAGGGACACAAAAGTGGACATCATGCTGATCATGAGCACAGAGGCTGAGGATGTGGGCATGATGAAACTGCCTGCCGCTGGAGCACAACAATCACATACATCCTGTCAATCTAGCTTCCTGTCCCATGTTGTAGGGGGATACAGAACACCACTTTTGAAGCCACACCAGTGTGAAAAGGTTGTTGGATGGATAGCAGATAATGCTTCCAGTCACTTTACCAGCATTACCCTGTCTACCACATGGTCCAGTCTCAGTAGTCGTGATTCTGAACCTCATAATCCTCACCCTGATACTCCTGCCATGCCGAGTGCCCAGACATAAGTGATCCCACACTTGGACACTTCGAAGAGCTGTTCACACTTCCATTTATAGATTCTGGCCTCTTGCCCAGCCTGTTCAAACCGGGAGACCACATGTAGCGATGCTCAAATATTTGAGCAGCCACGCTCACAAGAAGACAATGGCAAGAAAATGCAATTACTGTGTCAAGAGCTGGATGATGATGAGACACAATTGCCAGCAAGTGGTGGTATTACGTCAGGAGCAGGGTGCTGAAGTGGAAGACGAGGTGGTGGATGATGAAGTCACTGACTCAACCTGGGAAGGTGACTGGCATGCAGAGCGAGGGAAATCGCGCACAGGGGGAGGGATCCACAGCACCACTACAGGCAGGAAGTGGCAGTGGGGTGGCCAGAGACACCAGGCGGGCAACCGGATACCCAGGTCACTAACATGTGAGAAGTTAACAAGCCAAGGGTTAGATTTTCCCGAGACCGGTGCATCTTAAAAGGCAGTCCAGTTAACCCAAAAAAGGCCATTTGCAATACCTTCCATGCCAGCATCAGCAGAGGCAGCACAGCTACCAGTCTGACCACCACCAGCATGCTCAGGCACATGCAAGTAAAGCATCCGGCTACTTGGTCTGCGGGTGACCCCACTGTCCATGACGTAGGCGAAGATGCCTCCCACCCTACTCCTGACATTACACACTTGCAGCCACCGTCAGCAACTATGTCATTGTCCCAGCGCAGCATTCAGTTGTCCCTACCCCAGTCCTTGGAACCCAAGCGTAAATATGCAGCTACCCACCAACAGGCTACAATACTAAATGGCCACATTTCCAGACTGCTTGCCCTGGAAATGTTGTTAAGGCTTATGGAGATGGAAGCATTCCACAAACTTATTAAAATAATCATAAACGGCACTCTGAAGAGGATAGATGAGGTGCATGAGTAGGCATCCAATTCATTCGAGTAGTAATGAAACTTCACACTCAAAAAGGGTATGTTGCATAACAAGGTGAATTTATTTACAATCCATGGATAAACCGCTAGTGAATAATGTTTCCATTGACTTCAGCAATTTTTAGCCCCTTTCCAGACCTTTGGGGCGGTGGGGGAGGCCAACGGAAAAATTCTCGAGATTGCCATTGACTTCCATTATAATCGTTACTCGGGTCGAGCATTACGATTTGCTTGACTTGAGTAATGTGTACCTGAGCATTTTGGTGCTCGCCCATCACTATTGTTTGCATAGTAGGATTTTTTTGTCACTGCTTTTTGGGAGGAGATCCACCAAAAGGGATAACTTTTGGACCATTTTTTAATTTTAATAAGTGGGACAATTCAGTATTACTCTGCATTGTTGATTATTACCATGACATCAACAAATATGGGTAAAAACCCATTGACTTCAATTGAGTCAGTCAGATCCGCAGCAAAAACGTGTGTGACAGCGTGGGAAACACCGGAGTGGTGGTTCTTATCAGCTGTAACACTACCGCTGGTAAGACCTTCGGAGCGCTGCGGGTCATGCTCTCAGATGTCAGTGTGACTGTGACCCGCAGTAATGCTACCGCCGGTAAGACTGATGGTCAGAGTGCTGCGAGGTCATGCTGTCAGATGTTAGCCTGACCCTGCAGCTCTGACTGACGCTCAGCGGTGACCTGCTGTAAAACGGTCTTACTGCAGGTCAGCAAGCGTGGGCTGATGAGGCTACCGCTCCCATTGGGCTATGTCCGCTGTCACTGATAACAGTGACAGCAGGTGCCACTGATAGGAGACGGTCTCTTCAGCCAGCACCTGTGCTCAGTTATAAACCAATCAGATGACATGTGCCGGGAAACATGCGGGTTCAGCTCCGGAGACCGCATGGAGTGCAGGGATATTGCGTATGGGCAGACATGACATGGGCTGGGTAAGCCAGAGTAGCTCTAAATTATCATTCACAGGGACTTCCCAATTATATGAACAGAGGTTATGAGATATTCCCCTTTGAGTTAATTCTTTGAATTCATCCACATCGAGATTATTCTTGCCATAGGTTCTACTCATACAACCATGATTATGCCTTTTATTTAAATCCTATTTTAAAATATTTTAAAGTTCTTGTTTTTTCTAATAAGTTACAATTTTTGCAGAAAATTCTTAAAGTTCTCATATACTTAAAGTCATGGTAGAATGGAGTGTTTTACTCAAATATGCTTCTACCATCATCCCTGGGAACTAATCTAAGGAGATTCTGATGGCTTAATGTCATGTAAGAAGTATAGAAGAACAAGGCTCACATGAGATCCTGAAGGGAAACTCCACATAACGTCTTATAGTTTTATTTGCCATTACTACATACAAAGCACAATTAAAGTGTTATATTCTATTAATCCAAATATGTTTATTAAAAGAAATATATTAAATGTGTTTCCAGTCACAAATTATAAAAGTTCATATGTAGAGTTTGCATAGAAATTGGCGTTATTTGTCATAAACCTACATATTCTAAAGCAGTTACAAACCCAAGGAAATAGAGAGCTTCAGTTAGAGAACTGAAATAATTTGTCTGAACTTAAAGGAGTATTCCAACTAAAAACAACACATATCCGTTGGTTAGGTGATGGGCATTAGATCGGTGGGGTGTGCCAACTGGCCAATCTCTACAACGGGAAACACTTCTCCACCCAGAAGCATGCTGATCCTCGATTCTTACTCTCTAAAAGTGAAGAAACTGCTGCTCCATTCAACCTCTGTGACTGAAAGCTCACTCCTTTATTGTAGTAATCTGTTGCAGCTGTTAGATCTCCAATAATTGTTTACCACCAAAATAATGACGTGTTACGCTATAGCAAAGCAAAAATGAGGACGCCATCCCTAGTGAGCGACATTATGCCCAAGTCTGACCCCCAAGCCTTTCACCCTAATTTGTGGGCTTGTTACCGAAATTGGCAACACTGGATGCTTAATTCAACACCGGTCTATAACCGTACCAGGGCACTTCACAATACTATGCATCACTAATCCCACATCATTACATGTGAGCAGAAGAAGAGATCCTATTAAAGTTAAAACCAATGTTTATTAAATACTTTTAAAAAAAATAACAATAAAAAAGCAAAATTGACCGTAGGGGACACCATATTACAAGGCTGTTACTAAAATGATCAATACTAAATAGTAGCTGAACAACACGAATCAATATCCAAGCCGATATAATAGATGAATATAATAACATACACCAACAATTGGTAATACTACAGTATAGGCCAGTGGAATGGCACATCAATTTATAAAGTATTCGCTGCCCATAGAAGGATTAAAATACACAGCACAGTGGCCTCATACTAGGCAGCAACATTAATAAGAATACCTGTGACCACAACCATCCATCCATAATAAACCGGCGTGAATACCCATTTCATGCCAAGCAAAAGATGTAATTACCTTGATTTGCAAGAATGGCGTCTCCTCACTCCGACGCGCGTTTCGCCTCCTTCTTCCGGGGGCGTGCCGAGGTGAGGGGCAGCCTTGCTTGAGGGGCAGCCTTGCTTTTATAGGAGAGGTGCTGATAGAATCCATCGGCAGCTGCGGCGCATCGCGTGCGACTCCTCCCCCATAGTGACGCGCTTCCTGCCGACGCTCAATGACATGCAAGTATTAGCTATGCGTGTCAGTGTGTGAGCAGCGCAGAAAGCGACCAAGGGCAGGATCACAACGCATGCACACTTGTCTGACGGAGCGGCGGTGAACAAATATAGTGAAGAAAAAACGGAGAAGAAATGGTGATAATAGAAAGACAAAGATAAACCACGGGACCATAATAAATAAACACTAAGAACCAATAAGCCTTATGTGTCTGTTAATTATATATGACCAGTGCATAACAGAAAATACGGAAGTGTCTATATCAAAAGTATTTATTAAATTAGTGAATAGAAAAGTGCACAGAGAGTGTACACAATATTACCATTATAATGCAATTTCAAAAGTGCTACGAATAACCATATTTGGCCGTATACCCTATTTAATAAACATACTGTGCCACATTAATAATGTTGCCAAGGACTACAAAATTGAAAATAAATAAATATACCAATGCATGAAAAGTGCTGCTACACATTTATCAAAACTAATGAACAGTGAGCATAAAAGCCCATTATGAGTACAAAACACCTTTTAATCACCCATGCCCACAAAGGGGCATAATAATACTACGTTTGCAAAAAATAATAATTAAATGCTGAAACAATACCCATTTATTACCTATACCTCAGTGCTAATAAGGATGTATACCAAAATACCCCTCCAAAAAAACAATAAATACAGGTCCTTCTCAAAAAATTAGCATATAGTGTTAAATTTCATTATTTACCATAATGTAATGATTACAATTAAACTTTCATATATTATAGATTCATTATCCACCAACTGAAATTTGTCAGGTCTTTTATTGTTTTAATACTGATGATTTTGGCATACAACTCCTGATAACCCAAAAAACCTGTCTCAATAAATTAGCATATTTCACCCATCCAATCAAATAAAAGTGTTTTTAATAACAAACAAAAAAACCAACAAATAATAATGTTCAGTTATGCACTCAATACTTGGTCGGGAATCCTTTGGCAGAAATGACTGCTTCAATGCGGCGTGGCATGGAGGCAATCAGCCTGTGACACTGCTGAGATGTTATGGAGGCCCAGGATGCTTCAATAGCGGCCTTAAGCTCATCCAGAGTGTTGGGTCTTGCGTCTCTCAACTTTCTCTTCACAATATCCCACAGATTCTCTATGGGGTTCAGGTCAGGAGAGTTGGCAGGCCAATTGAGCACAGTAATACCATGGTCAGTAAACCATTTACCAGTGGTTTTGGCACTGTGAGCAGGTGCCAGGTCGTGCTGAAAAATGAAATCTTCATCTCCATAAAGCATTTCAGCCGATGGAAGCATGAAGTGCTCCAAAATCTCCTGATAGCTAGCTGCATTGACCCTGCCCTTGATGAAACACAGTGGACCAACACCAGCAGCTGACATGGCACCCCACACCATCACTGACTGTGGGTACTTGACACTGGACTTCAGGAATTTTGGCATTTCCTTCTCCCCAGTCTTCCTCCATACTCTGGCACCTTGATTTCCGAATGACATGCAAAATTTGCTTTCATCAGAAAAAAGTACTTGGGACCACTTAGCAACAGTCCAGTGCTGCTTCTCTGTAGCCCAGGTCAGGCGCCTCTGCCGCTGTTTATGGTTCAAAAGTGGCTTTACCTGGGGAATGCGGCACCTGTAGCCCATTTCCTGTACACGCCTGTGCACGGTGGCTCTGGATGTTTCCACACCATACTCAGTCCACTGCTTCCTCAGGTTCCCCAAGGTCTGGAATCGGTCCTTCTCCACAATCTTCCTCAGGGTCCGGTCTCCTCTTCTCGTTGTACAGCGTTTTCTGCCACATTGTTTCCTTCCAACAGACTTACCATTGAGGTGCCTTGATACAGCACTCTGGGAACAGCCTATTTGTTGAGAAATTTCTTTCTGGGTCTTACCCTCTTGCTTGAGGGTGTCAATGATGGCCTTCTTGATATCTGTCAGGTCGCTAGTCTTACCCATGATGGGGGTTTTGAGTAATGAGCCAGGCAAGGAGTTTATAAAAGCCTCAGGTATCTTTTGCATGTGTTTAGAGTTAATTAGTTGATTCAGAAGATTAGGGTAATAGGTCGTTTAGAGAACCTTTTCTTGATATGCTAATTTATTGAGACAGGTTTTTTGGGTTATCAGGAGTTGTATGCCAAAATCATCAGTATTAAAACAATAAAAGACCTGACAAATTTCAGTTGGTGGATAATGAATCTATAATATATGAAAGTTTAATTGTAATCATTACATTATGGTAAATAATGAAATTTAACACTATATGCTAATTTTTTGAGAAGGACCTGTATATTTATAGTAAAATACAATACCTCCATTATAGCCCACTATAAAATAACCCACATAAAGCTGGTTTCACATTTGCGTTTTTTGCTGCTGCATTTTAGCGCAAAAAAAAGCATGTGTTTTTTTTTCTATACTTAACATTAAAAATGGATGCGTTTTTTTGCATGCGTTTTGACGACGCATGCGTCGTTTCTATGCTTGCGTTTTGTTGCGGAAATGCAACATGTAGTAATTTCTAGAGGCGTTTTTTTGCTGCAAAAAAACGTATTGCTGTCTATGTAAACGCATGCGTTTTTAAGCACATGCGTTTGCATGCGTTTTTAAACGCATGTGTTTCAATAGAAAAACACAAGAATACACACTGATAAGCCACCCCCCAACCCTAACGGGATCCTAACCCTACGGATCTAACCCTAACCCTAGGGATCCTAACCCTAGTTATTTCTGTTTATAGTGGGTTTTCTAGTTGATTTTGATGATTGGCAGCTGTCACACACTTCTCTTCATGCGTTTCAAAAATGCAAACGCAGGAAAAAACTCATGTAAATGCGTCAAAACGCCGCATTTTTCTACCACATGCAAAAACGCATGCGTCTAAAAGACACAGCGTTTACACGCGTTTACATGCATTTTTTTCACCACCTGCGTTTGCGTTTAAAACGCTGCGTTTTTAAACGCAAATGTGAAACTAGCCTAAAACCACTAAAAAATACCCCGAAATACATAACTACTAAGAGCTAATATTCTTTTTCTTTTCTTCTCTTTATCTTCTCCCAAACGCATATCCGGAACCATCGCACATTCCATAGGATAGGAAGATAAAAAAAAACATAGACAGGTCAATAGACAAGAACCTCTCATATACTAAAAAAGACACAGAAAAGTAAACTGATATAAGATAAAAACAACAATGAATGCATATATAAAAAAGTCAATCTTGGAGAAAAAAAGCTGACAGCACCACCGCTCAAAGGAAACAACATGTGCCTGCTCACCTGTGATGGGAGTCTTGACCGCCGGATCTTAGGTGCTCCAGCCTCGAAACAAATCCAAGTCCAATCAAAGAAGAAAAACAGGAAAGGCAGCACTCACCGATCCATCACGAGAGGTAACTTTTATTGAGTAAAAGACATCACAGCCGGGGGTACAAAAACATGAAGTGCGGCAAGCCTGACGACGGCTGTTTCGCGCCCTCCCGGCACTTCCACTGGTCCCCCCGGCTGTGATGTCTTTTACTCAATAAAAGTTACCTCTCGTGATGGATTGGTGAGTGCTGCCTTTCCTGTTTTTCTTCTTTGATTGGGCATATATTTAAAAAATAACACCCCTCAAAACCCCTAAAAAGATACCAATTACAGAAATGCAGAAAAACCCATGTTCTCATTCAATCCTGCAGGGCTCAAGGTGCCTAAGCGAAAGATCCAACGGCACTCCAATTGTGCCAAGCCCTTACTGACATCGCCACCTCTGGGTCCCAGATACAATTGATCAATGGCTTTAATCCTTAAACCCCAAGACTTGCATTTGTGATATTTCTTGAAGTGACGTAACGTTTTCAACAATGTGTCATCCTTAACAGTTGCAGCTTTCGCAATATCCAACACATGTTCTCTTACCCTCAATTTTAGCTCTCTGGTGGTGAGACCGACATATTTTCCCAAAAGGGCATGTCGCATGGTAAATAATTTTTTGGAAGAGCATGTAAGGTGTTTACGAATGTGATATGTTCGTGTACCATCTGCATTAGAAAATTTCCTTGACTTATCCAAATTCAAGCAGGCTTTACACAGCCCACAAGGGAAGAAACCCGGGGCTAACTGTCTATGAATGGAAGGACGTTTCGGATTGTAGTGACTATGCACCAATAAATCTTTAACATTGGCCGAACGTCGGGCCACACATTGAGGGGACAAGGGTAATATTTGTCTCAGGGTGGGGTCTGTATAAAGGACATTTCAGTGTCTCTTGATCAAATATTTCAAATTATTCCATTGTCCATTAAAGGTGGAAATAAAACGGACCTGTTTATCTTCCTTGTCTCTGACCTTATTGCGATACAAGAGTTCATTTCTCGTAGTAGCCGTAGCCCTTCTATAACTCCTCCTAATCATTCTCCTACTGTAACCCGTCTTCAAATCTTCTAGTCAGTTCCTCACATTGTCTCTCGAAAAAAGTAACATCAGAACATATTCGTTTGACGCGTAGGAACTGACCTATTGTGATGCCTCGAATAGTACTGGCCGGATGAGAAGATTCCGCATGCAGATACGAGTTGGTGGCCGTTGGCTTTCTAAATATGTCCGTATGTACTGATCCATCACTTGCAGTATCTACCCAAATGTCGAGAAACTCCAAACTCCTGCCGGATTTATAGGTGAGTCTTACATTAATCTCGTTGTCATTAAGCTTCCTCATTAATGTTTCCAAACCTTCCGTGCCTTCCGAAACAAACATCACATCATCTATATACCTCATCCAACATTGTTATATTTATTTTCAATTTTATAGTCCTTGGCCATATTATTAATATGGCCCAGTATGTTTCTTAAATAGGGTATACTTCACGGCCAAATATGGTTATTTGTAGCACTTTCGAAATTGCATTATAATGGTAATATTGTGTACACTCTCTGTGCACTTTTCTATTCACGATTCACTAATTTAATAAATACTTTTGATATAGACACTTCTGTATATTCTGTTGTGCACTGGTCATATATAATTAACAGACACATAAGGCTTATTGGTTCTTAGTGTTTATTTATTATGGTCCCGTGGTTTATCTTTGTCTTTCTATTATCACCATTTCTTCTCCGTTTCTCCTTCGCTATATTCGTTCACCGCCGCTCCATCAGGCAAGTGCGCATGCGTTGTGATCCTGCCCTTGGTCGCTTTCTGCGACACTCACACACTGACACGCATAGCTAATGCTTGCGTGTCATTGAGCGTCGGCAGGAAGCGCGTCACTATGGGGGAGGAGTCGCACGCGATGCGCTGCTGCTGCCGATGGATTCTATCAGCACCTCTCCTATAAAAGCACGGCTGCCCCTCACCTTGGCACACCCCTGGAAGAAGCAGGAGGCAAAACGCGTCGGGGTGAGGGGACGCCATTCTTACAAGGTAATACACATCTTTTGCTTGGCATGATATGGGTATTCAGGCCGGTTTACTATGGACGGGTGGTTTCGGTCATAGGTATTCTTATTAATGTTGCTGCCTAGTATGAGGCAACTGTGCTGAGTATTTTATTCCTTCTATGGGCAGCAAATACTTTATAAATTGATGTGCCATTCCACTGGCCTATACTGTAGTATTACCAATTGTTGGTGTATGTTATTATATTCATCCTTTGTATCGGCCTGGATATTGATTCGTGTTGTTCAGCTACTATTTAGTATTGATCATTTTAGTAACAGCCTTGTAATATGGTGTCCCCTACGGTCAATTTTGCTTTTTTATTGTTATTTTTTTTAAAGTATTTAATAAACATTGACTTTAATGGGATCTCTTCTTCTTCTCACATGTAATGATGTGGGATTAGTGATGTATAACACTGGATGCTTGTCATTTAGCAGACAATATTTCAAGCCCTAAAAGGGCCAGTAAATAAGTAGTGGAAGAATCCAGGATGCCACTGACCATGACACAATTCACATATTTACAAATCTATAAACAGCATTTATAGGAAATATAACTTTTCCACCAGGGAACATGACAGTGGTTAGGCTTAATTCTATACAGATAAAAACCGATGAACATCACCTACCTGTGCTGCCTTGTGACACTATGAATGCATATTTCAAATTTATCTTCACGTCTGAATGGACCCTAATTTTGTAAATTGTCTTGTCTTGATCCTTTGCTTATAGCATCCCTTAGGTCATAGCAGCTTTCACAATTGTGCAAGCTGTGGAGCTGATGTCTCCTGCCATTGGGACTAAATTTGTGGAGGACGTGAATTGCAATCTGGACTCTCCCTTCATGCACTATACAGTAATCAGTTGCAGAAAAATACTAAGGCCCCCGATTCATCCAAACCAGCCTTGTGCACTCAGGTCTTGATGAGGCGACATGTTGGAGTCAGTCTAAGTTTTCAAGAGGCACATACATCTTAATGTATCAGGATCATCCTAAAAGTGGCGATAGCCTCGTGACAAATCTTACTCCAGTCAGGGATTGGAGCAAGTTTTGTTGCATAAAGCACCACCCCATCTCTGGCCACTTTAGTGGATTAGGCTAAAACTAGCAAGAAAATACCAGAAGTCACATTTTTGCTCAGTCTTGCGTGAAGCAAAATTTTTGCAACTTTTCAAAATGTATTATGCTAGATTTCAGATGTAAACACTTTGAAACATTACCTAAAAATGATTTATCATTTCATGATGTACTACTATGAAAAATTTCACAATGCGATTCGTGTATGTTTATTGCTTCATTTTGTCTGAAATTTGGAGCACTAAGGCCGGTTTCACACGTCAGTGGCTCCGGTACGTGAGGTGACAGTTTCCTCACGTACCGGAGCCACTGACACACGTAGACACATAAAAATCAATGCATCTGTGCAGATGTCATTGATTTTTTTGCAGACCGTGTCTCCGTGTGCCAAACACGGAGACATGTCAGTGTTCGTGGGATCGCACGTATTACACGGACCCATTAAAGTCAATGGGTCCGTGTAAAACACGTACTGCACACGGACGTTGTCCGTGTGCGGTCCGTGTGCCGTGCAGGAGACAGCGCTACATTAAGCGCTGTCCCCCCCACTGGTGCTGAAGCCGCCATTCATATCTTCCCTGCAGCAGCGTTTGCTGTAGAGAGGATATGAATAAGTGTGTTTAAAATAAAGATCTATGTGCCCCCCGCCCTCCCACCCCCTGTGCGCTTCCCCGCTGTTCTGAAAATACTAATCCGGCTCGCTCCCTCGCCGGCGCTGCTTCCTCTCCTGGCCGCATCTTCTCCTGTATGCGGTCACGTGGGGCCGCCAATTACAATCATGAATATGCGGCTCCACCTCCCAAAGGGGTGGAGCCGCATATTCATTACTGTAAATGAGCGGCCCCACGTGACCGCTCATACAGTACAAGGTGCGGCCAGGACAGGGCGCTGTGAGGGATCCGGAAGCTAGGTGAGTATTTTAATCACAGCGGTGGGGGCGCACAGGGGGTGTGAGGGGGGTGGGGACCTGGATATTGATTTTACACACTAATATTCATATCTTCTCTACAGCAAATGCTGCTGCAGGGAAGATATGAATGGGGCTTCAGCACAATGCCGGGGACAGCGCTAAACTTTAGCGCTGTCTCCGGCACGGTGCGTGTGGTACCCAGTGGGCACACGGGTGGCACACGTGTGCCACACTGATGTGCCACAGAAACGCACCGGCACACGGACACGGATAATTCCGGTATTATCTGGACGTGTGAGACTGCCCTAAATGTGTGTGGTTTCAGCAGCAGACATTGCTGCCCGAGAAGGGAAGGAAGAGAAAAGTCTGGCACCACAATACTACTAAATATGCGCCATTTCACAAATCTAGATCCTTGGAGGAAACCAAGACACCAGATAACTTCTATAGATAAAGACTCACAAGCAGTACCATGATTGGAACTGTTACAATTTGCACTTTAGATCTTTTAACATCTATATACACTGTTCAAAAAAATAAAGGGAACACTAAAATCCCACATCCTAGATATCACTGAATGAAATATTCCAGTTGTAAATCTTCATTCATTACATAGTGGAATGTGTTAAAAACAATAAAACCTAAAAATGATCAACGTACATCACCGCTGATATCCCACGGAGGTCTGTAGTTGGAATGATGCTCAAAATCAAAGTGGTAAATGAAGTTACAGGCTGATCCAACTTCAATGGAAATGCCTCAAGACAAGGAAATGATGCTCAGTAGTGTGTGTGGCCTCCACGTGCCTGTATAATCTCCCTACAATGCCTGGGCATGCTCCTATTCAGGCGGTTGATGTTATATTGAGGGATCTCCTCTCAGACCTGGAATAAAGCCTCGGTCAACTCCTGGAAGTCTGTGGTGCAATGTGACGTTGGTGGATGGAATGAGACATGATGTCCAAGATGTGCTCGATTGGATTCAGGACTGGTGGACAGGCAAGCCAGTCCTTAGCATCAATGCCTTTATCATGCAGGAACTGCTGACACACTGCAGCCACATGAGGCCTAGCATTGCCATGCATCAGAAGGATCCCAGGGCCTACTGCATCTGCATATGGTCTCACAAGGGGTGTGAGGATCTCATCTCGGTACCTAATGGCAGTCAGGCTACCTCTGGCGAGCACATGGAGGTGTTGCAGGCAGCAGATTGCTCTCCACGGTGTCTCCTGACTCTGTCACGTCTGTCACATGTGCTCAGTGTGAATCTGCTTTCATCTGTGAAGAGCACAGAGCCCCAGTGGCGAATTTACCAATCCTGGTGTTCTGTGGCAAATGCAAAGTGTCCTGAACGGTGTTGGGCTGTGAGCACTACCCCTATCTGTGGACGTCGGGCACTCAGACCATCTTCATGGAGTCTGTTTCTAACTTTGTGCAGTCACATGCACATTTGTGGCCTTCTGGAGGTCATTTTGCAGGGCTCTGGCAGTGCTCCTCCTGTTCCTCCTTGCACAAAGGCAGAGCTAGCGGTCCTGCTGCTGGGTTGTTGCCCTCCTATGGCCCCCTCCATGTCTCCTGGTGTACTGGCCTGTCTCCTGGTAGCGCCTCCAGCTTCTGGACACTACGCTGACAGACACAGCAAACCTTGCCACAGCTCACATTGATGTGCCATCCTGGATGAGCTGCACTACCTGAGCCACTTGTGTGGGTTGTAGAGTCTGTCTCATGCTACCACGAGTATGAAAGCAAGACCAACATTCAAAAGTGACCAAAACATCAGCCAGAAAGCATTGGTACTGAGATGTGGTCTGTGGTCCCCACCTGCAGAACCACTCCTTTATTGAGTGTGTCTTCATAATTACCAATAATTTCTATCTGTTGTCTATTCCATTTGCACAACAGCATGTGAAATTAATTGTCAAACAATGTTGCTTCCTAAGTGGACAGTTTGATTTTAAAGAAGTTTGATTTACTTGGAGTTATATTTTGTTGTTATAGTGTTCCCTTTATTTTGTTGAGCAGTGTATGTTGAAAGGTGACGGTAGGACCCCTAGTGGGCGGAAGATAAACTTGGAGTAATGTTTTAGTACAGATAGTACTAAAATAGGTTAATTGGACATGACAGGTTGACTGTGGGCAGCTGACGAGTTGGGAGAGATGGCTGTGTGGTTCAGTTTGTAAAATTAGACCTTTTTGTCTCACACGTGTCTAGAGGTGTGCAGATCTCCTGGATTGATCTTCAAATTGTTCAAAATGACGCACAGAATTCAAAAATTTGGCGCAAAGTAAAAAAAATGGTCTTTTTTTTTTCTATCTTAAACTGTTTTGTCACAATTTACTGGATTACTTATAAATATACCAGGTTGGAATTCAAGTGGAGTTGCACCACATTTAGCGACTTTTTAAATAGTGTGGTTTATGCATCAAGCAAACACATCAGTAATCCGTAAACTCAGCCCACAAAGTGGAAATAAAACAGGCGAGTACATATAAAATAGACTTTACAAAGGATGCAAATAGAATAGTGTGCAAAACACACAAAACTAAACAAAAAAAACAGGCACAACTGCAATGATGAATTGGGACCACATGGTTGCAAAGTACTCAACTTTTTAATCTACTATCTATGTATTGTATAAACACAAAGGTTTCCAAAAGGATGTTACAATAGTAAATACAAGGTCAAAACTCTATCGATATATTCAACACCTAGGGTCCCAACCCAATATATTAAATTAATGAGAGGGACAAAAGAGTATAGTAAACCATATAAAACATTCTTTTATTAATTGAATTAAAATTGTTTGAACAAAGTAGCACTACCAAAAATGCAGGACAATGTATGGGGCGGTAAAATGAAGGTATAGCCAGAAGAAAATGCCAGATAATTGCACATAGAATAGAGATAAATACCTGTGCTACATATTGTTAACCCATAGTATGGTAACTTAACTAAGGGTTAACGCTTGTGCAAATATAAAGCAATAGCTGCAGGAAGGACACAGATGCACCAGTGCAATTAATTAAGTAGGGTGTGTTTTAACGATTCAAGGTCTCCATAGCCACAGGTGGCATGCTCAATTGAGATGGGGAGTAACGAGATATATATATCTATAAAAGCGTTTTAAAAGTGCCTACTATGCAAAGAGGAAAGTGCTGTGCAGTACAAAGGCAAATACCTACATGATTAAATGAGCGTAGACCCCGACCTGCCGCCCCGGTTATAAAATTATGTTCAAGGTTCAAACATACCATTTACTTGTATGCGTTTTTTCTCCATGTTTCTATTTATATATATTTTTTTATGTGATTGTAAGTTAATTTGTAACATTAGATTGATATCATTTTTTTAAATCTTTGAAACACTAAGAAGTCCAAGGTTGAATGGTTCCAAATACCATGTGCAACAAATGTAAAACATTCAGGGATTAAAAGTTTCATAGGTGCTATATTAAAAAGTTGCGAGTAGTGAAATCACTTTCTAATAAAATTATGTTGGAATATCAATTTAAACCCATCTTAAAGATAATCTGTCACCAGCTTTTTGCTACCTCGTCTGAGAGCAGTATAAGGCTATGTGCACACGTTGCTGATTTTTGATGAATTTCCGCAGCGTTTTTGGATGCACAGAATTGTATCAAATCCGCAGTGTAGTGCACAAGCAATGTTAGTCAAGGGGAAACTGACATTTGGTGTACACATGCTTCGTAAAAAAAAAAAAGTGCGGATTCGCAGCGTTTTATTTTCCGCAGTATGTCAATTCTTTTGGAGGATCTGCAGCGTTTCTGCACCCATTGACTACCATTGTGTCAGGCAAATCTGCAGCAAAAACACAGGTTTAAAAAGATCTGCGGTTTTGCTGCAGAGTTGGTGCGAGAAGCGCTGCAGATCGGGAGGACAAAGAGTGTGTGGGTGGAGACTGGGTGTGTGAGGAGATTATGTGCTTGTCTGTGTGTGTACGGGGTTGTGTGTGTGCGTGGAGACTGTGCGCAGAAGATGTGCTCGTGATTGTGTGTGTGTGGGTCTGTTTGTAGGCAGGCATTGTCCGATGGGACTACTAGTCCCATCGGCTATGCCTGCTACAGTGACAGCTAGCCGGATGATGGGACAGTACCATCATCCAGCTACTGTGTAAAAAAAAACAACACATATACACGTATAGTACATACAACATACAGTACATACTCACCATACACCTAGTCCCCGAAGCCCTCAATCACCTGTAAAAGAAAAAAAATAAATAAAAGTAATAAACCAACAGTATACTCCCTGATCCCATCTAATCCATTTAATAACGAGTGTCCCTCGACGATCTCTATGGGAGAGCTGTCACATCGGCAGATGTGACCACTCTCCGGGGGCTCCGGTGATACACTGACGGAAGGTATCCTCCCACAGTGTATTCCTCAGCCGTCAGAGGTTGCTGTCACTTGCAGCACTGCTTCGTGGGAAATTTCTCATGCAGCAGTGCCACAAAGTGAAAGCCCATTGAACCCTCAGTGATAGCACTGCGGGAGCCATTGTCTCCTGTCAGTGTATCACTTGGAGGCCTATAGAGCAGTCACATCTCCTGTTGTGACTGCTCTTTAGGGGATATCCTCATGGGACACTGATTATTAAATTTAAATGGATTACGTCGGATCAGGGAGTATTTGTGTAGGTTTATTTTATTTTTTACAGGTGATCAAGGGCGTCGCATGGATTGGCAGAACAATAAAGATTGCAAAATTGTGTTGTGTTTTATTTCATTAAAATACTTTGTTCTGGCTGTGTCTTTTTTTAACACATTAACAATTATAGGATTAGTAATGGATAGACGTCTTACTGACGCCTCTCCATTACTAAGCCGGCTTGATGTCACCTTACAATACAAAGGTGACATTAACCCCCTATTACGCCATATGCCACCTTTACAGGGCAGTGGGAAGAGAGAGGCTAAGTGCCGGAATTGGCACATTTAACAGATGAGCCATTTCTGGGGCATCTGTGTTCCGGTGTTTTAAACATTAGGAGAGTTTGAGTTTTTGTATATAAAAATATCTTTTATTAAATATAAAACATCAACAAGACAAAGAAATTATTATTTCAAAAATGAATAGAACAGTTTATCATTCGTATGGAAAGCTGTGTGATCCTAATTGGTGAAGACGCAAAGCTTTCTGGTGTTTGTAACCGGGTGGTCCAATATCCATGGTCCCTTCCTAGGCTATGTATATCAGCCCACAGCTGTCTGCATAGCCTTTTCTGGCTATTAATTATAGGGGGACCCCACGTCATTTTTTCAGGGGGTCCCACACCATTTTCTTTTTTAGAAACTCGCACCTCAATACCCAGCACTTGGGACTGGAGTGTGCGGCTGCATGTATTTCTATGTAGCTGAATGCTCCGGTCCCAAGTGCCGGCGGCAGTGCCGGGTATTGAGGTGTGTGTGTGTCTTTATTTAACTATTTATGTACCGTTTTATTATGTTTATTACTAAACATCGGGTTTGGTATTTATCTATCTATAGATCACGGAATCCAAAAAATGGAGGCAGTGCACCATTTGTAGTGAAAAGGCAGGAGCTACTTTTATTTGCCCATCCCAGCAACGTTTCGGTTCTAATAGATGTGAACCTTTCTCAAGCCATGAATAGGTACATATGACAGGTATATATAGGGTGCAAATAATTACAATCTTTAAGAATAATTACATTAGAAAGAGCATGTCTAGTCATACAAAATTACGTGCAAAATGTGACCCCTATTATTATTTATTTATATAGCACCATTAATTCCATGGTGCTGTACATAAGAAAGGGGTTACATACAGGGTTATAGATATCGTTTACAGTAAACAGGTTTACAGTGACAGACTGGCACAGAGGGGAGAGGACCCTGTCCATATCAATTGATATAATATAAAGTGCAGTGCCATAAAGTGCATATAACAGACAATGTACAAAAAGCATTTACATATCAATTTGCAGCTGTATTCCATTAAAAATAATCAACGCTGGATGGCGTCTTCTTTTGATTCTGAGATACTATTTCCTGACATGCGCACTTGAGAGTATAGGACGGCGCGTGTATCTATATGTTATGAATGGGGTAAGCCATGGAAACGATTATTTTTAATGTGTAAAAAACGAAAAATAAGGTATATACATAACTCAATTACAAGCAAGAGGATAATGTGGCATGGTATTAAAAGAATAATATTGTACATGGGAATAAGAAGAAAGCGATCTTGGCACAAGGCTGATAGAAACAGGGTAGGATGGTGGTAAAGGGGTTACATACCGTATTATAGATGGTGATAAAGGGAGTGTGCCAGAATGGGCAAGCAGTGAGATGCTTCTGTAATATAAAGGATATATCCTATAATTAAGAAGCCAAGTGGAGTGGTGCTGTGTATATGAACTCACATACCCTTAGTTTGGAGGAAGGGGTATAACGTGGATGAATGGAATTGCAGCCTGAATAAATGAAAATACGTCGGTGGTTCAGTGCATGTGCCTCATGGTGAATCAGAGTGCAGATCCGGTGGTGTCTTACCTACTGTGCGGCGCTGCAGACGCGGTGTCCACCGCTTGTTTGGCGTCCTATGTGAGACCGCTCATATTTGAGCGCTAAAAGGCATCAGGAAGGGGGCAGGTCGCACCGACCGGAAGTGAGCGGGTCCCGGCGCGGCTCTATGGTGGATGGGACAGGAGGTGATGTCATCAAGATGGTGGTGCGTTCCAAAGGGCAACGCTTGCGTTCCACCCATATAAACGCTGTGTGGCTGCTAAATGCTATGTTTAGTAGTGAGAATGCCATCTTTAGTACCCATATGGAACACAGTATGTGGGGCTGAGGTGGAAAAAAGGATAAGGGTGCGGATGATGGTATGTGTAAAACGGCAGGACCCCTGTAAATAAAAAAAAGGTGGTACCGATGGTACTGGTACTGCATTGCTTGATGCTTGCAGGTGGGTTACATGAGCAATATGGAAGTGCAGATGTGGTGAGCCGTCAAGGAATAGTGAGTGCCCATAGGAAGACTGAATCCGGAGATCAGTATAGACGACTCCCTTTGCTAAAAAAAAAAACAAATTGTGCCGTTTTCCACTACCCATAGCGTCTCCATTTTTCATGATCTTGGGTTGGGTGAGGGCTTATTTTTTGCATGCCAAGCTGACGTTTTTAGTGATACCATTTTGGTGCAGATACGTTCTTTTCATCGCCCGTTATTGCATTTGAATGCAATGTTGTGGCGACCAAAAAAAACGAAATTCGAGCGTTTAATTTTTTTTTCTCGCTACGCCATTTAGCAATCAGGTTAATGCTTTTTTTTATTGATAGATCGGGCGATTCTGAATGCGGTGATACCAAATATGTGTATGTTTCATTTTATTTTTATTGCTTTATTTTGAATGGGGCGATTTAAACTTTTATACTTTTTTTTTTTTTATTTATTTCATTTTTTTCTTTAAACATTTTTTTTTACTTTTGCCATGCTTCAATAGCCTCCATGGGAGGCTAGAAGTTGGCACAACTCGATCGGCTCAGCTACATAGAGGTGAGTAGAATGAGAGGTGAGTAGAATTACATGCTTGCTATGAACGCCGACCACAGTGTGGCGCTCACAGCAAGCCGGCATCAACAACCACAGAAGTCTTAAGGAGACCTCTGGTTGTTATGGCGACGCATCGCTGACCCCCGATCATGTGATGGGGTCGGCGATGAGCGCATTTCCGGTCGTGAGGCCGGAAGCGGTAGTTAAATGCCGCTGTCAGCGTTTGACAGCAGCATTTAACTAGTTAATAGCGGCGGGTGGATCGCGATTCCACTCGCCGCTATTGCACGCACATGTCAGCTGTTCAAAACAGCTGACATGTCGCTGCTTTGATGCGGGCTCACCGCCGGAGCCCACATCAAAGCAGGGGATCTGACCTCGGACAGGATAGTAAAGGGGCTATTTTTTTATCGTTTTGTGCTGTTTTCTTTTTTTTTTTGCTTATTTAGATTATAGATCGATGGATAGATCTATAGATCGATAGATAAATAGATAGAACTATCTATCTGTGTGTGTAAACATTATTCTTCCGTGGAGTATGTAAATGAAGAGGTTGGGCAAGAAATTACATCACAATCCTTTTTTGTTAAATAGATCTATATTTAGCTTACAAAAACGCATACAAATCTGCATGAAAATCCATGTCAAAAACGCATCAAATCCACTCCGATGTTTACCTGCGTTTTCTGCTGAAGTCCACAGGCGAATCTGCAACGTGTGCATATACCCTGTAAGCAGAGATCCTGATTCCAGTGATGTCACCACTTGCTGTGCTGTTTGCTGTAAATTTGATATTTTATTAGCAGGAGATTATCACTGATAGGAGCCGTAAACCAGCTGCCATGTAGTCCTCTATATTCATGAAAACTGTATAACGCCTTCCCCACCACTGATTTGCAGATTTCTGGCTATGCACAGTGTACACAAAGCTGCCAATTAATATTGCAAGCAAAGTTATACAGAGCTTATCAGTCAAAGGATGAACAGAGCTGTAGCACATAATACAGTAATTTTAACTACTGATGCCATGTAAGTGACTCATCTCTGGAATCCGGGTCTCTGTCTCTAAGGTAAGCTGCTCTCCAATGGGGCAATAAAAAAAACTTTTCACAGATTCCATTTAATTGTTAGAGATAAATGGCAGGTGACTTCTGTTCATGAAACCCATTTTAATTTTACATTTTCACCTCTACTCTCGTCATGGGAAAACAGACACTTAGATGAGCATCTGTTTACTTGGAAAGATTTGAGTTAAATTAGACTCCTCACCATAAAATTGCAACACTAAGAAAGAAAAGTCATGGAACTGTAAAAAAAATGGTTGTTTGTGGAAGGTTCTGCACTTGGACTGAATGCACTTGGGCAAATCATCAAGATCCGCTGCTGGCAGCTTCCCTTGCAGTTCAACTAAAGATGGCTCTACAACTTTCAGATGTCGAGGAAAGGTAGAAGAGTAATATATAGTAGCATGAAAATACTACACAATACTTTCTATGTAGACTGAATGGAGCAGCAGATGCCTTAATTTGGTGCTCATACTGTAGGTCTGCATTGTAGCTGTGTACTTCATATGGTAGTATAGCTTTAAACTAGATTATTTGCAAAGTTAATTTGTTAGATATATGTGAACAAAAAAAAATGACAGTAAAGATACTGATCACCTTTAAGGCTTGACATTACCTGCGTGCGGTTCATTGATGTATGTTAATTAATCCACTCAACAATATTCCTGTGCGTATCACAAAGGATTGGTCTCACTTTCTAGACAAAGGTGAAGAACGTAACCCTTGGTAAACCTCAATCTATTGGCCACTTAAATTATGGGTTTATGTATTTAATGGCAAAAGGATCTAAATAAATAAAATGTCTTATCTGATATCTAAAATAATTAATGAATGAAAAGCCACATGTCCTCCAGGTTTAATGGATTCACTGGCTGGAAGATCAATTGAAGTGACCAGACAACATAGGGTATTGTACAGATGTAGGAGAGCTGAGCAACATATATTATCTCACTGGTCTCATTGGTTTTGCATAGGACTGCATCTATAGTGAAGAAAAAATAATTGCATTTTCACCACAAAAAAATTAGTTTCAGCCCTAGATTTTATATTGTCACACTGGGAAATGGATACAAATTGCACCAAAATTTGTCCCACAATTTCTGCCAAATGAGGAAATGCCCCATAAGTGGCTGTGCAGTACCGTTTAGCCACACGGTGAGACTCGGGAGGGATGGAGGGTTATTTGCCTCCCGGAGCGCAGTTTTTGCTATAATAGTTTTTGGACTCCATATACAGAGCCCCTAAGTGCTAGAAGAGCAGAATCCCCCGCGCAAGTGATGCCATTTAAGAAATTATACCCCTTTAGGAATTTATCCACAGGTGTAGTAACTATTCTAACTCTATGAGTGTTTTCCAGAAACAAGCAGCAGTGGATGTTGCGGAGTGAAAATTGCAAACAGCCATTGTGGTGCCTGTGCATTGTAGTGCCCAGTACATGCAGTCACCAGTACGTGGTAGTGCCCAGCTCATGCTTTTGGAGACATGCACCCGTAAATTAGGTTGGATGACATTGCTACAGAAATGCCAAATTTGGGCGCTAAATGTGGTTTAGACACATTGGGGCTCAGAAGGGAGGGTGGCATTTGGATTTAGGAGAGCTGAATTTGCAGAATTTCTTCTGTGGGTTGAGGAGCCATTTAGCTTTTCCAGAGCCTTTGTACGAAGTGTAACATGGAAGTTCCCTATATTTCCGTTAACAGATGACAGACCTGAATGGGGGCTTGCGTTTTTATGGATTGAGTTGAAGCTTTTACTGGGAACATTTTACATAACATTTGGGATCACGTTTATCCTGTGCTCTACTTTGAGCGCTTATATCAGGGTCTCTATCTAAATCTCTGAGTGACGTAATTCGGAAGAAACCCTCAAGGGATCCATCAACTATAATGCGGCAAGCAGAGTTGCTCTGGACTCTGTTTGGCCTGTGTTCAGCGATGCTCTTCTTTTCAGAGGTGCACAAAACTGTGGCCGACAGCACTTTTATGCACGCCTAAAAAGACAGACACCTCCGGATCATAGACAGCCACACAGCGTCCACAGTGACTCCATCTTTCTCATTATAGGGAATCTTCCGCCAGCGGTTCAGTCTTAACCCCTTAATCCCATATGACGTACTATCCCGTCAAGGTGACCTGGGACTTAATTCCCAGGGACGGATAGTACGTCATAGCGATCGGCCGCGCTCACGGGGGGAGCACAGAAGATCGCGGCCGGGTGTCAGCTGACTATCGCAGCTGACATCCGGCACTATGTGCCAGAAGCGGTCACGGACCGCCCCCGGCACATTAACTCCGGCACACTTCGATCAAACATGATCGCAGCGTTCCGGGAGCATAGGGAAGCATCACAGGGGCTCCCTGCGTGCTTCCCTGAGACCCTCGGTACAAGGCGATGTACTCACCTTGTACCAAGTGTTTCCTTCCTGCAGGCCCTGGATCCAAAATGGCCACGGGGCTGCATCCGGGTCCTGCAGGGAGGTGGCTTACCAAGCGCCTGCTCAGAGCAGGCGCCTGTAAGCCAGGAGCAGTGCACGTCAGATTGCTGATCTGACACAGTGCATTGCAAAGTGTCAGATCAGCGATCTGACCTTATAACATGATGCACCCCCTCCCCCCCCCCCCCCCCCCCCCGGGGCAATGTTATAAAATAAAAAAATATTTATTTAGATGTGTAAAAAAAAAAAAAATTCCTATATAAAGAAAAAAAAAATATTGTTCCCATAAATACATTCCTTTATCTAAATAAAAAAAACAATAAAAGTACACATATTTAGTATCACCATGTCTGTAACAACCCAACCTATAAAACTGTCCCACTAGTTAACCCTTTCAGTGGACACCGTAAAAAAAAGGCAAAAAACAACGCTTTATTATCATACTGCCGAACAAAAAGTGGAATAGCATGCGAACAAAAACACATATTTAAATAACCATGGTACCACTGAAAACGTCATCTTGTCCCGCAAAAAACGAGCCACCATACAGTGTCATCAGTGAAAAATAAAAAAGTTATAGTCCTCAGAATAAAGCGATGCAAAAATAATTCTTTTTTCTATAAAATAGTTTTTAACATATAAAAGCTCCAAAACATAAAAAAGATATAAATGAGATATCGCTGTAATCGTACTGACCCGAAGAATAAAACTGCTTTATCCATTTTACCAAGTACGGAACGGTATAAACGCCACCCCCCCCTCCAAAAGAAATTCATGAATAGCTGGCTTTTGGTCATACTACCTCACAAAAATCGGAATAAAAAGCGATCAAAAAATGTCACGTGCCCGAAAATGTTACCAATAAAAACGTCATCTCGTCCCGCAAAAAACAAGACCTCACATGACTCTGTGGACCAAAATATGGAAAAATTGTAGCTCTCAAAATGTGGGAACTCCAAAAAAGCGTCTTTCAGTGTGCTGCCAATCATAAAAATCCGCTAAAAAACCCTCTATAAAAGTAAATCAAACCCCCCTTCATCACCCCCTTAGTTAAGGAAAAGGTAAAAAATTCCCGATAGGGCTAGGTTTGGGGTTAGAGTTGGGGCTAGGGTTAGGGTTTGGATTACATTTACGGTTGGGGTTAGGGGTGTGTCAGGGTTAGGAGTGTGGTTAGGGTTATGGTTGGGATTAGGGTTAGGGGTGTGATTAGGGGGTGCGGTTGGGATTACGGGTGTGTTTGGGTTAGGGTTTCCGTTAGAATTGGGGGTTTCCACTGTTTAGGCACATCAGGGGCTCTCCAAACGCGACATGGCGTCCGATTTCAATTCCAGCCAATTCTGCTTTGAAAAAGCAAAACAGTGCTCTTTCCCTTCTGAGCTCTCCCGTGCGCCCAAACAGGGGTTTACCCCGGCATATGGGGTATCAGCGTACTCCGGACAAATTGGACAACAACTTCTGGGGTCCAATTTTCTTGTTGCCCTTGGGAAAATAAAAATTTGGGGGGCTAAAAAATCATTTTTGTGGGAAAAAATGATTTTCTTATTTTCACGGCTCTGCGTTATAAACTAGTGAAATATTTGGGGGTTCAAAGTTCTAACAACATATCTAGATAAGTTCCTTGGGTGGTCTAGTTTCCAATATGGGGTCACTTGTGGGGGGTTACTACTGTTTATGTACATCAGGGGCCAGCGTCGGACTGGAGCACCTTGGGCCCACCAGAGAAAATCATTCTTGGGGCCCACTATGTAGCTACATAGAAATAGATACAAGACCACCAATTTTGCGGTAAAAAGCGCTAATATCAGGGTATAATATAAGGTAGTTCACGTTTTAATAATGTAGCAAGGGTTGGGGTAGCCACCTCATAAAATATAATGCGGTCCCCTCTCATAGAATATAATGCAGCACCCCACAATATATAATGCAACCCCCTCAGGTATGACACAGTCCCCACCATAGAATATAATGTAGCACCCCCATAGGGTATAATGCAGCCCCCTCATATAGTATAATGCAACCCACCACAGAATATAATGTAGTCCCCTGAGAGAATGCAGTTCCACCACAGAATATAATGCAGCCCCCCATAGAGTATACTGTAACCCCTCATATAGTATGATGTAGCCCCCAATAATATAATGTAGTACCCTGAGTATAATGCAGTCCCCCCACAGAATATAATGTAGCCCCCCCCCAGGGCCATATTTAGAGTTTCTGCTGCCCTAGGCACTTTTAGTGTTGCCTCCCCCTTTGGTGAGTATGACACTATCGGCAGTGACTTTGGCAAGAATCGCTGATGTGAAAGTCGCCTTTGCAGCAGATCTGGCAGTTTTTCTGCTTCTGCTGCGTAACGGATCACTTACAGCAACACTGCATTCGGCCTCATTCATTCCCTATGGGATTTGCGGCACTTGCCGTGATCTGGCAAATGCGTTACCATACCTCCCAACTTTTGAAGAAGGGAAGGAGGTATAAAGTTTGCGGCGCGTGTAGGGCGCCGCAGCAATTTTTAGGCCACGCCTCTGACCACACCCATTTCACAACTAGTCACACCCATATCCACGTCCCAACCACAGCCATTTAGCACTGCTGATCACACTGTTTTATATACAATAATTATAAACAAAAAAATATGGCCACACATAATAGCCACACATGATGCTCAATACTGTATAATGGCTACCACACATGATGCTCCATACTGTATAATGGCCACACATGATGCTCCATAGTGTATAATGGCCACACATGATGCTCCATAGTGTATAATGGCCACACATGATGATCCATAATGTATAATGGCCACACAGTGCTCCATACTGTATAATGGCCACACACAGTTCTCCATACTGTATAATGATCCCACATGATGCTCAATACTGTATAATGGCCACAAATGATGCTCCATAGTGTATAATGGCCACACATGATGCTTCATAATGTATAATGGCCACACACAGTGCTCCATACTGTATAATGGTCACACATAGCGCTCCATAATGTATAATGGCCACACATAGTGCTCCATACTGTATAATGGCCACACACAGTTCTCCATACTGTATAATGATCCCACATGATGCTCAATACTGTATAATGGCCACAAATGATGCTCCATGGTGTATAATGGCCACACATGATGCTTCATAATGTATAATGGCCACACACAGTGCTCCATACTGTATAATGGCCACACATAGCGCTCCATACTGTATAATGGCCACACAGTGCTCCATACTGTATAATGGCCACAAATGATGCTCCATACTGTATAATGGCCACATATGATGCTCCATACTGTATAATGGCCACATATGATGCTCCATACTGTATAACGGCCACACATGATGCTCAATACTGTATAATGGCCACACACAGTTCTCCATACTGCATAATGATCCCACATGATGCTCAATGCTGTATAATGACCCCCCCTCCTGTATTTATGGCTCATATTCCCCCTCTTGTGTGCATGGCTCATATTCCCCCCCCTGAATGTATGGCTCATATTCCCCCCTGAATGCATGGCTCATATTCCCCCCCTGAATGCATGGCTCATATTCCCCCCCGTATGCTTGGCTCATATTCCCCCCCCTGAATGCATGGCTCATATTCCCCCCCCCTGAATGCATGGCTCATATTCCCCCCTCCTGTATGCATGGCTTATCTCTCCACCCCCCCTTCTCCTGACCTGCTCCCATCTTAAATGGTGCGCCGGCTTATGTCCTCCTTCATCCGCTAGTCCCTCCATCCCTCATACTCACCTGACCCGTCCCTCATGCTCACCTGACCTGTCCCACACACCGCGTGGCCACATCGACATCCCTCTGGCTCTGTCCCGACTCCCGGCACAGCACCTTCCTGCGTGAGCGGTCATGTGATACCGCTCATTAAGGTCATAAATATGCGCATATTCATGACCTTAATGAGCAGTACCACGTGACCGCTCATTCAGGAGAAGCTGCAGACGCCGAGACCAGACATCGCTGGAACAGGGTGAGTATCGTCTTCAAGGAGGGTGGGAGGGAGGCAGGGGTACCCTGGAGCGGGGGGGGGCCCACCGGAGAATCCTCCGGTTCTCCGGTGGGCCAGCCCGAGCCTGTCAGAGGCTCTGCAAATGCAACGTGACGCCTGCAGACCAATCCATCTAAGTCTGCATTCCAAATGGCGCTCCTTCCCTTCCGAGCTCTGCCATGCGCCCAAACGGTGGTTATCCCCCACATATGGAGAATTAGTGTACTCAGGATAAATTGCACAACAACTTTTGGGGTCCAATTTCTCCTGTTACCCTTGGGAAAATACAAAATTGGGGGCTAAAAAATAATTTTTGTGGGAAAAAAAAGAATTTTTATTTTCACGGCTCTGCACTATAAACTGTAGTGAAACACTTGGGAGTTCAAAGCTGTCGCAACACATCTAGATAAGATCGTTAGGGGGTCTACTTTCCAAAATGGTGTCAATTGTGTTGGGTTTCAATGTTTAGGCACATTAGTGGCTCTCCAAACGCAATATGGCGTCCCATCTCAATTCCAGCCAATTTTGCATTGAAAAGTCAAATGGTGCTCCTTCCCTTCCGAGCTCTGCCATGCGTCCAAACAGTGGATTACCCCCACATATGGCATATCGGGGTACTCAGGACAAATTGTACAACAACTTTTGGTGTCCATTTTCTCCTGTTACCCTTGGTAAAATACAAAACTGGGGGCTAAAAAATAATTTTTGTGGGAAAAAATTTTTGTTTTATTTTTACGGCTCTGCATTATAAAATTCTGTGAAGCCCTTGGTGGGTCAAAGTGCTCACCACACATCTAGATAAGTTCCAACAAATTGGAGCTGAAGTAAGTTTTTTGTGAAAGAAAAATTAAATGTTCATTTTTTTTAAAACATTCCAAAAATTCCTGTGAAGTACCTGAAGGGTTAATAAACTTCTTGAATGTGGTTTTGAGCACCTTGAGGGGTGCAGTTTTTAGAATGGTGTCACACTTGGTTATTTTCTATCATATAGACCCCTCAAAATGATTTCAAATGTGATGTGGTCCATAAAAAAATGGTGTTGTAAAAATGAGAAATTCGTTTAAAATAGATATAAATATATATCAATATTCGCGCTAATCTAACCCTGATTGGGAGAAAATGAGCAGTGATTCACAGTGTGCGGAATAGAAAATACCACAGTGCTTTAATAAATAAACTGGTATACTGGTGTAATGGATTCATACCATTATTTTACCATGAGTAGTGATGGATCTTTAGTGATCAGCATGATGGAGGAAAGGGAAAGATAGTCCAAGTACTATTAGAGTTCTTACCCGAGCTGCTGCTTAATAGAAGGCTACAGTCCTAGATTTCAGCCGATGCTCTTTATCTAGAGAGTGCAGTCCGATGAATTCTGCTCGCAGGGAACAGCTGCCCCGGCTGGTGGTGGCATTCAACCGTGCTGAGCTGGCCACTGTAGCGGTGTACCCACGTGCAGGCAGACCGGCGTCCTTCCTAGTGCGCGAAGTGAGAGCGGAGCTGGGACAGGACCTGCGTGCCGGGGTGAGAAGCGTGACCGCACACGTGACTGGAAGTGTGGTACGGATGGCGGTAGGGACCAGATAGAAACTGACACGTTTCTGTGAATCACTGCTCATTTTATCCCTAATAGGGTTATATTAGCGCGAATATTGATATATATTTATATCTATTTTAAATGGATTTTTTGGTTTTACACAATCATTGGTGGCGATTGTTATATTCACACCTAGAATATTAACCTTTTAATACCTGGCGCCCCTCGGTTTTCTTATTAAAAATGAGAAATTGCTGGTCAACTTTTAATCCTTATAACTCCCTAACAAAAAAAATTTAGTTTCCAAAATTGTGCTGATGTAAAGTAGACATGTGGGAATTGTTACTTATTAAGAATTTTGTGTGACATATCTCTGTGATTTAAGGGGATAAAAATTCAAAGTTGGAAAATTTCAACATTTTTGCCAAATTTCCATTTTTTTTTCACAAATAAACGCAGGT
Organism: Ranitomeya imitator; assembly: GCF_032444005.1. NCBI lineage: Eukaryota > Metazoa > Chordata > Amphibia > Anura > Dendrobatidae > Ranitomeya > Ranitomeya imitator. The sequence goes on along the minus strand of NC_091290.1, from coordinate 69,942,766 downwards.
AATATCAAAGAAATTTTACCACTATCATGAAGTACAATATGTCTCGGGAAAACAGTGTCAGAATCACTGGGATCCGTTGAAGCGTTCCAGAGTTATAACCTCATAAAGGGACAGTGGTCAGAATTGTAAAAATTGGCCTGGTCATTAACATGCAAACCACCCTCGGGGCTTAAGGGGTTAATCATGTTTTTCAGATAATTACATGGAAATCCCATTGTAAGCACTCGGCGCACAATAAATATGCGCCAAGCCTTACTGCGATCTTTGGGAGGCAAAATGAACAAATCAACAGTAGGTGAAGAATTGGTTTTATTTACTATTCACGACTTGCCTCGTGCGGTATAACTGATTAGGCAACTTTATTCTCCGGTCGCTGCGATTACAGTGATACCAGATTTATATCAGTTTTTATTGTTTGGTGTCACACTCTAAAATACTTTTTTTTATTGCTTTGCCGCTTTTACACAGTAAAAACTATTCTACAGAAGAAACATTTTGTTTTCATCGCTTTATTCTGAGAGGTATAACTTTTTTATTTTTCCACTAACAGTTGTATGATTATGATGACTTGTTTTTTGAGGGACAAGATGACTTTTTCAGCTGTACTATTTTTATGTAGATTGTTTTTTTTTTTATCGCATTTTATTTCATTTTTTTCTACCAGCATGATGCTAAAGCATAGTTTTTTGCCTTTTTTTTTTAACTGTGTTCACTGAAGAGTGGGACAGTCTTATAGATCTGGTCGTTTTGGGTGCGGCAATTTCAATTTTTTTTACATAAATGTATTTATTGGATTAATATTTTTCTTTTTATTTTGTGATTTTTGTTAAAATATTTTTAGAATTTTTTTTTTTACTTTTTTTATTTACTTTTTTTTCTTTACATTGTCCCAGGATGGAAAATTAACTGTATAATGACAGATCGCTGTTGTAATACTCTGCAATGCTTCTGCACTGCAGAACATCAGGCATGAAGGGAGGAGACGTGCCAGTTCGTGCTCTCAGCATGAGTTAACAGGCCACTGTCCCTGGGTGACCACGCAGCCATTGCATCACGTTGTGCGGATGGGAGCACAGAGGGTGCTCACTCCCTCTGCGATGCCCTGTGATGTCGTTGTCACTACTGACAGCAACTTCACAGGGGTTAACCCCTTCACCACCTTGGGTTTTTCCATTTTTTTAGTTCCTTGCTCCCCTTCCTCCCAGAGCAATAACTTTATTATTTTTCCATCAATCTGGCCATGTGAGAGCTGTTTTTTTTGTGGGATGAGTTGTTCTTTTGAACAACACCATAGGTTTTACCATATAGTGTACTGAAAACAGGAAAAAAAAAATCAAAGTGCGGTGAAATTGCAAAAAAAAGTTCAATTCCACAATTATTTAATCTTTTTTTTTTTTACCATGTTCAGTAAATGCTAAAACTGACCTGCCATTATGATTCTCCAGATCAATAACCCATTATCTACCAATGTCCTTTTTTTGGGACGCCTAATCTTTAGCTTCTAGCAACTAAGATTTTATAATTTTTATAATTAGGTCCAATTTTTTGTGTTGTGTTTGTAAAATTAATGTTTTCAAAATAGGAAATCATGTCATTGTCATTTTAAATTGAATATTGGGACGCCCTTTTCTGAAAAATCCATACTTGTAACAATTTTAATTTGGCAAGTAATGGGTTAAAAGTTCATAAAAGTTTTGTTTTTTAATGGGGGAGGGGGGTGATTTAAACTTATTTTTAAAATATTGTGGCAGGTGCCTAAGCCTGTCTTAAGACGTCCATGATGATGATGTCAGGGGTGGTTTCTGGGCTACTACAGTAACTGGGCACAGGCTAGCATAGAGGGAGCTGACAATAAGGGAGCTGAGATTGGGTCGGATAAGTATCAATATCGACCTATTAAGACCTATTAATGAAGAAGACTGGTGTGGTCTCCAAGAAAAGTAGCACAAAAGGATGCAAAAAGCTCCTGCTAACCCCTTACGTGCCGCTGGCAATCTGTGACAGCATAATTCAAAACGAGCAGTCTAGGGGCATGCTGAAGTCCCCAGTGCTAGCCATGATGGTACACGTGTGATAATCAGTAGTGATGCTGTAAATCATGCAACTGAGGCAACAAAAACTAAATCTCCGAGCACTTACAGATACTCAGAGATCATCCGAGCGTGCTCGGGAAAACCCGGGCAATGAGTATACTCTCTCATCACTAATCAGCCTATGTCTGGCCTTCATGGGGGACTTTTTTATGTATATTGCAGTATATAGTATAAGTGATTAGATGATTGTAGATTCAAGTTGACAAAGGGGAGTAAAAACAAGTTGTATTTTTAAATAAAAATTGGAATCTCCTCTTTTGCACCAATAAAAAATATAGGAATGTAAAAAGTAATTATTAGCAACTGCTGTGTCCATAAGTTTTATCTATCAAAATCTAAAACTATTTAATTGATTGATAAATGCAATGAAGCAAAGAAATTGAAACATCATTTTTTGGTCACTGCAATACTGCAAGAAAACATGTAATAAGAAATGATCACAACATCATGTCTGTCCCAAAATGGTATCAATAAAAATGTGAGCTTGCCATGCAAAAAAAGCCCTCACATGGCTCCATCAACTTAAAAATAAAAATGTTATAGGTCTTACAAAATGGCAACATGAAGCCAAATCCTATAACGGGTCATTTTTACATTTTAATGTTTACAATTAATACCTTAAAAACAAAAACCTCAAAAACAATTGTGGAATTTCAGGTTTTGTTTGCAATTTCACCAAATTTGGATTTTTTTCCTGTTTTCCAGTACACTGAGTACTAAAATGAATCAAGCCCTTACATAGCTATGCTATGGCTATATTAAAATATAAAAAGGTAGAACTCTTTTAAGAAGAGGAGAAAATAAACAAAAGTGCAAAATTAAAAATCAATCTGTCGGGTAGGGGTTTCAACGTTGGATGGATAATTTGTGAACCTTTTTAGTGAATACAGTCATCATGGTTAAACAGAATATTATTAAAATACATAACAGGGAGCAGTGCCGTCAGATAATTTGTTAATAAATAAAATGTTATGATAATAATAAAATCAGAATTCTAATGCTATTCCAGAAAGGAGAACCATACAGAGCAGTTGCGGATTTATTACAGATCATGTCTCAGACACAATATATATAACGTGGTTGGTATACATAAGTTAGCTGGGAAGATTTGTCCACAATTTTTAACATGCAACCCAGTTATTTTCACTCATCATTAGTGTCACCACCACAAGTCTTCACTCTTCTTTTCAACTTCTTGAAAAAGCAAGAGCACAAAAAGTTTACATCACATGAGTAAAATGTATGGGAGTTTGTGAGCAGTTGTTTTCCTCGTGTATTACCAAAAATGTGTGCAAATTGAGCATTGTCAAAGCTTTATGTGAACATGACCTCAAAAACCAAGGGTTAAACTGGTACCAGCTGCATCTCTAGCATGCAAAATTAGGTTGTGTTTTTCACGACTTTGATGTGGATGGCCTATCCAGATTGAAGGTTCTGTGCCATTCCTGAAAGGGCTGTGTCCTCTTCATTGTTTACCAGGTACAGTTCCATGTATTTTTCTGCAGATGGACCTGGTAATGCAGCTCAATCCCATTAAAATGGGAATGGACTAGCTGGAATAGCTGGCACAATCAAGACAAAATTGCAAGGTGCTATGGCCCCTTCAATCACCTGAGCGGTGGGAGTGTTGGGAGTCGGGACCATTATCTGGATATAAATTAGCTATCCAAATATTAGGCCATCAATATAAAAGTCCTGATAATCCTCTTTAAATTAACAGAAAAGTATCTTTCATAAGTAAAATTTCCTACAACAATCTTGAAGGATATGTCAAATTTCATAACCATATTTGTATTAGCGTACATTCCCTCCTTCCCTTCATATATCTTCAAGAGGTGGTCCACTACCACTTCTCCCTTTCCTGCTAATCCCTAAATGTGCTTTGTTTACTTCATTTCCTGTGATGTTTGTGTGGCACCCCTAGGGGTATTTGCCACAAAAATAGTTACTGACAGTAAATGCAAATACTAAAATAGCAAGACTGCACTACCACCTCCGGCCAGAAGGGGGAGCTCCAGAGACTCCCCTTGATCCATTCTGGTCTGAGAGAAGAACTGGCAGTTGGGCTAAGGAGCTGAAAGTGAGAGGTCATACAGTTGAATCTCTAACAGCCTTGTGACTGTTACCAGGCCTAAATCACCGGCCTGAGGAGAAGAGGGATAGAGAAAAAGGACATTGTGAGAACCGGGTAGCATTAATCACTACCCAGAACAGGCGCAAAGACGGATACCGGATCCGTGGCTGTATTCATTACATATAATACAGCAACCGGAAAAACGTGAGGTGATATCAGCTTCACTAGGGTCGGACGCAGCAACAGACACAGAGTTCAGCGGTACTCCTGGAGGGGGTAAGCCGATAAAAGGACTCGGGTTGCCCGTCGAACCAGGACCCGGAGGGGACAGATTGGGCCGGCAGCCAGTTCACATACAGCAGCAGGGCCACACAGATATTGCGTACAATAAGAGGCGAAGACCCCGGCAGGGTCAAAGTAACTCAGAGTTCCCATACAGACTCCGGTGACAGGACTGGTTGTAAATCCTTTTTTGTTAAAGTAAACTGGTTAAACGTTTCAGTGCCTCAGTCTTTCATTTGGACAATAGCCATCTATCCAGGATTGGGATCATCACCGCTGGGAGAACCTGCTGCTGATCAAGTAAGTGCCTGTTCCCTCATGATACCCTTTACACTGTGCATTGCCTGAGGCCACAGCACCGGGTCAAGCCACCCGTGACACCCCCCTCAACAGACAGACCCCATTGGTCCGGTGCTGGGTACCCCGGTCTCTTGGGCGTCACAATTGGCGTCACGAACAGGATCTAGCCAGCCCGTATACCGGGTATTGTGTGCCATGATTGGAGCCCAAAACTGTGAAAACTTGGATGAAAAATCTTGAAAATTGACTTTATAAAAGAAAAATCCATTCTCCATTGAAAACTATTGAAAGTGACTTTTCCCCATTGGTTATAATGGAGTAAAGATGGCCGCCATCCCCTGAGGTAATCACTTCATAACCGTTAGGCACGAGACTGTTAATTGAGCTACGCCATCACCTGAGCCCCAGTCTAACTGAAAAACTTCAGAATCCGCCATTACAGAGCGCGGTGGGTGGGAGCAGCAGGGGGCGTGTCATTGTGGGCGGCACCAAGCTGAGCGCTCTGACATCAGAGCAAGGGGAAAATTGATCCTGCTGCACAGCGGAACAAATCTACACTATCCCGACGGAAGCGGAGGACCGGAAGGGTCCGGATTAACTAAGGGGGCACAGTATGTCGCAGCACGGAGACGCCGCAGCACCCGGCGACGCTAATGCAGCTGAAAGACAGAGTGTCGATAGAGAGTCCGGTAGCGCAACGGTGCAAGGAGTGGCGCCCATCATGCCGGTGCTGATGCCATATACCCCGGGTGGCCCATGGCTTCCAATGTATGAAGGTGAGCCTAATACCCTTGACGATTTCAGAGAAAAGATGCTGGACCATTTTGACATGTTCCCTGTGGGTGAAGTTCAGCGTGTTAGTCTCCTGATGATGCAGTTAAGTGGCCATGCTAAGCGAGAAGTCACAGCATGGGCAGCTGATCTAAAAGGCACTGTTGAACGCATATTTGCTGGATTAAAAGCTACATTTGAAACCACTGCCAGCAGCAAAGCTAAAGTACGATTCTTTAATTGCAAACAAAAAGTTAATGAGGGCGTGAGAGACTTTGCCTTAAACCTGCAGGAAGCCCTTAAATCACTTACACTGGCTGAACCCATTTTTAACACCGGAGCGGATAAACTGCTAAGAGATCAATTTATTGAGGGACTCTACACCCCTTCTCACCGGGGGCATGTGAGCATGCTTGTTTTTAAGAACCCTGAATTGACATTTGCCCAATTAAAGGAGAGCGTTATACGTCTCCAGCTGGCAGAGGCACCTCGGGATCAGGATCCTGCGCAACTCATGGCAGAGGCTCCTCAACAACATGGAGTACCAGTGACATCAGCTATGTCCGGGGCCATTGCTAAGCCCCTGGGGCCCAGTACTAATGAGGCTCTTCAACAAAAGCTTGACTCTTTAACTGATGTTGTTGCTTCAATGGCTAAAACCATGCAGGAGATGAGAGGACCCAAGATGGAGTTGTCAAACCGTAGAGAAGGTGTTCCATGGATGAGACCCCGGAGATACCCGACATGGAGAGGACGACCCCGCGACCGCTACCAACCGGATGGACAGCCCATTTGCCGCCATTGCCAGCAGCCAGGCCACTTTGCACGAGATTGTGATTTAAACGGGAATCCCCTGGGAATGCGGGCCGCTTCGCAGGAATGAACTTTCAAGGCCCAACACCCTGGCACGACAGGTACATCGGAGGACGACCCATTATCCCTATCGTGCTGGACGGAATGCCCCTCAACGCTTTGCTGGACACAGGTTCCCAGATTTCATCTATACCGTATATCCTTTATAAGAGGTACTGGGCTGATGCAGATATTGATAAAGGGCCCTCTGATGTTGAACTAGATATATGGGCCAGTAATGGTAAGTTGGTACCGAAACTAGGATTCAGGGAGATGACCATAAAGATTGGTAAAGTAGAATTGAAGAAACAGGGTATAATTGTTGTTGATGTTGACCGGCGGAACTGTGAACCAACTGTATTGATAGGATTGAATGTGTTAGAGAACTGCTTTTCCGAAGTCATTTCTGTCTTACAGCAAATTGCTGAAACTGCCCAATCCTGCCAGCAGAGAGTTCTCCGGAGGGAAATAAAAGTATTGATGTTAAGGCAACAGGTAGAAGTTGCAGGTGGAGAAATCGGCAGTGTGAGGGTAAGTGATCCAACATCTATTGTAATCCCACCAAAAACAGAAATGCTGGTATGGTGTAGAGCAGCCATTGGTACTAAGGGACGAGATTATCAAGCCTTAATAGAACCAGTGTACACCGACAGCAGGCCCACTATACTCACAGCACGAGGGATAGTCGAGGTACACCGGGGACGAGTGCCGGTACGACTTTTGAACTGTGGAGAGGAAGAGGTCACTTTGCCAAGGTATGCTACAATGGCAAAGCTATATACTGTTGACAACAATGCCATCACAACCATTGAGCCCTTAGAACCAACCTGTCAGGTGGAAGGCAATGGCTCAGATGGAGAAATGGAGGATTGGTGCCAACAGCTACACGTGGGCATAAATTCAACACCTACCCATCAAAAACAAGGGGTGTATAGGCTAGTGACGGAATATGAACAAGTCTTCAGTAAACACCCATTGGACTTCGGACGGATAGAAGGGGTAGAACACACAATCCCCACCAGTGACCATCCCCCAATAAAAGAAAGATATAGACCCATACCGCCCGCTCACTATCAATGTGCAAAAGATATGCTGAGGGAGATGAAACAGGCCGGGGTAATAAGAGACAGCTGTAGCCCCTGGGCGGCCCCTCTAGTGATTGTCAAAAAAAAGGACGGAACCATGAGAATGTGCGTAGACTACCGGAAGATTAATAACATCACCCATAAAGACGCCTACCCCTTGCCTAGGATAGAAGAGTCCTTAACTGCTTTGAAATCTGCTAATTATTTTTCCACCTTAGACTTAACAAGCGGGTATTGGCAAGTCCCTGTGGCTGAGCGAGATAAGGAAAAGACGGCATTCACCACACCAATGGGTCTATGTGAATTTAATCGCATGCCGTTCGGACTCTGCAACGCATCCGGTACCTTCCAGCGGCTGATGGAATGCTGCCTCGGACACAAGAACTTCGAGACCGTCCTCCTGTACCTAGATGATGTGATCGTCTACTCAAATACTTACGAACAACACTTAATAGACCTGGCAGAAGTGTTCGAAGCCTTATCCAGGTATGGCATGAAAGTCAAGCCATCCAAATGTCACCTTCTCAAGCCAAAGGTACAGTACCTGGGACACATCGTGAGTTCGGAGGGAGTAGCACCAGATCCTGAGAAAATAAGCGCCATAAGGGATTGGCCAAGACCTACCAGCGCAAAAGAAGTGAGACAATTCCTGGGATTGGTGGGTTACTATCGCAGATTTATAAAAGGATTTACCAAGTTGGCAGCACCCTTGCAAGACACCTTGGTAGGGCAGACGAAGAAACCTTCAAACCGAAACCCTCCTTTTCAGTGGAACGACGAAAGGGAAGACTCCTTTGAACAACTAAAGAAGGCACTAACCGGAGAAGAGGTTCTGGCATACCCAGATTACCATCAACCTTTCATCCTCTACACCGATGCCAGTAATGTGGGACTAGGAGCGGTGCTGTCACAAAAGCAAGAAGGTCGGGAGAAAGTCATCGCCTTTGCAAGTAGAAAGCTCCGGCCTACTGAAAGAAATTCAGAAAATTACAGCTCCTTCAAATTGGAACTACTGGCAGTAGTTTGGGCTGTGACTGAACGTTTCAAACACTATCTGGCCGCTGCAGAATTTATTGTCTATACTGACAACAATCCGTTGACCCACCTGGACACAGCCAAATTAGGTGCGTTAGAACAGCGATGGATAGCCCGGTTATCTAATTACAACTTCAAGATCAAGTATCGAGCAGGTCGCAAGAATGGAAATGCCGATGCCCTATCCCGGATGCCACACTTGAGAGATGTAGAAGAAGAAATGGGGGAGCTTGAAGAAATTGAACTACCAGCCTTCCATCATCCCAAGGCAAAACATCATCAGTCAAGTACCTATCAGAAACAACAAGAGGTGAATTTAAATCCGTTAGCACACCATAGATGGGCTGACACCCAAGACAGCAATCCGGCTGTGAAGTTGGTGAAGGAACTGTTAACTGAGCAAAGTGCATATCCCGATGAGGATGCCCCAGAAGAGACGCATCAACTCTGGAAAGAGAGAGGCAAAATGTTCCTGTATCAAGGGAAGCTCTGTAGAAGGTACACCAATCCGAAAACACATGAATTGGTTTGGCAGATTATCGTGCCTAAACAAGATGTCAAGATGGTCCTCGAAGCTTACCATAATGGTGCTGGTCACTTCGGTTGGAAAAAGTTAGAAGTACTTCTAAGAGAAAGATTTTATTGGGTCGGGATGAGAAAATCAATCGAACAGTGGTGCAGAAATTGTGGCCCGTGCAACCTTAGAAGAAACGATCAAAAGAACCAAAGAGCACCACTGCAGCCCATAATCACCAAACAACCACTTGAACTTGTAGCCATGGACCACGTGAAGTTGACACCAAGCCGGTCTGGCTATGTCTATGCCTTGACCATCGTGGACCATTATTCACGCTTCTTGGTAGTAGTACCCGTAAAAGATCTGACAGCAAAAACAGCAGCCAAAGCGTTCCAAACGTACTTTTGTAGACCCCATGGATATCCGGAACAGGTTCTCACCGACCAAGGTACAGCCTTTGAATCAGAGATCTTCAGAGAATTCTGTAATATGTATGGTTGCAAAAAGATCCGGACGACGGCCTATCATCCACAAACAAACGGCTTATGCGAGAAGATGAACCATATTGTAATAGAACTACTAAAGACTTTACCCGAGGCAGAAAGGAATCAATGGCCAGAGAAATTGCCTGACTTGGTGGATCTGTATAATCATGTCCCGGTGAGTTCCACCAATTGCACCCCAGCTTACCTTATGCGTGCAATACCCGGCCAATTACCAATCGATCTAGAAATGGGAATTCTGAAACCAGACGCAGAAGTCCAAGACTCCAATTGGGATATCATACGGCAAAAGCAGTATCGCCAAGTGCAAGAGAGTGTGGAAAGAAGCCTTCAGCAAACTAGAGAAAGACAAGAGCGAACTTTCAACCAGAATGCTCTAGCGACCCCATTAAGACCAGGTGACCAAGTGCTCAAGAGAAATCGTCGAACCAATAAACTGGACAATCAGTGGGAAGCCGTACCCTACACAGTTTTACCAACAAGAGTGGATAATCCTAAAATGTGTCTCATTAGCAAAAACGGAGGCTTAACATCTGTACTAGTGTCAAGAGACAATCTTAAATTATGTCCGGAAGCATTGAAAGAGCCAGACGTTGTCCAGCCAGAACCAGAAGTTATTCAACCCATACAGGTTCAACCAGTAAAGGAAAAAGAAGAGGAAGTGTTTCACACCTGTATAGGAGACTTTCCCAAAACCCTACTAACATACCATGGTGCAGTAGTGGTTCCCATGGTGGCCTTTTACCCAACACCAAACCCAATACCAGAAGTCCCAAGACAGGAAGAGGCTGACCCCGTACTACAGGAGGTTCCAGGCCAGGAAGAACAGATTCCTGGTCAGAGTAATCCCATTCACGGTGGACTTGCCAACTCCATAGTCGTGGAATTATCTTTAGCAGAGCGGGCAGATACTACATCCGCAGTAGACAGTAGTACACCACATGAAGAGACACCACTTTTACGTAGATCACAGCGTAGTACCCAGGGTCAATTACCGGCCAGGTATGCAGATTACCAACTATAAAGCTCATAATGTGAATTGTATATATGTTATGCCGTATATAGTTAAACAGAAAATGTAGTATAGTCATTGTTATCAGTCTGCAACGTTTAAGCCCAGTGCCTACAGAGACTTGTCTGTATGAACTTCTTGCATATTCTTGAACTTTTTATCAGCCCGGAGGCACTAAATCAAAGCTCCGGAAAGACTGCTTTTTGAACTTTGCTCCTCGCTCTTTTTGAACTTTCTTTAGACTTTATATTGATAACTCCGTTGGAAAAATGGAACTAAATTCCTGGACACAAAGTGCAGTGCCTTTCCTAGTACCTTCAAGGATGGAACTGTATTAATGGACGCTATTTGAAGTGACTTTGTACAGAACTATATTTTTGTTTCCTCGAGTGGTTTTTGTAACTTTTCATTTTTAAGACTCTGTACGTATTAATTGTTATTTCAAAATGTTATTGTCCCACAGTCCCGGAGTACTGTTCTTAACTAAGGGGGAATGTGGCACCCCTAGGGGTATTTGCCACAAAAATAGTTACTGACAGTAAATGCAAATACTAAAATAGCAAGACTGCACTACCACCTCCGGCCAGAAGGGGGAGCTCCAGAGACTCCCCTTGATCCATTTTGGTCTGAGAGAAGAGTTGGCAGTTGGGCTAAGGAGCTTAAAGTGAGAGGTCATACAGTTGAATCTCTAACAGCCCTGTGACTGTTACCAGGCCTAAATCACCGGCCTGAGGAGAAGAGGGATAGAGAAAAAGGACATTGTGAGAACCGGGTAGCATTAATCACTACCCAGAACAGGCGCAAAGACGGATACCGGATCCGTGGCTGTATTCATTACATATAATACAGCAACCGGAAAAACGTGAGGTGATATCAGCTTCACTAGGGTCGGACGCAGCAACAGACACAGAGTTCAGCGGTACTCCTGGAGGGGGTAAGCCGATAAAAGGACTCGGGTTGCCCGTCGAACCAGGACCCGGAGGGGACAGATTGGGCCGGCAGCCAGTTCACATACAGCAGCAGGGCCACACAGATATTGCGTACAATAAGAGGCGAAGACCCCGGCAGGGTCAAAGTAACTCAGAGTTCCCATACAGACTCCGGTGACAGGACTGGTTGTAAATCCTTTTTTGTTAAAGTAAACTGGTTAAACGTTTCAGTGCCTCAGTCTTTCATTTGGACAATAGCCATCTATCCAGGATTGGGATCATCACCGCTGGGAGAACCTGCTGCTGATCAAGTAAGTGCCTGTTCCCTCATGATACCCTTTACACTGTGCATTGCCTGAGGCCACAGCACCAGGTCAAGCCACCCGTGACACCCCCCTCAACAGACAGACCCCATTGGTCCGGTGCTGGGTACCCCGGTCTCTTGGGCGTCACATTTGTTTGAGTGGAGTCTCAATCTGGGCAACACAGGAGCCTGGGGCTGCACTACCTTCCATGCAGAATCTATCACCCGTCCTATAACAGGACATCATCTGGGGTAGCTCTGCATTTATTTACTACTGTTTCTTGTATCGTTGCCCTCTGAAGATGTCCTGGATACATGGTAGAATCTGTTGGAGAGGTGAGCGCAGCACCAGCACTTTGTTTCTATCTCTGCTGCAACTGCTTCTACTGTGAAAGAAGACTTCAGGGGGGTGGCAATAGAAGCACTGAGTGGCACTAGCGCTACCCAACAAATTCTAGCACAACCCTCAAATGAATCATCATCAGGGGAGGTGATAGAAGCAGAGAGTGACACCAGTGGTGCACCCTCTTGAGAACTCGTTTGAGGGCACTTCGAGAAGCTTTTGGGCAACATTGGTGTCCTTCACACTACTTCTATCACTGTCCACTGGATACAATTAATTGAGGGAAGTGCTGGAAGCTGTGAGATGGTGCTGGTGTGCCTGCTTCTTTAATCTAGCAATGTCTTCTTTCAGTTAGAAGCTACGGTGGCGGCGGAGATAGAAGCAGAGTGCGAGCTCTACATTCCCAACTCCTACAGCATTTATCATTCAGAATCTTGGACGACTTCAGAGGGCAGCGCTGAAAGAAACTAGTGAGTAACTGCAGTGCTGCTCCATTGACGTCCTGTTCCAAGAGAGGTGATGGACAATGTGGGGAGTGAGTGAATCCTCAGCCTCCTTAGATGCCTTGTTTGAGACTCCTCTTAAATGAAATGTCACGGGAAGTGAAGCAAAATAAAACACCTTTAGGAATTAATACACCGAAAAAGCAACCTTCACACGAAAGCCATGAAATTTAAAAAAAAATTAACTTTTTTATTAATCACAATAAATATTAAAAATGGATAATGGCGAATGAAACACCTAAGGCACAGGACAAGAGGTGGGCAGCCCAGAGCAAAAACTCCATAAATAGCAACACTGTAAACACAATATAAGTCGGCAAGTGCCAATGTGCAAATAGTCATGTACAAACATGCAAACCAAGTAGTCATCTAATAGTCATGCAAATAGTCATGTACAAACATGCAAACCAAGTAGTGAAAGATTAAGTAAAAATACAACAGTAAAAGTAACATGTATAATTACCAAATGGAGCGCTCCTGGGGACCCACCACACCCGACGCGCGTTTCGCACCGAAATGCTTCGTCTGGGGGTGAATTTAGGAATTAGCTTTATTATACAATTCCCTGCACTTCTTCTTATCTAGCTAATTACAGAAGTGGTTAGGATGTAAACATAGACATTTAGATAGGACATTTCAATTAAAATTGAAACCAAGACCAAGTAAATGTGTATTCCACTATTTATGCCATGGGCTGCTAGACTTTTATTGCAATCTGATCTTGTGGCCACAGCTATTGTAACAGAGATATCACTTACAAAATTGTGTTGTCATTGACTAATTCACTGCCACAAAATATTGACTGTTGCGCTGAGATAAGGAGGAGTCTCCCTTTATTTACTGACAACCTACAACCTAACAAAGCCTGTAGCGATTCCTGTTGGTGCGTAATCGGAGTTTGCTAGAACAGCTAGCTGTCGGTTAAAATCTTGTTTTGGGAATCCCGAATGGAAATTTGAAAACAGAGCAATTTACATTTTTTTCCGAGGAAGTTACATCAATTAAAGCTATGATAGATCTTGAAAGGCACTAACCATGGGGTAAGACAATGTGCAAAAGGTTTACAGCCATGAACTCCTAAGTAAAACCTCTTGTGAAATTCTATTTGGACATGATAGAGAGGCAGAACATTACGACAAAATGTTAACCAGTTTTATGCAATACAATTAATTATTACCAGCACAGATTTCATATTTCATTACAACGAGCATCTTCTGGTGATGTTTCCACAGCTGCAGATTGGCTGGTGTAGTATACAAAGAGTCCTGAGACTTCAGAGTGAACCACAACAGAATTAGAATTCCATGTGTGCCAATGCAAATAAAAAACAGAAAACCAGCTCATGTTTGAAATGTGAAAACATAAACAATCTCAAAGTGAATTTTCAATGTCGAGGAAACACATGGAGACAACAAGGACTGGTTCATGTAAAAATTGTACCGTCACCAAGAAAACATGAGAAACTGAGGATGCCAGAGGACAGAATGGCTGCCTAGATATTGGATTACAGCAACGCTTATACTTGATCTTCAAAAATAACTTTTATTACTTTTGTAACTTTACCCTCCAACAATATTAATATTACTTCCAGTGAACACTTAAAAGGACCCTTTACTCTTCCTCACAACAACGAGGGATGGATAATGCTTTATGAAGTTGAAGACCTGAATCTACAGATCACATTGAATTGTCTTTATTCCTATTGGAATAATAAACATATTCAAAACGGTCTAACAAGTCAGTGCTGAAATATCTCCAATAACATTTTTTCCTAAGCATTGAAGATCCATTTCTTGCACTCTCCACCTTACGTGTATTTAATCAGAGTATTCAATGAGAGACCCTTGTCACACACTCTTCAGAGTATTTCAGCTTTGTAGACTTCTCAGCGTGTCCTCAGTCTCTCATCTTTATCCATAGCTATTGCCAGACTTTTTCAATAAGGTAAAAGGTTCAGTTTGCTGCCCTAGTTCTGGATCTAAACACCCTGACCTGGCACAGTGGCTTATTGGCACCTCCTTGGCATTAATCACTTACAGCACATGCTACAGTTGCCTATGTTTGTCACAACTATGCTCCTTACCATGACTCCTGAAGCTAATGTATCAAGCATCACAAATCTTAAGGTAAGTCAAACTTATATTCACTGTCCTATATACTACTTCTATGTTACAATTAGATTTGGGTGGTCATGGTCAATATTTAATTTTCTATTTTTCTTATAACTATCTGGTAATCTGAAATCTGTCTGGTCTCATGGATCCTTAATTATAGTTGATCCATGTATTTATACAGTGGGTATGGAAAGTATTCAGACCCCTTTACATTTTTCAACTTTGTTTCATTGCAGCCATTTGGTAAATTCAAGAAAGCTATTTTTTCTCATTAATGTACACTCTGCACCCCATCATGACTGAAAAAATGGAAATGTAGACATTTTTGCAAATTTGAATATAAAAGAAAACTGAAATATCACATGGTTATAAGACCCTTTGCTCAGACACTCATATTTAAGTCACATGCTGTCCATTTCTTGAGATGGTTCTACTCCTTCATTGAAGTCCAGCTGAGTTTAGTTAAACTGATAGGACTTGATTTGGAAAGGCACACACCTGTCTATATAAGATCTCACAGCTCACAGTGCATGTCAGACCAAATGAGTATCATGAGGTCAAAGGAACTGGCCAAGGAGCTCAGAGACAGAATTGTGGCAAGGCAACGGAATTTCTGCAGTCCTCAACGTGCCTAAGAGCACAGTGGCCTCCACAATCCTTAAATGGAAGAAGTTTGGGACCACCAGAAGTCTTCCTAGACCTGGCCGTCCAACTAAACTGATCAATCGTGGAAGAAGAGCTTTGGTGAGAGAGGTAAAGAAGAACCCCAAGATCCCTGTGGCTGAGCTCCAGAGATGCAATAGGGAGATGGGAGAAAGTTCCACAAAGTCAACAATTCACTGCAGCCCTCCTCATCAACGCCTTCAGGACGACACTGGACTCGCCACGCGCTAACTCTGCAAGCGCCACCATTTGAACCAAGGACTCTACAGTTAGGAAGCCGCCAGACCAATAAGTTAACCCTTAAATAACTGCTGCATTACTTATTATTGTTGTTTATCTCACCCTGCACACCATCTCCCTGCGTGGAGCAACCACCTATTCAAGTAAAGTAACGTTAACTCTTGCTCTGCCTCCTGTCTGTTACTCCATCCCGCAACATGCTCACAGTTATACTAGCTCAAAAGGGTGCTTCTACTCAAAACTGAGCAAGGGTCTGAATACTTGTGACCATGTGATATTTCAGTTTTTCTTTTTTAATAAATTTGCAAAAATTACTACATTTCTGTTTTTTTCAGTTAAGATGGGGTACAGAGTGTACATTAATGAGAAAAAATGAACTTTTTAAAATTTACCAAATATCTGCAATGAAACAGAGTGAAAAATGTAAAGGGGTCTGAGTACTTCCGTACCCACTGTATATTTATCTCTTATCTATCTGTATTTTTACTTCTGCTGCTAGCCTTAGCAATCTAAACTACACTTCACAGAATCTATTTCTTGCTTCTTTAGTACTTTTCTTCTACTTATCTTTAAAATCTACCTGAAATCTGTCTGATCTTGTGGATCCTTAACTATATTTGAAACATTTATTACCTATCATCTATCTTTATAAATATCTCTCTCTCTTTATAATCTCTATAATGTCTACCATTCTCTGTATTTTGCTCCTGTTGTTAATGTAAGCAGTCCTAACAGTGTAGACTACACTTGGCAGACTCTATTTCACGCCGAGTATTTTAGCTTCAGTACTTTTCATCTTGCAATAAAGAAATGATGAGTTCAACCAAGGCCACTATTTCATACGAAAAACCGTTTATTTCCTTGTTATTGAAGTGTTGTCTAATCAGATTGAGCCACTTGGATTCCATTACACTGTCATCAAGTTACCAGTATTGGTTGCCTGCACTACACCTAGCACGTGATAGCTCCATCATATCTAAAATAGACATTAATTTGTCTCATTGTTGCCATCTTCTAGAAAGTGGAATTTACATCATGTAACTCTGGTTTAAAGAAATATAAATATTTGTACACATTAACATCATAAATAGCCAGTGAGCCATGTGTCACAAGCACTGAACTTATCGCTACAGTTTGTGTCATCCAGTATAGGTATTCGCCCTACAAATAGGACTCCTGTATGTATAGTTTTACTACTTTAATATGAAATTTAACCCCTTCACGACTTGCGCCGTGCATGTACAGCGCCTGACGCGTTTCTCCCTTTGATGTTGCCTCCGGTGCTGATCCTACATCTTTGCTGGCACATGTCAGCTGCTTTGAACAGCTGACATATACTCTTAACAGCCACGGGTGGAATCGCGATCCACCCGCAGCTGTTAACCTGTTAAATGCCGCTGTCGATTTCTGACAGCAGCATTTAATGTGATCACGCCGGAAGCGCGTTACTAATCCCGCCCATCGACGCCCATGTCACCTTGACCGCAGATAGCCGATGGGTTGGCATGACAGCCGGAGTCTTCAGCAGACCCCTGTGGTTGTTATTGCCGGATTATTATGTGTGCCACCCAGCAGTCGGCACTAATAGAAAGGGAGCATTTCTGATCATCGCCTGTGTGTAGCAGAGGTGATCTGATTATCGCAGCTTCTAGTCTCTGTGGTGCAGTGACCCATGTTACAGCCAGGGGGCGCTGTGTGTGTGCTTCAGGATGCGCTTGGAGGCATAATTATGATGGTGAATTAGGGACTGGCATTGTTTTAAATGACCGGTATGTGTCGCAGAGGTGCTCTGTTCTGTAAGCCCAAAATGATATTGTTATGCTGGGACTTATAGTTCCACAAGTTTTTGTTGTGTTTACTTATAATGGGAGGGCTTATAGGGCTAGTTTGAAGAGCTAGGCAGGTCAAACTAGCCACACACACACCTCCCACCTATGGGAGTGGTTACAGCTACATTATGTGACCGGGGTGTGGGTCACTTGGTTGAGCGTGTATGGAACTGGAAGGTTCAGAGTGTGCGTCCTGGAATAGCCTGTGTGTTGGAATGTCCTGGGATGGACTGGATTCCTGAAAGCACCTGCTGAGAGTGTGAGTCCTGGAATAGCCTGTGTGTTGGATTGCCCTGGAGTGGACTGGAGTCCTGGAAGCACCTGGTGAGGCTATGGACTGATGGCTGTGTGTTGGAAGTGCCTGGGACTGGACTTCCTGGAAAATGCACGGGGAGGCTGCATCTGTGGAGCCTGTGGCAGCTACTGTGTTAGGGAAGCTACAGTTCCTACTGCAGGTCTGGACTATCTGAGGTGCCCTGGTTACAAGGACGGTGACCCCAGTGAGGCAGATTTCTCCTGGGAAACAGCACTGACAGGAATCAGTGTGTAGAGCTGGAGCTCCTGTAAGGTAACTCCAGATAACAGTGGTTACGGGCAGAGAAGTGTATGCCATTAGAATAGACTGTCAGTGGTTAATGTGTTCCATTGATGTATATATTGAACTGTAATGAACTGTTTGTGATGCGGTTTATGATATTTAATAAACCGGAATAGACTGTTTATGTGGAGAAACCATGCCCGAGTGCTTTAATCCCGTGCCAAGCGAGTGTCCCCCAACCCACTCAGGTAGCGTTATCACCATACATTCTCATACATAAAATGAGAATAATGGGGATAGGGGAAAATATGTGTAAGTGGGTTAAGAGCTGGCTCAGGGATAGGAAACAAAGGGTGGTTATTAATGGAACACATTCAGAATGGGTCGCGGTACAACAGGGGTCAGTATTGGGCCCTCTTCTTTTTAATATATTTATTAATGACCTTGTAGGGGGCATTCAGAGTAGAATTTCAATATTTGCAGATGACACTAAACTCTGCAGGGTAATCAATACAGAGGAGGACAATTTTATATTACAGGATGATTTATGTAAACTAGAAGCTTGGGCTGATAAATGGCAAATGAGCTTTAATGGGGATAAATGTAAGGTCATGCACTTGGGTAGAAGTAATAAGATGTATAACTATGTGCTTAATTCTAAAACTCTAGGCAAAACCGTCAATGAAAAAGAAATGGGTGTATGGGTGGATGACAAACTCATGTTCAGTGGCCAGTGTCAGGCAGCTGCTACTAAGGCAAATAAAATAATGGGACGCATTAAAAGAGGCATAGATGCTCATGAGGAGAACATAATTTTACCTCTATAGAAGTCACTTGTTCGACCACACTTAGAATACTGTGCACAGTTCTGGTCTCCGGTGTATAAGAAAGACATAGCTGAACTGGAGCGGGTGCAGAGAAGAGCGACCAAGGTTATTAGAGGACTATGGGGTCTGCAATACCAAGATAGCCCCAAGTGTAATAACCTATTTAGTTTGGAGAAACGAAGACTAAGGGGTGATCTCATTTTAATGTATAAATATATGAGGGGACAGTACAAAGACCTTTCTGATGATCTTTTTAATCATAGACCTGAGACAGGGACAAGGGGGCATCCTCTACGTCTGGAGGAAAGAAGGTTTAAGCATAATAACAGACGCGGATTCTTTACTGTAAGAGCAGTGAGACTATCGAACTCTCTGCCGTATGATGTTGTAATGAGTGATTCATTACTTAAATTTAAGAGGGGACTGGATGCCTTTCTGGAAAAGTATAATGTTACAGGATATGTACACTAGATTTCTTGATAGGGCATTGATCCAGAGAATTAGTCTGATTGCCGTATTTGGAGTCGGGAAGGAATTTTTTTCCCCAAAGTGGAGCTTACTCTTTGCCACATGGGTTTTTTTGCCTTCTTCTGGATCAACATGTTAGGGCATGTTAGGTTAGGCTACGGGTTGAACTAGATGGACTTATAGTCTTCCTTCAACCTTAATAACTATGTAACTATGTAACCACATTTCTAATGGAGACCATTGAAGCATGCAAAAAGTACAAAAAAAAATTTTCAAAATATTTAAAAAACATCAAAGTTCGCCCCGTTAATACCAAATATGTGTAATTTTTTTTAACACATTCAGAATTAATCCAATTGGTAAACTGGGTAGGAAAAATCAAAAAAATTAAAAATGCCACAATTATGTTTTGTTTGGTCATCGCAACATTGAATTAAAATGTAATAACGGGTGATCAAAAGATCGTATCTGCACCAAAATGGTATCATTAAAAACGTCCGCTCAGCACACAAAAAATAAGCCCGCACTAACCTCAAATCTTGAAAAATGGAGACACTATGGGTCTTGGAAAATGAGGCTTTTTTTTCTTAACAAACTTTTGAATTTTTTTTTCGCCACTTAAATAAAAAATAACCTAGATATGTTTGATGTCATAATGACCTGGAGAATCATAATGGCAGGTCAGTTTTAGCATTTGGTGAACATGGTAAAAATAAAAAAAAGTTGTAGAATTGCAGTTTTTTTGCAATTTCACCACACTTAGAATTTTTTATCCGTTTTTCAGTACACGATATGGTAAAACCAATGGTGCAACTTGTCCTGCAAGAAATAAGCCCTTACATAGCTGAGAAGAGGGGGAGAAAAAAGCAAAAATGCAAAAACGAAAAAGGGCTGCAGCGTGAAGGGGTTAAAGGGAAGCGGACGAGTTCCCACAACGCTAATAACCGACAGATATGGGGGATAATCTGCAGGCTAATAGTGTCACAATGCTGTCGTCCTACTGAAGCAGTTCTACCAGGAGAAAATGAGCTTTATTCCTCCTGAGAGTTGCTGGCTTTCAGCCAAATGAGCATGGTGGATCATCAAAAGTGACCACTCAGTACCCAGTGAATGGCGGCAGTAAGAACGCCCCGAGCTTTGATTGAGAGACTCAGAAGCAAACAAAAGCGCAATAGGGTTTTATCCAGGAAAATAAAGAATATATAAATAAGGTTGTGCTAACCTGGAATTAGATAAAAGCATGTATGCCAACTGCTGCGATTCTACGGGTCCTAGGACCAATTGCATATACATAGAAAGGAACTGTGGTGGAAAAATCTACGCTGCTGGTGAAGATGACAAATCCAGAAGCACACAGGTTTAGCGGTAAGGGTACGTTCTCACATTCCAGATTTGCTGTGGTTTTGACACTGTATTTATGAATGGTCAAAACTGCGGCAAGCAGATGTTACAGCATACTAAACCGGATTTCTAGTACTTTCATGTCCACTGTGCGTCTATGTGCCCCTGCAGATCACCTGCGGACACTGACATGGCGCATCTTTCAGATCCGCGGCATGTCAATTTCTCATGTGGAGATGCTAGAATTACTACAATAGAATGTATAGGATGCCGAAAATCTGCATGGTCCAGTGAAAACATGGGGAAAATGCTGCATCCAAAAGGCTGCTAGTTCTGGATTGTAGGCACACAGCCTAAAAGGTGATTTTTATTAGTGTCTACTAGTGATGAGAGAGTATACTCATTGTTGGGTTTTTCCCAAGCACTCCCGGGTGGTCTCTGAGTATTTGTTAGTGCTCAGAGATTTAATTTTCGTTACATGATTTACAGCTGCTGGACAGCCTGAATACATGTGAGGATTCCCTAGCAACCAGTCAACCCACACATGTACTCAGGCTGGCTAGCAGCCGTAAATCATTCAGCTACGTCAACAAAAACTAAATCTCTGAGCTGTTACAAATACTCAGAGACCACCCGAGCGTGCTCTGGAAAACCCAAGCAATGAGTACACTCGCTCATCACTAGTGTCTACCTGTTTCAAAGGGCCTTCTTCCTCAGTACAAAAACTTTAACTTAAAGGTTTTTGTCTTGAGGGAAAAATAAGGCACTTTGAAACACGTAGACACTAATAGAAATCGCATTTGACCACACCACAGCCCTGGGCTTTGATTGACAGCTCACTTTTCAGTGCATCTGTGCTGAGTGAGCTGTCAAGGAACCAGGGCGTGCCTACAGCCGCCACTCAAAATGCTGTGAGTTATGACTGTACATGTTCCGGGCACGCATCTTGTTAGTAACCAAAACCCCATTAATAATTGCATAAACAATCAAAAAACATAAATATCACATAAAGCCTCACTTGTGCATAGATGTCACCTCAGAGGAAGAAGATCCAGCTCCACAGGGTATATCCTTATCCTTTCTTAGTGAAAGAATATAAATCCAGTAGTGCGGGTATAACCATAGTATGACATGGCTAAGAAACAAGTATAGAGTCCCTAGTTAGTTCAATAGTCAAATAACCAACTGAACTATGGACTCTGTGCCTGGTTTTTGGCTATGGCATACTATGATTTTGCCTTTACTACTAGTTTTATATTCTTTCACTAATAAAGAAAAGTTTTCCCACGTGGAGCTGGATCTTCTTCCTCTGCTGCTTCCATTGTGTCCTAGTAAAGACGCTCTCCATGCTCCAGCATCTCATGGGCTGTTAGACAACCTGAACACATGCAGAGATTGCTTGTTTGTTGGGGAATCCCCACATGTATTCAGCGTGTCTAGCATCTGCGGCGACACAAACATAATCTACGAGCACGCCCAAAATACTCGGCGAACACCTGAGCATGCTCAGAAATCTCAAGTAACGAGCATACTAGCTCATCACTATTCAGATCCTGATGGTTCAAGGTCATATAAAATATACTCTACATACTCCACCTTTACATTACTTCTTGGGGTCAAGCAACAGAATGTTGCAAAGATTGCAACTGCAATTTCATGTCCAATATTCGTAGAAAAGTGGTTTGAAAAAATCCCCTCACTAAGAAAACAAAGATGTTATAAGATAAACATATCAAGAAGTTGATAGATGCTCTTCAAAGATTATACCCTAGGATAATACTTCAATGATTTTGCAGTAAGGCCCAAACTATCATATAGACCAGAGATCTCAAACTGCATTCCCCGAGGGCCGCAAACCATGTGTGTTTTCAAGATTTTCTTAGCATTGCACAAGGTGCTGGAATCATCTGTGCAGGTGATGAAATGATCACCTGTGCAGTACAATGAAATCCTGAAAACATGACCTGTTTGCGGCCCTTGAAGAATGCAGTTTGAGACCTCTGATACAGACCGTCAGGTTAGCTTTACCTCAATGTTTATATGTTGCCACATTAGCAATTCTGCTCAGTACGAGAGGAACCGTAGAAACAGACATTTGGTGCATGTGCTTGGTTGAGGAGCCAATGGGGCAAAACTGCTATCTGTAGGATTATGATTGAACGCCTCTAAGTAAGAAACCTTTCTATATTTGATGATACCGAGGTTTCAAGTAGTCCGGTATAGTCAAGGGTACCCCATGACTTGTGGACTGGAGAGCAGTAAGAAGCCCATCCACTGCTTGGATCCTAGTATTATTATTATTATTTATTATTATAGCGCCATTTATTCCATGGCACTTTACATGTGAAAAGGAGTATACATAATAAAAAGGAATAAAGTAATCTTAAACAATACAAGTCACGACTGGCGGAGAGAGGATCCTGCCCTAGAGGGCTCCCAAGTTTTCAAAGGATGGATGCGGATACAGTAGGTTAGGGTAGAGCTGGTCGTGCAGTGGCTTGGTCAATCGGTGGTTACTGCAGGTTGTAGGCTTGTCTGAAGAGGTAAGTCTCCAGGTTCTTTCTGGATTTACTTCTCTTTCTGGATTTCATTGACCAACTTCCCTTGTTGTGATCTATTTAACGTTATCTATCAATATAAGTTTTGTTTATAGAAAGAAAATAGAAAAATAACATTAAAAAAATAGTCTAAAAATTATCTTACAATCAAGAGATAAAATGGGGCTGAGGTGCAGTAGCAGATGCAGTGCCTGGGTAAGAATTAGCGATGCTATTGGACTCCAGCAAATCCCAAGGGTCCTATTATTATTTAAGTCATAAAAGGCATCTTTGACTTATATAAATTCCAGAAGAGAGGCAGATGAAAAGTTCGGGAGATAGGAATATGGAGAGATATGAGTAGATGAAAATAAGAGGAAAAAGGTCACATGCAGAGTGAAAGTCGATATCTTGATATTAGACCTGAAAAGGGACCAGGTTGGCAAGGGATTGATACTGACTGTTTTTATTCTGACTAGTTGCACTGTGTACAGGGTGGGCCATGTATATGGATACACCTAAATAAAATGAGAACGGTTGGTGATATCAACTTCCTGTTTGTGGCACAGTAGTATATGGGAGGGGGAAAACTTTTCAAGATGGGTGGTGACTATGGCAGCCATTTTGAAGTTGGACATTTTAGATCCAACTTTATTTTTTCCAATGGGAAGAGGGTCATGTGGCACATCAAACTTATTGAGAATTTCACAAGAAAAACAATGGTGTGTTTGGTTTTAATGTAACTTTACTCTTTCATGAGTTATTTACAAGTTTCTCTTTGTTTACAGCCATTGATATGTCGTATAGGTTAACATGTGAGGAGCCGATAGAAATTGTGTTGATGTCTGGTGAACACAGTACCCCTGTCATTGCAGCAGATTTCAATGCAAGACACCATACGCAAGAAAACTGTCACTATGAAAGAATAAAGTTACGTTAAAGCCAAACACACCATTGTTTTTCTTGTGAAATTCTCTAAGTTTGATGTGTCACATTACCCTCTTCCCATTGGAAAAAAAAAGTTGGATCCAAAATGGCCAACTTCAAAATGGCCGCCATGGTCACCACCCATCTTGAAAAGTTTTCCCCCTCCCATACACTAATGTGACACAAAAAGAACACAGCATATGCGTCATGAAAGTCAGTGCAAATCCCACCTGTGACGCATATGCTGTGTCACAGAATGATCGCATTCCTGCAGGTCTGGTGAAAGGGTTAACTGAAATTTCCCCAGACCTGCAGGAACAGGAGGAGTTGTACTTGAGCCCGGGGGGGTGGCTTTGCCCCCCCCCCCCCCCCCGTGGCTACGATCGCTTTGATTGGCTGTTGAAAGTGACTGTTTCACTTTCAATCAGAGCAATAGTAATATTTCACCAATCAAACTTGGTGAAATATTACAATCCAGCCATGGTTCTGCTGCAATATCATCGGCCATGGCTGGAGACCGTGATCTGCCACCGCCGTCACTTTCCACCCCTCCGTCCTGTTATCCCCTGCCCTCCTCTCCCCTCCATCCTCGCCTCCACTCCCTTCGTGGTCCGATCTCACCCCCCATACCTCCCAAGTCCCGTTGTCCCTCCCGGTATCAGTCCATCTTCTTTCATGGGCGCCGCCATCTTTCAAAATGGTGGGTGCATGCGCAGTGCACCCGCAAAATCTGCCGGCCAGCAGATTCATTCATTCATTCATTCATTCCAGGTACATATAGGTTCTATCACAATGCTCAATCACAGTGATCAAAATACAAAAAAAATGTAAATACCCCCCTTTATCACCCCCATAGGTGGGAAAAATAATGAAATAAAGAAAATATATTTATTTTTATTTTTCCACTAGGGTTAGGGATGGAATTAGGGTTGGAATTAGGGTTAGGATTAGAATTAGGGTTGGAATTAGGGTTAGAATTAGGCAATGTACAAAGGGGGGGATTTGGCTGCAAATCCACAGCGGATTGGCCGCTGCAGATTCATAGCAGTTTTCCATCATGCTTACAGTACCATGTAAACCTATGAAAAACCAATTCCGCTGTTCCCATGGTGCGGAAAATACCACGCGGAAACGCTGTGTTGTATTTTCCACAGCATGCCAATTCTTTGTGCGGATTCTGCAGTGTTTTACACCTGCTCCTCAATAGGAATCCGCAGGTGAAATCCGCACAAAAAACACTGGAAATCTGGGGTAAAACGCAGTGCATTTTACCTGTGGAGTTTTCAAAAACGGTGCAGAAAAACCGCACACGAATCCGCAACATGGGCACATAGAGTTAGGGTTGGAATTAGGGTTGGGGTTGGAATTAGGGTTAAGATTAAGGGTGTGTTAGGGTTAGGGTTAGGCTTGTGGTTAGGGTTATGGTTAGGGTTGCGATTAAGTTTAGGGGTGTGTTGGGGTTTGGGTTGTGGTTAGGGTTGGGATTAGGGTTAGGGGTGTGTTGGGGTTAGGGTTGTGGTTAGGGGTGTGTTGGGGTTACGGTTGTGATTAGGGTTATGGTTAGAGTTGGGATTAGGGTTAGAGGTGTGATGGTGTTAGAGTTGGAGTTAGAATTGAGGGGTTTCCACTGTTTAGGCACATCAGGGGGTCTCCAAACGCGACATGGCGCCACTTTTGATTCCAGACAATCTTGTGTTCAAAAAGTCTAATGCTGCTCCCTCCCTTCCAAGCCCTGACGTGCGCCCAAACAGTGGTTTACCCCCACATATAGGGTACCAGCATACTCAGGACAAACTGGACAACAACTATTGGGGTCCAATTTCTCCTGTTACACTTGTGAAAATTAAAAAATGCGGGCTAAATTATCATTTTTTTGAGGAAAAAATTATTTTTTATTTTCACGGCTCTGCATTATAAACTTCTGTGAAGCACTTGGGGTTTCAAAGTGTTCACCACACATCTATATAAGTTCCTTGGTGGGTCTAGTTTCCAAAATGTGGTCACTTGTGGGGGTTTCTACTGTTTAGGCACATCAGGGGCTCTGCAAACATAACATGACTCCCGCAGACCATTCCATCCAAGTCTGCATTCCAAAACATCACTACTTCCCTTCCAAGCCCCGACATGTGCCCAAACAGTGGTCCCCCCAACATATGGGGTATCAGCGTACTCAGGACAAACGGGACAACAACTTTTGGGGTCTAATTTCTCCTGTTACCCATGTGAAAATAAAAAAACTGCAGGCTAAGAAATAATTTTTGAGGAAAGAAAAATTATTTTTTATTTTCACGGCTCTGCGTTATAATTTTCTGTGAAGCACTTGGGGGTTCAATGTGCTCACCACACATCTAGATTAGTTCCTTGGGATGTCTACTTTCCAAAATGGGGTCACTTGTGGGGGAGTTCTAATGTTTAGGCACACAGGGGCTCTCCAAACGGGACATGGTGTCCGCTAACGATTGGAGCTAACTTTCCATTCAAAAAGTCTAACGGCGCTCCTTCCCTTCCGAGCCTTGCCGTGCGCCCAAACAGGGGTTTACCCCCACATATGAGGTATCGGTGTACTCAGGAGAAAATGCCCAACAATTTTTTGGATCCATCTAATCCTGTTGTCCAAGTGAAAATGAAAAAATTGAGGCCAAAAGATTTTTTGTGGGAAAAATAAAAGTACTTTTTCATTTTTACGGATCAATTTGTGAAGCAGCTGGTGGTTTAAAGTGCTCACTATGCATCTAGATAAGTTCCTTAGGAATCTAGTTTCCAAAA
Source organism: Ranitomeya imitator (assembly GCF_032444005.1). NCBI lineage: Eukaryota > Metazoa > Chordata > Amphibia > Anura > Dendrobatidae > Ranitomeya > Ranitomeya imitator. Next base: position 69,915,913 of record NC_091290.1, on the reverse strand, counting down.
TGGGGTCACTTGTGGGGGAGGTCCAATGCTTAAGCACACAGGGGCTCTCCAAATGAGACAAGGTGTCTGCCAACGATTGGAGCTAATTTTTCATTCAAAAAGTCAAATGGCGCTCCTTCCCTTCCGAGCCCTGTCGTGCACCCAAACAGTGGTTCCCCCCACATAAGGGGTATGAGCGTACTCAGGACAAATTGGACAACAACTTTCAGGGTCCAGTTTCTCCTTTTACCCTTGGGAAAATAAAAAAATTTGTTGCTAAAGTTAATTTTTGTGACTAAAAAGTTAAATGTTCATTTTTTTCCTTCCATGTTGCTTCTGCTGCTGTGAAACACCTGAAGGGTTAATAAACTTCTTTAATGTGGTTTTGAGTACCTTGAGGGGTGCAGTTTTTAGAATGGTGTCACTTTTAGGTATTTTCAGCCATATAGACCCCTCAAATTGACTTCAAACATGAGGTGGTCCCAAAAAAAATGGTTTTCTAAATGTTGTTGTAAAAATTAGATATCGCTGGTCAAATTTTAACCCCTATAACTTACTAGCAAAAAAAATGTTTGTTTCCAAAATTGTGCTGATTGTAAAGTAGACATGTGGGAAATGTTATTTATTAACTATTTTGTGTCACATAACTCTCTGGCTTAGCAGAATAAAAATTCAAAATTTGAAAATTGCTAAATTTTTAAAATTTTTGCCAAATTTCCGTTTTTTTCACAAATAAATGCAAAAATTATCGACCTAAACTTACTACTAACATGAAGCCCAATATGTTACAAAAAAGCAGTCTCAGAATCACTAGGATCTGTTGAAGTGTTCCTGAGTTATTACCTCATAAAGGGACACTGGTCAGAATTGCAAAAAATGGCCAGGGCATTAAGGTTAAAATAGGCTGTGTCATGAAGGGGTTAAAGGTGTTTTCCAGGCCGAGAAGACAAGTCTGCACATTATTGGTCTGCAGATTGCCAAGTCATACGAATGTGCCATATGCACACTGTCACAATTCCCCTTTATTTCCCATGTTCGGGCAGTCATGTCACCAGTAGGGTTGAGCGACTTTTCCTTTTTTCAGGTCCAGTCGGGTGTCACGAAACCCGACTTTCTCAAAAGCCAGGTCGAGTGAAATCGGCCGATCCAATTGAAAAGTCAGGGTCGGGGATCTGCCGAGACTCAAAACCCAATGCAAGTCTATTTTTTTTTTTTATATATTTACTTCAGGGCGATATAGCAGAAAAGCCGGTAATTCAATTACCGGCTTTTCATTTCTCCTGCCAAAACCCGACATGATATGAGACATGGTTTACGTACAGTAAACCATGTCATATCCCCCCTTTTTTTTTGCATATTCCACACTACTAATGTTAGTAGTGTGTATATGCAAAATTTCGGCGCTCTAGCTCTTAAATTTAAGGGTTAAATCGCGGAAAAAATTGGCGTGGGCTCCCGCGCAATTTTCTCCGCCAGAGTAGTAAAGCCAGTGACTGAGGGCAGATATTAATAGCCTGGAGAGGGTCCACGGTTATTGCCCCCCCCTGGCTAAAAACATCTGCCCCCAGCCGCAACAGAAAAGGCACATCTGGAGGATGCGCCTATTCTGGCACTTGGCCACTCTCTTCCCATTCCCGTGTAGCGGTGGGATATGGGGTAATGAAGGGTTAATGCCACCTTGCTATTGTAAGGTGACATTAAGCCAGATTAATAATGGAGAGGCGTCAATTATGACACCTATCCATTATTAATCCAATTGTATGAAAGAGTTAAAAAAAACACACACATTAAAAAGTATTTTAATGAAATAAACACACCGTTTGTTTTAATATTTTATTATAAAGGTAATCCACCTGAAGACCCTCGTTCTGTAACAAATAAAAAATAATAAACCAACAATATACATACCTTCCGTAGATCTATAACGTCCCACGTTGTAAATCCATCTGAAGGGGTTAAAATATTTTACAGCCAGGAGCTCTGCTAATGCAGCTGTGCTCGTGGCTGTAAACCACAGCAAATGAAGGTAATGTAGGTCAATGACCTGTAGTTACCTTCATTCGCGGTGATGCGCCCCCTGCTGGATGTCCCTGGAGTGTGGGAAAAGTTCCCAGGCTCGAGGTCATATGAGGACATCCAGCAGGGGGCGCATCACCGCGAATGAAGGTAACTACAGGTCATTGACCTACATTACCTTCATTCGCTGGGGTTTACAGCCACGAGCACAGCTGTATTAGAAGAGCTCTTGGCTGTAAAATATTTTAACCCCTTCAGATGGATTTACAACGTGGGACAGGGGTGTCAAACTGCATTCCTCGAGGGCTGCAAACAGGTCATGTTTTTAGGATTTCCTTGTACTGCACAGGTGATAATTTAATCACCTACACAAATAATGAGTTGGTAATTAAATTATCACCTGTGCAGTACAAGGAAATCCTGAAAACATGTCCTGTTTGCAGCCCTCGAGGAATGCAGTTTGACACCCCTGACGTGGGACGTTACAGATCTACAGAAGGTATGTATATTGTTGGTTTATTATTTTTTATTTGTTACAGAGCGAGGGTCTTCAGGTGGATTGAGCGTACAATAAAATATTAAAACAACCTGTGTTTTTATTTCATTAAAATACTTTTTAATAATGTGTGTTTTTTTTAACCATTTAATGTAAATGGATTAATAATGGATAGGTGTCAGAAGTGACGCATCTCCATTATTAATCTGGCTTAATGTCACCTTACAATAGCAAGTTGACATTAACCCTTCATTACCCCATATCCCACCACTACACGGGAATGGGAAGAGAGAGGCCAAGTGCCAGAATAGATGCATCTTCCAGATGTGCCTTTTTTGGGGTGGCTGGGGGCAGATGTTTTTAGCCGGGGGGGGGGCAAAAACCTTGGACCCTGTCTAAGCTATTAATATCTTCCCTCAGTCACTGGCTTTACTACTCTGGCGGAGAAAATTGCGCGGGAGCCCACGCCAATTTTTTTCAGCGATTTAACCCTTAAATTGCTGAAAGCTATTAAATTTAAGGGTTAAAGGCAATTTAAGGGTTAAATCGCTGAAAAATTGGCGTGGGCTCCCACGCAATTTTCTCCGCCAGAGTAGTAAAGCCAGTGACTGAGGGCAGATATTAATAGCCTAGAGAGGGTCCACGGTTTTTGGCCCCCCCTGGCTAAAAACATCTGCCCCCAGCCACCCCAGAAAAGGCACATCTGGAAGATGCACCTATTCTGGCACTTGGCCACTCTCTTCCCATTCCCGTGTAGCGGTGGGATATGGGGTAATGAAGGGTTAATGTCACCTTGCTATTGTAAGGTGACATTAAGCCAGATTAATAATGGAGAGGCGTCAATTCTGACACCTATCCATTATTAATCCATTTGCATTAAATGGTTAAAAAAACACACACATTATTAAAAAGTATTTTAATGAAATAAAAACACAGGTTGTTTTAATATTTTATTGTATGCTCAATCCACCTGAAGACCCTCGCTCTGTAACAAATAAAAAATAATAAACCAACAATATACATACCTTCCATAGATCTGTAACATCCCACGTTGTAAATCCATCTGAAGGGGTTAAAATATTTTACAGCCAGGAGCTCTGCTAATGCAGCTCTGCTCGTGGCTGTAAACCCCAGCGAATGAATGTAATGTAGGTCAATGACCTGTAGTTACCTTCATTCGCGGTGATGCGCCCCCTGCTGGATGTCCTCATATGACTTCGAGCCTGGGAACTTTTCCCACGCTCTAGGGACATCCAGCAGGGGGTGCATCACCACGAATGAAGGTAACTACAGGTCATTGACCTACATTACCTTCATTCGCTGGAGTTGACAGCCACGAGCACAGCTTCATTAGCAGAGCTCCTGGCTGTAAAATATTTTAACCCCTTCAGATAGATTTACAACGTGGGACGTTACAGATCTACGGAAGGTTTGTATATTGTTGTTTTTTTATTTTTTATTTGTTACATAACGAGGGTCTTCAGGTGGATTACCTGTATAATAAAATATTAAAACAAACGGTGTGTTTATTTCATTAAAATACTTTTTAATAATGTGCGGGGAAGAGAACAGCTGACCGCACCACCGCTACTCCGACCAGAATGCATAGAACTCACAGCTTTCAGCCAGACTTTAGGTGCTACAGCCAGAACAACGACCATCAGCGATACAGCAGCGAAGAAGAAACTTGGCGGCACTCACCGGTCTTCAAACAGGTATTTATTTTGTAACTTCACGGCACGGGGGTGTATACAAAAAGAGTAGCAGGCGAAAATACTTTTTAATAATGTGTGTGTGTTTTTTTAACTCTTTCATACAATTGGATTAATAATGGATAGGTGTCATAATTGATGCCTCTCCATTATTAATCTGGCTTAATGTCACCTTACAATAGCAAGGTGGCATTAACCCTTCATTACCCCATATCCCACCGCTACACGGGAATGGGAAGAAAGTGGCCAAGTGCCAGAATAGGCGCATCTTACAGATGTGCCTTTTCTGGGGTGGCTGGGGGCAGATGTTTTTAGCCAGGGGGGGGGGGGCAATAACCGTGGACCCTCTCCAGGCTATTAATATGTGCCCTCAGTCACTGGCTTTATTACTCTGGCGGAGAAAATTGCGCGGGAGCCCACGCCAATTTTTTCCGCCATTTAACCCTTAAATTTAAGAGCTACAGCGCCAAAATTTTGCATATACACACTACTAACATTAGTAGTGTGGAATATGCAAAAAAAATGGGGACATGACATGGTTTACTGTATGTAAACCATGTCTCATTTCATGTCGGATTTTGGCAGGAGAAATGAAAAGCCGGTAATTGAATTACCGGCTTTTCTGCTATATCGCCCTGAAGTAAATATAAATATATATATCCAAATATAAGAAAGAAGATGAGGGCACTCATCGGTCTTCTTGAAATACAAAACGTTTATTGGCAACACATCCAGATAAAATTCATGGCCGGGAACAACTGAGCCGAAGCTCTGGTGAGCAGGGGAGAACAAGGACGACGGCCGTTTCGCGCTGTGCTTGCGCTTCTACGGGTCAGTTAGTGCAAAGGCAAGACAGCGGAAATATAGTGCCGGCCATGACACTTCCCTCCACCACCAAATCCCTCCCACAAAACTAAAATACACTCTTAATGAAAAGCACACTCTAAAACACTGTGAGGCAATAAGCGTTTCTTATAATGCACGAATATAGGCTGATATAAGAAATCAAATGATAAATTCATACGAACAGCGCTGGTATATATGTCTACAAGAGCAATATATGTCGTTTATCTCAAAAACGGCCATTCAATGCTTTTATCGGAAACTGCCTAAATTAACTCCTTGGTTAAAGAAAAATCGAGAGATCAACCCGGTCATTAAAGCCCAAAGGCCCCATCGCATTACTGCGCATGATCCATCTTGCCTTGGCTCTGAGGAGTAAATTATTCAAATCACCTCCTCTAGCCGGCAGAGTGATCTTCTCAATTCCCGCAAAGGTAAGACAATCTGAACTCCCCCCATGTCTCTCTCTCACATGGGCGATCAGGCGCGGCACCCCCTTTCCTACCTCCACCGACCTGCAATGCTCCCGGAAACTAACAAACAGCGGCCGTATAGTCTTCCCTATGTAGTAAAACTTGCAGGGACAGAAAACCACGTAAACTACGTGGTCCGTCCTGCAAGTAATAAAATCATTCACTACATGGGTTAGAGCTCCCATCCTAAGCACCCGGTCCGTTGTGTGTTGTTTGCAAAAAGTGCAGTGTCCGCACTTGAAATTACCATGCGGTACCGCAGTACTCAGCCAGTTCTGATTAGGTTTAGCTAACCGGTTTCTTACTAATCTGTCCCTTAATCTAACACTTCTTTTATTGGCTATCAAGGGACCTCTGGCTACGACACTCGCCAGTTCCTTGTCCTGTCCCAAGATATGCCAATTTCTTTTTATGGCCAACCTGATCTGGCGATCCATGTTACTGTATGCAAAGCAAAAGGTGAATCTCTTTCCTGTCTCTGCACTCCGTCCTGGAGATCTAGACCCACTCGCCATCTTCCTTTCTCTGGCTACTTTCTCTCTTGCTGATACCAACAGGTTCTCCGGGGTAACCCCTCTTTCTGAACCTTTGTAACATCTCATCTGATTGGCGTTCGAACCCCTCGTCGGTATTATTCACTCGACTTACCCTTAAAAATTGGCTGCGGGGCAGCGACTGTTTTGTGTGCATAGGATGAAAGCTTTCAAACCGCATCATCGTATTCGCTGCTACGGGTTTGCGGTATAAAGAAGTGCAGATCTTACCATTCTCAATCTCCACTAACACATCTAAGAATTCCAACCGACGTTCTCCAAAAACTGACGTAAAGTACATGTTCATATTATTACTCCTATTCAGGTGCGATACAAAGTCTCCAAAAGTTTCTTCTGTGCTGTCCCAGACCACTACTACATCGTCGATATACCTTTGATAGAATTTGATATGTTGCAAGAAGGTATTACTACTTGCATAAATATATTTTTCCTCAGAGGCCCAGAAATAGATTGGCGAAAGTACAAGCTACCGGAGTCCCCATCGCAGTCCCCACCTCTTGCACATACCAATCATCCAAAAACATAAACGCATTATGCGTCAAAAAGAAGTCTAATCCTTCACATATAAAGCTTATAAATTCTCGACTCCTATCCGTAGTGCACAAAATCTGTTCGATGGCCTCAACACCAATCTTCTGCGGAATCCTCGTGTACAGACTCTCTACAACTATCGAGGCTAAAGAATAGCCTTCATGCCATGCCATAAATATATATATACATATATATATATATATGTATGTGTTTCTATGAGATATATACATACATATAAAAAAAACGAAACCCGACTTTGGACTATAGATCGCCGACCGCCGACCCGATCCCAGAGCGGGATCTGGTCGGGTTTCACGAAACCCGACTTTGCTTAAAGTCGGCGACTTTTGAAAAGTGCCGATCTGTTTCGCTCAACCCTAGTCACCAGTAGTATGCGGTTTTTTTAAAGTTGTGGTTACATGATGATTGGATTCCCTTCTGCTGCTCTCAATATTGAGTGAACAATGAGAGTAGTGCATGAGAATCTAGTTAGCACATGACTGCTAATATGGAAATCACATGCTTGCGGCTTGTAGTCACTCATTTACACGGGAAATACATAGAAAGCATGATAGTTTGGGCAGTTTGTAGTCGCATAGTGACTGTGGACTTTTCTTCTCAGCCCGGTGAACCTCATATGATATTTAGTTGCATTTTCTACCTGTTTACCAACAATGTAAACATTTAGTTGTAATTGTAAGACTGTGTGCACACATTGCTGATTTTTCGCATTTTTTTTTCGTGATAAAAACGCTATAAAACCGCAAAAAACAGAATACAGTATGCATCCCATCATTTAGAATGAATTCCGCATGTTTTGTGCACATGATGCGTTTTTTTTCCACCAAAAAAACGCATCGCCGTAAAAAACGCAGCATGTTCATTAATTTTGTGGTGTTTTTTTGCAGATTTCCCACTGTAAAATGCATTGGGAAATATCCGGAATAAAACGCATCAAAAACGCTGCAAAAGCGCGCAAAGAACGCATGCACATTTCTTGCAGAAAATTTCAGGTTTTTCTCAGGAATTTTCTGCAAGAAATCCTGAACGTGTGCACATAGCCTAATCTAACTTCTGCTTTGTCTTGTAATACATAATGTCACATTCATCTCTGTTGTGATTTAATGTGCACATTCTCAATTCTTTGTCCTTTGTTCATTTGTTATTAAATAGTTCCTCTTGCAGCGATTGTGTGGGAGGAAAGGTACATTTCAATGTGATTGGCCTCGCGCTTACATTTTAACCCCTTCCCGACCTGTGACACAGCGTATGCGTCATGAAAGTCGGTGCCAATCCGACCTGTGACGCATATGCTGTGTCACAGAAAGATCGCGTCCCTGCAGATCGGGTGAAAGGGTTAACTCCCATTTCACCCGATCTGCAGGGACAGGGGGAGTGGTAGTTTAGCCCAGGGGGGGTGGCTTCACCCCCTCGTGGCTACGATCGCTCTGATTGGCTGTTGAAAGTGAAACTGCCAATCAGAGCGATTTGTAATATTTCACCTAAAAAAATGGTGAAATATTACAATCCAGCCATGGCCGATGCTGCAATATCATCGGCCATGGCTGGAAATACTAATGTGCCCCCACCCCACCCCTCCGATCGCCCCCCCAGCCCCCCGATCTGTGGCCCGCTCCCCTCCGTCCTGTGCTCCGCTCCCCCGTCCTCCTGTCCGCTCCCCCCGTGCTCCAATCACACCCCCCGTGCTCCAATCAAACCCCCCCGCACTCCGATCCCCCCCCGTGCTCCGATCCACCCCCCCTGCACACCGATCCACCCCCCCTGCACACCGATCCACCCGCCCGCACACCGATCACTCTCCCCCATGCTCCGATCCCTCCCCCCCCGTGCTCCGACGCCCCCCCGTGCCCTGATCTCCCCCCCCTGTGCCCTGATCTCCCCCCCTTATACTTACCGATCCTGGCGGGGTCCGTCCGTCTTCTTCCCCGAGCGCCGCAATGTTCCAAAATGGCGGGCGCATGCGCAGTGCGCCCGCCGAATCTGCCGGCCGGCAGATTCGTTCCAATGTGAATTTTGATCACTGTGATATAATCTATCACAGTGGTCAAAATAAAAAAACAGTAAATGACCCCCCCCATTTGTCCCCCATAGATAGGGACAATAATAAAATAAAGATTTTTTTTTTTTTCCACTAAGGTTGGAGTTAGAACTAGGGTTAGGGGTAGAGGTAGGGGTAGGGTTAGGGGTAGGGGTAGGGTTAGGGGTAGGGGTAGGGGTAGGGTTAGGGTTTCGATATGTGCACACGTATTCTGGTCCTCTGCGGATTTTTCCGCAGCGGATTTGATAAATCCGCAGTGCTATACCGCTGCGGATTTATGGCAGATTTACCGCGGTTTTTCTGCGCATTTCACTGCGGTTTTACAACTGCGATTTTCTATTGGAGCAGTTGTAAAACCGCTGTGGAATCCGCAGAAAGAAGTGACATGCTGCGGAATGTAAACCGCTGCGTTTCCGTGCAGTTTTTCCGCAGCATGTGTACAGCGATTTTTGTTTCCCATAGGTTTACATTGAAATGTAAACTCATGGGAAACTGCTGCGGATCTGCAGCGTTTTCCGCAGCGTGTGCACATACCTTTAGAATTAGGCTATGTGCACACGGTGCGGATTTGGCTGCGGATCCGCAGCGGATTGGCCGCTGCGGATCCGCAGCAGTGTTCCATCAGGTTTACAGTACCATGTAAACCTATGGAAAACCAAATCCGCTGTGCCCATGGTGCGGAAAATACCGCACGAAAACGCTGCGTTGTATTTTCCGCAGCATGTCAATTCTTTGTGCGGATTCCGCAGCGTTTTACACCTATTCCTCAATAGGAATCCGCAGGTGAAATCCGCAGTAAATCCGCAGGTAAAACGCAGTGCCTTTTACCCGCGGATTTTTCAAAAATGGTGCGGAAAAATCTCACACGAATCCGCAACGTGGGTACATAGCCTTAGGGTTAGGGTTGGGTTGGAATTAGGGTTGTGGTTAGGGTTAGGGGTGTGTTGGGGTTAGGGTTGTGGTTAGGGTTACGGCTACAGTTGGGATAAGGGTTAGGGGTGTGTTGGCGTTAGAATTGAGGGGTTTCCACTGTTTAGGCACATCAGGGGGTCTCCAAACGCAACATGGCACCACCATTGATTCCAGCCAATCTTTTATTCAAAAAGTCAAATGGTGCTCCTTCCCTTCCGAGCCCCGACGTGTGCCCAAACAGTGGTTTACCCCCACATATGGGGTATCAGTGTACTCAGGACAAACTGGGCAACAATTACTGGGGTCCAATTTCTCCTGTTACCCTTGAGAAAATAAAAAATTGCTTGCTAAAACATCATTTTTGAGGAAAGAAAAATGATTTTTTATTTTCACGGCTCTGCGTTGTAAACGTCTGTGAAGCACTTGGGGGTTCAAAGTGCTCACCACATATCTAGATAAGTTCCTTGGGGGGTCTAGTTTCCAAAATGGGGTCACTTGTGGGGGGTTTCTACTGTTTAGGCACACCAGGGGCTCTGCAAACGCAACGTGACGCCCGCAGACCATTCCATCAAAGTCTGCATTTCAAAACGTCACTACTTGACTTCCGAGCCCCGACATGTGCCCAAACAGTGGTTTACCCCCACATATGGGGTATCAGCGTACTCAGGACAAACTGGGCAACAATTACTGGGGTCCAATTTCTCCTGTTACCCTTGAGAAAATAAAAAATTGCTTGCTAAAACATCATTTTTGAGGAAAGAAAAATGATTTTTTATTTTCACGGCTCTGCGTTGTAAACGTCTGTGAAGCACTTGGGGGTTCAAAGTGCTCACCACATATCTAGATAAGTTCCTTGGGGGGGTCTAGTTTCCAAAATGGGGTCACTTGTGGGGGGTTTCTACTGTTTAGGCACACCAGGGGCTCTGCAAACGCAACGTGACGCCCGCAGACCATTCCATCAAAGTCTGCATTTCAAAAGTCACTACTTCCCTTCTGAGCCCCGACGTGTGCCCAAACAGTGGTTTACCCCCACATATGGGGTATCAGCGTACTCAGGAGAAACTGGACAACAACTTTTGGGGTCCAATTTCTCCTGTAACCCTTGGGAAAATAAAAAATTCTGGGCTAAAAAATTATTTTTGAGGAAAGAAAACGTAATTATTATTTTCACTGCTCTGTGTTATAAACTTCTGTGAAGCACTTGGGGGTTCAAAGTGCTCACCTCACATCTAGATAAGTTCCTTTCGGGGTCTAGTTTCCAAAATGGGGTCACTTGTGGGGGGTTTCTACTGTTTAGGCACACCAGGGGCTCTGCAAACGCAACGTGACGCCCGCAGACCATTCCATCAAAGTCTGCATTTCAAAAGTCACTACTTCCCTTCTGAGCCCCGACATGTGCCCAAACTGTGGTTTACCCCCACATATGGGGTATCATCGTACTCAGGAGAAACTGTACAACAACTTTTGGGGTCAAATTTCTCCTGTTACCCTTGGGAAAATAATAAATTGCAGGCTAAAAAATCATTTTAGAGAAAATAAAATTTTTATTTTATTTTCATGGCTCTGCGTTATAAACTTCTGTGAAGCACTTGGAAGTTCAAAGTCCTCACCACACATCTAGATTAGTTCCTTTGGGGGTCTAGTTTCCAAAATGGGGTCATATGTGGGGGATCTCCAATGTTTAGGCACACAGGGGCTCTCCAAACGTGACATGGTGTCCGCTAATGATTGGAGCTAATTTTCCATTTAAAAAGCCAATTGGCGTGCCTTCCCTTCCGAGCCCTGCCGTGCGCCCAAACAGTGGTTTACCCCCACATATGGGGTATCAGCGTACTCAGGACAAACTGGACAACAACATTTGCGGTCCAATTTCTCCTATTACCCTTGGCAAAATAGGAAATTCCAGGCTAAAAATCATTTTTGAGGAAAGAAAAATTATTTTTTATTTTCATGGCTCTGCATTATAAACTTCTGTGAAGCACCTGGGGGTTTAAAGTGCTCAATATGCATCTAGATAAGTTCCTTGGGGGGTCTAGTTTCCAAAATGGGGTCACTTGTGGGGGAGCTCCAATGCATAGGCACACAGGGGCTCTCCAAACGCGACATGGTGTCCGCTAACAATTGGAGCTAATTTTCCATTCAAAAAGTCAAATGGCGCGCCTTCCCTTCCGAGCCCTGCCGTGTGCCCAAACAGTGGTTTACCCCCACATATGAGGTATCGGCGTACTCGGGAGAAATTGCCCAACAAATTTTAGGATTCATTTTATCCTATTGCCCATGTGAAAATGAAAAACTGAGGCGAAAATAATTTTTTTGTGAAAAAAAAAAGTACTTTTTCATTTTTACAGATCAATTTGTGAAGCACCTGAGGGTTTAAAGTGCTCAATATGCATCTAGATAAGTTCCTTGGGGGGTCTAGTTTCCAAAATGGGGTCATTTGTGGGGGAGCTCCAATGTTTAGGCACACGGGGGCTCTCCAAACACGACATGGTGTCCGCTAACGATGGAGATAATTTTTCATTCAAAAAGTCAAATGGCGCTCCTTCCCTTCCGAACCTTACCATGTGCCCAAACAGTGGTTTACCCCCACATGTGAGGTATCGGTGTACTCATGAGAAATTGCCCAACAAATTTTAGGATCCATTTTATCCTGTTGCCCATGTGAAAATGAAAAAAATTGAGGCTAAAAGAATTTTTTTGTGAAAAAAAAGTACTTTTTCATTTTTACGGATCAATTTGTGAAGCCCCCGGGGGTTCAAAGTTCTCACTATGCATCTATATAAGTTCCTTGGGGCGTCTAGTTTCCAAAATGGGGTCACGTGTGGGGGAGCTCCAATTTTTAGGCACACGGGGGCTCTCCAAACGTGACATGGTGTCCGCTAAAGAGTGGAGCCAATTTTTCATTCAAAAAGTCAAATGGCGCTCCTTCCCTTCCAAGCCCTGCCGTGCGCCCAAACAGTGGTTTACCCCCACATATGAGGTATCAGCGTACTCAGGACAAATTGGACAACAACTTTCGTGGTTCAGTTTCTCCTTGTACCATTGGGAAAATAAAAAAAATGTTGCTAAAAGATAATTTTTGTGACTAAAAAGTTAAATGTTCATTTTTTCCTTCCATGTTGCTTCTGCTGCTGTGAAGCACCTGAAGGGTTAAAAAACTTCTTGAATGTGGTTTTGAGCACCTTGAGGGGTGCATTTTTTAGAATGGTGTCACTTTTGGGTATTTTCAGCCATATAGACCCCTCAAACTGACTTCAAATGTGAGGTGGTCCCTAAAAAAAATGGTTTTGTAAATTTCGTTGTAAAAATGAGAAATCGCTGGTCAAATTTTAACTCTTATAACTTCCTAGCAAAAAAAAATTTTGTTTCCAAAATTGTGCTGGTGTAAAGTAGACATGTGGGAAATGTTATTTATTAACTATTTTGTGTCACATAACTCTCTGGTTTAACAGAATAAAAATTCAAAATGTGAAAATTGCGAAATTTTCAAAATTTTCGCCAAATTTCCGTTTTTATCACAAATAAACGCAGAATTTATTGACCTAAATTTACCACTAACATGAAGCCCAATATGTCACGAAAAAACAATCTCAGAACCGCTAGGATCCGTTGAAGCGTTCCTGAGTTATTACCTCATAAAGGGACACTGGTCAGAATTGCAAAAAACGGCCAGGTCATTAAGGTCAAAATAGGCTGGGTCATGAAGGGGTTAACATATAAATAACATCAAGTCTCACCACTGAAAATACAATCCTTGTTTTAGGGGAGTTTGACACAAATCTGAGCTCATATGCACAATTTTATCTTCATTATTATTTACATTCCTTTTTACCTCAATTTGTAAAGACAAATTTGTAATCTATAGAATCTTGGCGGTTCCAAGCGCTGTGGATTAGACAGTGGTGGAAAGAGATGATTTGCATAGCTCCGCCTACTGCAAAGGATTCTGGGTAAACCTGCTATTCTTTGTATTATGCTGCTTGCAAGTACTTTCCATTTCAGTAAAGCATCCACTATGTATTTCCTTTAAGTAGAAGGCTTTTCGGTCTCTTTCGTCCCGCTACATTTAGCCCAACTTGGGTCTCTCCCTAAGGTGGCTAGCATGTATGTAATCTATAGTTAAAAATAATCTTTTATGTAGTTTATTATCTTTATTCACTTGGAAACTGCACTCTTCATTGCAGCATGATGCCTGAGCATAAGAGAATTGCTGCATCTTATTACTTCCTGACTGCGGATAGTGAAGATATGTGTAACATTGAAATTGCAACACCAGGAAAGAAAATAAGTGCAATTTTTAGAAATTACAGGATGGCTAAACATGTTGATGCTATGGATATGATGCACAAAATGGAAATTAATTTTTCAAAACATCTCGATTTATTCAGTATTGAGTATGAGAGCCATGCGCAGAAATCCCTCCACTTACACACCTTGGCTGCTATCAGTGAGGTCTTTAAAGGGACACTGTCACCTGAATTTGGAGGGAACAATCTTCAGCCATGGAGGCGGGGTTTTTGGGTGTTTGATTCACCCTTTCCTTACCCGCTGGCTGCATGCTGGCTGCAATATTGGATTGAAGTTCATTCTCTGTCCTCCATAGTACACGCCTGCGTAAGGCATGATTGCCTTGCGCAGGCATGTACTACGGAGTACAGAGAATGAACTTCAATCCAATATTGCAGCCAGCATGCAGCCAGCGGGTAAGGAAAGGGTGAATCAAACACCCAAAAACCCCGCCTCCATGGCTGAAGATTGTTCCCTCCAAATTCAGGTGACAGTGTCCCTTTAATGGTTGACTGATGGATGTCCAGCCACACTATGCAATTATGTATGCAAGTCATCAAGATTCACTGCTGGCAGCTCCCTTTGCAATTACTGACCAATGATGTCCCTTATGTGCTCGATGGAAAACAAGTCCGCATACACTGCACCACACCACCACTACACCATGGCAGCCTGTTTAGGCCACATATTCTACACATAATAGCCTGAGCAGCATGTGGCCTGGCTTCATCGTGTTGAAACCCGCTCCTGAGACTCTTTGGAGAAATGACCATTCCACTGGTTCCATGATTGATCAATTCTGTACTGAGAATTAAAATGGACATCACATTCTCAGCCTAAGGTATCAAATAGTGTCTATACAAACCATGAGGCGATGTCTGATGGTTAGCCAGATGTCCAGTTACAGGTGATTCATTGACCTCATGCCATTGCTCTCATGTAAAGCTGGTAAATGGATGCAGTAGCACAGAGGCGCAGAGCAAAGGTTAATATAGCTATGGTTTAATTAACACAGGAAGAATTCTCGCAGGGAGAAAAAGAGTTAAACAGATTTTGAGCTAAAGAACGCAAAGAACAGGATAACTTAACCCTAGAACGCATTACGTTAAAAATATACATATTAACGTATTGGGGGCCTTTTAGGCCCCCATGCACATAATGTAGAAAAACACACTTAAATAACTTTCACAAGTTTATTTCAAAATTGCTCAATAAAATATGAATAATGGACAAAATTTTAATTATAATTTTTCACAGAAAACACCAAAAAATCTTTTTTTTCCCAAATTTCACACAAAGGCATGAAAACACACAAAAACGCATAGAAATCTATAGCAAACTAGCTGCAGCTACATTTTTATTCTAACTTTATTTTCTATTATATTAGTCTTCCAAACAATTCTGACATGTTATTTTTTCAGAAGTTTTGTGCAATTTTTGATAAATCCACTAGATTCACTTCTTCATCATCAGAAGAGTCACTGGATGAGGATGTTTGATTAGCTGGTGGAAGATATTCTTCATCAGACAAAGATAGTTCACTTTCATCATCGTTTTGAAACATAATCGCTTCAATCTCTTGGTCAGTCAGACACTTGGAGGAAGAGTGTGCCATTGCTGACTAGATGTTAGCAAACTAAAAGAAAAAAACAATGAACAGAATCAGGGTTGTCCACTCTTTGCTTGTGTGTGACACACTGTAAGTGTAATGTCCCCCCTTCTTCCTCTCACCCTCAGCAGCTCTTACCTTTTATACTTTTACGTGGTGTACAATTCCCTGGATTTTTGTGGCTCACAAGCTCTAGCCTTTGCAAGTTTCTTAGGGTACTGTCACACAGTGGCATTTTGATCGCTACGACGGCACGATTCGTGACGTTCCAGCGATCTCGCTGTGTCTGACACGCTCCTGCGATCAGGGACCCCGCTGAGAATCGTACGTCGTAGCAGATCGTTTGAAACTTTCTTTCGTCGTCTAGTGTCCTGCTGTGGCGGCATGATCGCATGGTGTAACAAAGGTGTGCACGATATTGTATACGATGTGCGCATAGTAACCAACGGCTTCTACATCGCACATACGTCATGAAATTATCGCTCCAGCGTCGTACATTACAAAGTGTGACAGCAGTCTACGACGCTGGAGCGATATTGTTACGATGCTGGAGCGTCACGAATCGTGCCGTCGTAGCGATCAAAATGCCACTGTGTGATGGTACCCTAAGAAACAGAAACTTAAAATTAATCAGATTTCCTCTCAACAGCTTATCTTATCTCAGGTCCTTCACAATTAACTCACAGTGTATACTGTCCTCTGTACTCTATACACAGCTCATTACTGTGTTCCGAAGGACCTGAGGTGATGTCATGGCCTTATCACTCCCTCCAAAAATCACATGACATCCTCACATGTTATTATCCACACCCTGGCCCCTCCACCAGCATTACTGAGTACAAATAAAGTAACTTGAGACACAAGCACTACTGAGAACATGATAAAAATAGTGGGGGCCTAAAAGGCCTCCAAATCGTACAGATGTAGTTTTCACCAAACAAGCATTGTTACACCATAATGCCTATGAAAAAAATATATGAACAACTGGATATTATCAACAATGACATACTTGAGGAATACTTGGAGTTTCAAAATTATAACTAAAGTAATTTTGCAGATAATAGCAAAAACGTAAGCATGGGGGCCTAAAAGGCCCCCAATATGCGTTCTAGGGATAAGGCCACAGTCTAATCATTTAACTGTTTCACTTATCGTGAATCCAATGCTGATCACGTCTCTAGAAGCAAAAGTTGAAAGCCGGCTAATGCTGGTGTCAGGCTTTTCCACCCAACAGATGTGTGAACTCTTCTGGCGGCAACAGGTGGTCACCGGTCTGACCCGTTGAGCCCCTAGTCCATCACGCTGCTCTGCAGCTGGGAGTCTTTTAACACAATCTCCCGCTCAGTGTGCAGTTGGGAGTTCTGCACAACACACTCCTGCTCGGCGTTCTCTGCAATCGGGAGTCCTGCACAACACACTCCAGCTCGGTTTGTTCTGCAATCTTGAGTCCTGCACTAGGGTTGAGCGACTTTTAGGCTGGAGTCACACTAGCGAGGTTTACGGACGTATGAGTGCAGAAAATACGTCTGTAAAACACGCCTAACAAACGTCCCAATTATTCTCTATGCCCCTGCTCCTATCTGCTGTATTTTACTGATCAGTATTATACGGCTTTCTACGGCTGTAGAAAATCGCAGCATGCTGAGTTTGTCACCGTATTGCGCAAAAAAACGCCAATGAAAGTCTATGGAAGCCAGAAAAATACGGATTACACACGGACCAGCAGTGTGACTTGCGAGAAATACGCAGCGGTGTTAGAGAGAAAAGCCGGCAATTCAGTGCGGTGTACAGTAAAATCACACTGACAGCTTACAGTAGAATAGGTAGAATAAATTTGTACACATAGAATAGGTATATATATATGTCAGTGAGACACATATATGTATATATATTATTACTTCATACAGCGCTAGATAGCTTTAAAGCCGGTAATTCAATTACCGACTTTTGCTATCTCCTTCCTAAACCCGACATGATATGAAACATGGTTTACATACCGTAAACCATGTCATATCACCTTTTTTTTTTTTGCATATTCCACACTACTAATGTTAGTAGTGTGTATATGCAAAATTTGGCCGTTCTAGCTATTAAATTAAAGAATTAAATGGCGGAAAAAATTGGCGTGGGCTCCCGCACAATTTTCTCCACCAGAGTAGTAAAGCCAGTGACTGAGGGCAGATATTAATAGCCTGGAGAGGGTCCATGGTTATTGGCCCCCCCCGGCTAAAAACATCTGCCCCCAGCCACCCCAGAAAAGGCACATCTGGAAGATGCGCCTATTCTGGCACTTGGCCACTCTTCCCATTCCCGTGTATCGGTGGGATATGGGGTAATGAAGGGTTAATGCCACCTTGCTATTGTAAGGTGACATTAAGCCAAATTAATAATGGGGAGGTGTCAATTATGACACCTATCCATTATTAATCCAATACTAGTAAAGGGTTAAAAAACCACAAACACATTATTAAAAATTATTTTAATGAAATAAAAACAAAGGTTGTTGTAATATTTTATTCTACGCTCAATCCAATCACTGAAGACCCTCGATCTGTAACAAAAAAAAATAAAAATAAACCAACAATATCCATACCTTCCGCAGATCTGTAACGTCCAACGATGTAAATCCATCTGAAGGGGTTAAAATATTTTGCAGCCACGAACTCTGCTAATGCAGCGTTGTTCCTGGCTGCAAAATCCCGGGGAATGAAGGTAAAGTAGGTCAATGACCTATATTTACATTCATTTGTGGTGAGGCGCTCTCTGCTGGTTGTCCCTAGATCGTGGGAACTTTCCTAGAAAGCTCCCAGGCTCGAGTTCATATGAAGACAACCAGCAGAGGGCGCCTCTTATGAACTCGAGCCTGGGAGCTTTCTAGGAAAGTTCCCACGATCTAGGAACAACCAGCAGAGGGCGCATCACCGCAAATGAAGGTAAATATAGGTCATTGACCTACTTTACCTTCATTCCCCGGGATTTTGCAGCCAGGAACAACGCTGCATTAGCAGAGTTCGTGGCTGCAAAATATTTTAACCCCTTCAGATGGATTTACATCGTTGGACGTTACAGATCTGCGGAAGGTATGTATATTGTTGTTTTTTTTTTGCTTGTTACAGATTGAGGGTCTTCAGTGAGTGGATTGAGCGTAGAATAAAATATTACAACAACCTTTGTGATTTTTTCATTAAAATACTTTTTAATAATGTGTTTGTGGTTTTTTTTTAACCCTTTACTACGATTGGATTAATAATGGATAGGTGTCATAATTGACGCCTCTCCATTATTAATTTGGCTTAATGTCACCTTACAATAGCAAGGTGGCATTAACCCTTCATTACCCCATATCCCACCTCTACACGGGAATGGGAAGAGAGTGGCCAAGTGCCAGAATAGGCGTATCTTCCAGATGTGCCTTTTCTGGGGTGGCTGGGGGCAGATGTTTTTAGCCAGGGGGGGGCCAATAACCATGGACCCTCTCCAGGCTATTAATATCTGCCCTCAGTCACTGGCTTTACTACTCTGGTGGAGAAAATTGCGCGGGAGCCCACGCCAATTTTTTCCGCCATTTAACCCTTTAATTTAATAGCTAGAACGGCCAAATTTTGCACATACACACTACTAACATTAGTAGTTTGGAATATGCAAAAAAAAAGGTGATATGAGATGGTTTACTGTTTGTAAACCAGATCTCATATCATGTCGGGTTTTAGGAAGGAGATGGCAAAAGCCGGCAATTGAATTACCGGCTTTAAAGCTATCTAGCGCTGTATGAAGTAATAATATATATACATATATGTGTCTACTGACATATATATATATATATATAGACAGTATATATGTTTATGTTTTTTTTGTTTTTTTTACACATGGATCCCTTGTATAGCCGTATGTTGGTTTTGCAAGCCTGCGAGAAAAACACGCAGTACGGATGCCATACGGATTACATATGGAGGATGCCATGCGCAAAAAACGCTGAAACACCCTGCCTACAGAGGAGCTACGGACTACTATTTTGGGGACTTTTCAGCGTATTATGGCCGTAATCTACGGACCGTATTGTCTTACGCTGAGTGTGACTCCAGCCTTACTTTTTTGAGGATCGAGTCGGCTTTCGCAAAACCCGACTTTGTCAAAAGTCGGGTCGGGTGAAATCGGCCAATCATTGCGAAAAGTCGGGGGCTGACTGAAACACAAAACCCAATGCAAGTCAATGGGGAATAAAAGTCGGCAGTGAGTGGAGGACAGAAAACGCCTACAGAGCCCATTTTAATGTCAAAATCATCAATTCTTGTTACTTAAGCTTGTCAATCTTAATTAACCTTATAATAATAGTTAGGTATTGAAAATTGGGGGTCATTTGGTTAAAGTTGTGGGGGGGGAGGGCTGGCTCAATTTTTTCTTGGGCCCAGGAAATGTGGAATATATCACGGCGGTGGAGCAGGGAGAGGTAAGTATTTCAACTTTGCAAGTGCTGTGATCCTGAGCAAGCAGGGGGGGCACACTCGTTCGCATTGCCACTGGCACAGGGCCCCTCAAAGTACGGCATTGTGGTTGACGGCGGGGGCGCCTCCCACCGGCAGAGACACTTTTGCGTACTATGAGGGGCCCTGTGCCAGTGACGTCGCCAACGAGTATGCCCCCCCCACCTGTCGAAGGAGCCTGCACTTTCATCTGCACCTTCCTCTTTGTCCCCATGTAAGGTGGTATAGTATGCGGGAAGGGGAACCTGAGTTTCAGCAGGGTCAGATTCATGCTGTGTAGAGTGCAAGGGGAATGTAGTGGTCTGTGTCAATGTACCAGCAGACTCATCTAGCAGTGGCTGGGCAATGGGCAGGAATGAGGAGGAAACACAGATATAGGCCCAAAATAAAAAAAAAGTAGGCTAAAAGCTGTTAAAAATTGGTAACAGGAGTAAAAAGGCGGCATTGGTTTGTTCAGTGGAGGAGAACAACAATCAGCGGCAGACACCGTTAGTAGGCCCAACCAAACAAGTAGGCCAAATGCAGTTTCATATTCTAAATATAGGCCAAAAGCCTGAAGATTGAAGCTCAGCTTTGTATAGTAGAGGAAAACAAGAGGCAGCAGCAGACAATGTTACTAGGCCCAAACCAAGAACTAGACCAAATGTAGTTTCATATTGTTGTTACAGGCCGAAAGCCTGAAGCTTCAAGCTCAGCTTTGTTTAGTAGAGGAAAACAAGAGGCGGCAGCAGACAATGTTACTAGGCCCAACCCAACAAGTAGGCCAAATGCAGTTTAATATAAAAAATATTTAAACGAAAGCCTGAAGATTGAAGCGCAAGAAAAATAAGCCAAGAGAACACCAAGGAGCGGCAGACACCGTTAGTAGACCCCAACCCAACACGTAGGGCAAATGCAGTTTAATATTTGAAACGGGACAACAGTTGAAGTTCAGCTTTGTTCAGTGAAGGAAAAAAAAGATGCAGCGGCAGACACCGTTATTACGCCCAAATAATAAAGACAGTGGTAGAAGGCGCAAAGTATTAAATGGAGTCCAGGGCCCCTGTATATTTTAACTATCATCTATCATTTCAAATAATTCGTATTGGCAGTGCCATTTCAGGTTTTACCCGCACAGACTACACAGTGGTGGAGCTAGGAGAGGTAGTTTTGCAAGTGGTAGAGCACAGTTCAATCTGGGGGGGAACACTCTCTCGTGGGCAGCGGTACTGGCACAGGGCCCCTCATATTACGACGGTGTAATGAGTTGTGGTTCAGTGTCTCCCCCCCAAAAAATGAGGAAGTCTGGTGGAAGAGGCCCTGGGCGGGGGTTGCCAGCTGGTACTGATGGTGCTGGTGGTGTTGCATCTCGTGGTAGTGGCAAAAGCACAGTAGCACCTAAGGCTGAAGGTGTTCAGCCTGCGTCATCGTCTGGCTACACAAGGCCTCGAAGGCTCCCTTACCTGGGAGTAGGAAAACAGCTTTTAAAGCCGGAGAAGCAGGAAAAAGTGTTGTCTTTCCTTGCTGACTCACCCTCTAGCTCTTTCGTCTCCTTTTCCCAAAGTTCTAAATGTAAGAGCAGCCAGTCGTCAGTGGATGCTCCCGGTCAGGAAAAAGACGTTTCCTTGTGTCCTTCTCCCAAACCAAAAGTGAAGGATGCAGCAGGCGACTGTTGTGAGTTCCGTTCTGGAGCTCCCTCCTGTGGTTGCTAATGGTATTTTTGTGGGTTCTGCCCTTGGGCTCCCTCTGGTGGTTTCGAGTGGAACTACTGCTCTGTTAGGTGGCTGTAGCAGCTGCCTTCACTAATCGCCTAGCCTGGGTTTGCTATTTAAACCTGCTCTGGGCTTTAATTATGCCTGCTGTCAATGTTCTTGGTTGGACTTGATTTTTTCCTTGGATTTCTCATATGGCCAGTCCTTGTCTGCAAAATATAAGTTTTTGCTTGTATTTGTTTGTCCATTTGTTTGGACTCTCTTGCTCTGCATTTTTGTCTCTTTTTGTCCAGCTTGTCACTGTCTTATTCAGGCTAGCTGGAAGCTGTGGGAAAGCAGATTTGCCCCTCCACACCGTGAGTCGGTGTGGAGTTCATTTTTGTAAACTCTGCGTGGATTTTGTAGTTTTTAATACTGACCGCACAGTATCCTTTGCTTTCTGTCTATCTAGTTTAGTTTTGGCCTCCCTTTGCTGAATTCTGATTTCATTTCTATGTACGTCATTTCCCTCTCCTTTCACAGTCAATATTTGTGGGGGCTGTCTTTCCTTTTGGGGGTTTCTCTGAGGCAAGATAGCTTTCTGTTTCCTTTTTTAGGGGTAGTTATATCTGAGGCTGTGACGAGGTGTCTAGGGAGTATCAGGAACATCCCACGGCTATTTCTAGTTGTGTTGTTAGGATTAGGGACTGCGGTCAGTAGAGATACCACCTTCTCAGAGCTCGTTCCATGTTGCATTTTAGCCACCAGGTTATATCAGTGTGGCCTCTTAACCACCAGGTCATAACAGGCGACACTACAGGTTACTTCATGAAGCTCTTTACACATACTGTGCCTGGGTTCGAAAGGAAAATTGTACACTGCCAATTACAAGAAGAATAGGACATGGAGTGCACTGATGCACAGCCACAGCTAGATTGTGATGCTGTTCCATTGACTGTGATCACAACATTGCCCTCGCAGTTTACTGAGCCAGAATGTGACCCTGATGAGACTATGGTGCCCTGTCCCGAACGCTATAGCACCTTACACGGTGACACTGAGGAAGGTGCACATGACATAGAGGAGGAGGTGATAGATGACCCAGTTGTTGACCCAGATTGGCAGCCATTGGGGGAAGAGGGTGCCGCTGCCACTAGCTCAGAAACGGAGGAGGATGAGCCGCATCAGCCATCTACATTGCAACAGCTGTCATCTGGCATGCCCGTATCAGGCCAAAAATGTTTGCGAAAAACAAAAACAGTGTTAGGAGAGCGTGGTCATTCGGTGAAAGTAGCACAGCGCACAATGCCTGAAAAGGTTTTCGATAGTAGGAAGAGTGCAGCGTAGCAATTTTTTCACCAAGATCAGAATGATCAGTCAAAAGTTATCTGTAAGAAATGCTTCAAGACCTTTAGCAGAGAGAAGAATCTTCAAAATTTAAATACAACGTGCATGCTTAGACATTTAACCAACGTTCACTTGCAAGCCTGGACTAACTACAAAACATCCCATACCATTGGTTCACCTGCTCGGAGTGAAGGTAGCCAGCAATGCTACATTGCTTCCCTCACTGTAAGCCCACCGGTTAGGACACCACCAGCAGCAAATGTGGAGGTATCGTCGTAAGGCCAAAGCAGTCAGGGAATCACAAGGTTATTGGTAGAAAAGACTCTATGTTGGGCAACAACAAGAATACCATAACAAACTCTCTCTCAATCCGCCATGTCCACCACCACCACTAGTTCCGCCATATGTAGCTCTCCAATCCAGCTCACCCTACAAGAGACTCTCGTTAAGAAAAGAAAGTACTCATCCTCTCATCCGCGTACACAGGATTTGAATGCCCACATTGCTATACTAATCTCATTACAGATGATGCCCTACCGTTTGGTTGAAAGCGAAGCTTTCAAAGACCTGATGGCCCACGCAGTACCACGCTATGACCTACCCAGTAGACATTTCTTTGCGAGAAAAGCCATCCCAGCCCTCCACCAGCATGTCAAAGACCGTATTGTCCATGCCTTGAGGCAATCAGTCAGTGGAAAGGTGCACCTCACAACAGATGCATGGACCAGTAGGCATGGCTGGGGACGTTACGTGTCCATCACGGCGCACTGGGTTAATGTGTAGGATGCAGGGTCCACAGGGGGCAGCCATAGTGCGACAGTTCAGCCTATCTCACAGTCTCAGGAAAAAGTTGGCATACGGCGTTCGCAACTCCTCCTCCTCCAGAAGCGAAAGCTCGTTCACAGAGCGCAGTCGCCCTACCACTCCATCCGCAGCTGCCAGTGTTGCACACGAGGTGTCCCATTATCGAACAGCTAGTGGTAAGCATCAGCAGGCTGTGTTGCAAATGAAGTGTTTGGGCGACAACAGATACACCGCGGAAGTACTGGTGGAGTACTTGCAGCAACAAACTCAGTCATGGCTGAACAGCGTACATCTTGAGGCAGGCAAGGTATTCAGTGATAACGGAAGGAATTTTATAGCTGCCATAGCCCTTTCAGAACTGAAACACATACCTTGCCTGGCTCACACCTTTAACCTGGTGGTGCAGGGCTTCCTCAAAAATTATCCAAAGTTACCAGCCCTGCTCCTGAAGGTGCGAAGACTTTGCTCGCACATCCGCCAGGTGCCCATACACTCCAGCCGTATGCTGAAGCATCAGCGATCGCTGAATCTTCCCCAGCACCGCCTAATAATCGACGTTGCAACAAGGTGGAACTCCACACTGCACATGATTCAGAGGCTGTGCGAACAGAGGCGTGCTGTTATAAATTTGTGGGAGGATACACAGGCAGGCACTTGGATGGCAGACATGGAGTTGACTGGTGTGCAGTGGTCGACACCATCATAAGCATTAACATCCCACTTATGCGTCTGCTGATGCAAAGTTTGACGCACATTAAGGAGCAGGCATCTGCAGCCGAGGAGGAGGGAAGCCTTGATGACAGTCAGCCATTGTCTGCTCAGGGAACTGTACAGGATGAATTGGCGGACAAAGAGGATGAGGAGGAGGATGATGGAGATGAATATGTATGGGAGGAGGATGATTCTCAGGTGGCAATAGAAACTGGTGGCATTGCAAGGTCTGGTACAGGTTTATTGCGGGACAATTGTGATGTTGATTTGCAAGAAAGTGGGCCTCAACCCAGCAGAAACAGTTAATTCACACCTGGAACATTGGCCCACATGGCTGAGTATGCCTTGCGTATCCTAAAAAGGGACTCCCGCATTTTTAAACTGATGACCGATGACGACAACCGGTTGGCCTGCCTCCTGGATACAAGATATAAAGGAAAACTGCAAAATATCATGCCACATGAGAACCTAGGTCAAATATTGGCTACCAAACAAGCAACTCTTGTAGACCGTTTGGTTCAGGCATTCCCAGCACACAGCGCCGGTGATGGTTCTCACACGAGCTGCAGGGGGCAACATGGCAGAGGTGATAGAGGTGCAGAAATCCGAAGTGGCGTTAGACAGAGGGGTTTTACGACAAGGTTGTGGAATGATTTCGCAATGACCGCTGACACGACAGGGACAGCTGCATCGATTTAAAGTAACAGGAGACAGCATATGTGCAGTATGGTTACAAACTACTTTTCCGCCCTTATCGATGTTCTACCTCTTAGGTCATTCCCCTTTGATTACTGGGCATCTAAACTAGACACCTGGCCTGAATTGCCAGAATATGGATTACAGAACCTCGATTGCCCTGCTGTCAGTGTGCTTTCAGAAAGAGTGTTCAGTGCTGCTGGTTCAATAATGACCGAAAAAAGGACACGTCTGGCTACCAAAAATGTTGATGATCTAAGCTTCATTTAAATTAACCAATCATGGATTTCACATTCTTTTGCCCCACCTTCCCCTGCTGACACGTAGCTTGCCTGAAAGATGACTTGCTTTTGGGGGGAGACACAGAACCCCAAATCTGGCCCTGTGGTATAACACAACACTATGAACGTGGAAGAAAGTGTCTGCCTGATATACGACGCACTAGCATACAGCTGAATATACACTGTGTGAGAATTTGAATCTCCATTTTTGGGGGGGAGACACAGAACCACAACTCTGGCCCAGTGGTATAACAGTAAACTATGAACGTGCCAGAAAGTGGCTGCCTGATATATACGACACACTAGCAGTACAGCAGAATATACACTGTGTGCGAATTTTAATCTCCCTTTTTTTTGGGGGGGAGACACAGAAGCACAACTCTGGCCCAGTGGTATAACAGTAAACTATGAACGTGGCAGAAAGTGGCTGCCTGATATATATGACACACTAGCAGTACAGCAGACTATACACTGTGTGCGAATTTTAATCTCCCTTTTTTTGGGGGGGAGACACAGAACCACAACTCTGGCCCAGTGGTATAACAGTAAACTATGAACGTGCTAGAAAGTGGCTGCCTGATATATACGACACACTAGCAGTACAGCAGAATATACACTGTGCGAATTTTAATCTCCCTTTTTTGGGGGGAGACACAGAACCACAACTCTGGCCCAGTGGTATAACAGTAAACTATGAACATGGCAGAAAGTGGCAGCCTGATATATACGACACACTAGCAGTACAGCAGACTATACACTGTGTGCGAATTTTAATCTCCCTTTTTTTTGGGGGGAGACACAGAACCACAACTCTGGCCCAGTGGTATAACAGTAAACTATGAACGTGCTAGAAAGTGGCTGCCTGATATATACGACACACTAGCAGTACAGCAGAATATACACTGTGTGCGAATTTTAATCTCCCTTTTTTTGGGGGGGGAGACACAGAACCACAACTCTGGCCCAGTGGTATAACAGTAAACTATGAACGTGGCAGAAAGTGGCTGCCTGATATATACGACACACTAGCAGTACAGCAGAATATACACTGTGTGCGAATTTTAATCTCCCTTTTTTTTTGGGGGGGGGGGAAGAGACACAGAACCACAACTCTGGCCCAGTGGTATAACACAAAACTATGAACGTGCCAGAAAGTGGCTGGAATTATTATTTCCCAAAAAAAATAAAATAAAATAAAACAAGCTCCCTACAATGAGCTCAGGACAAGTATGGCAGCAATAAAAAGGACTGCTTAACACAAAAATGTGGACAAATAGACAAGATAGGTAACTGTGCAGAAAGGAGCAACAGGAATTTTGCTTTAAAAAAAGCAGTTGGTTTGCACAGCACCGTGCACACAGCTATGCAGCTGCTGCACTAAAATACGACCTCCACTGTCCCTGCACAAAAAGGTGGTGTGGGACAGTGAAAATCGCTCCAGCACAAGCAGTTTGAGGGTATATATTTCCTCCCTAACTCTGTCCCTGCTTCTGACTAACTGCAGCAACACCTCTCCCTATGCTCAGATCGGCAGAAGTAAGATGGCAGTCGGCGTGCACGCCCCTTTATACCCCCTGTGACGCCACTGACAGCAAGCCAATCACTGCCATGCCCTTCTCAAAGATGGTGGGGACCGAGACCTATGTCATCACGCTGCCCACACTCTGCGTCCTCCTTCATTGGATGAAAAACGGCGGTGACAGCGTCATATGAAACGCGACTTTGGCGCTAAGATCGTGTACCGCATGGCTGATCCCACTGTAGGATCGGTTCGGGTTTCATGAAACCCGACTTTGCCTAAAAGTCGCCGATTTATGAAAATGACCGATCCGTTTTGCTCAACCCTATCCTGCACAACACACTCCCGCTGGACGTGTTCTGCCCTTGTTCCCTCTCACTAGCATGTGTAGTGACTCTCCCCGTGGCAAGCAGCGGGTGCCCCTTTCCTCTGCTTTCTGGCGGGAACCCTCTGTCTTCCTGCGCAAAAAAATCCTGTCTTCCTCTCGCTTACGATGCCCCTTTCCAGCAGGTCATCAGTCCTTTCCGTCCCTAATTTCCTTCCCCCTGCAACAAGAGGTGTGGCCTCAGCAGTTCCAGATCTGGTGCTCTGCCAGCACCCAAAGCCCGGTCTTCTTCCTTCACCCCCACTCTCCTTTAACTCACCATCCCAGGGGTGAGAGCTCTTTCACCAGACGATCACATTCTTCTATGCCTTGAGTGATTTGTTGCTAAATAAATTGATCTTGTTCATAACAGGTGAGGGGCACCCCATCTGTTTTTCGCTTAGAATGGCATAACCCAGGTTGACTGGTGGGAGGCGAGGGGCTATTTTGATCCAATGAGTCTGCCGTTCCTGTCGCTTTGAGCATCAGCAGCTCAGTGCTCACTTCCCTGAGGGCAGTGGACAGTGAATTGTTGAGGGCGAGGGCAGTATCTCTTCTTTGTCAAAGTTGAGAACCGTCGAAGTGGGTGCATTAATGATGTTCGGCGATTCTTTTCCTTCCTCGGGTCCTTAGGCGAGGCAGGCACGCAACTTGCTAAGGTGAACTACACGGGTAGGCACTCCTTCTACTCGTTCAGGCTGGACATCATATACTGGTCCGTCAGGACCGACTCGGCATGTCACTCGATGCAGGGTCCTCTCCCATCGGTGTTCCAGTTTTTCCCAGGGCCACTTGTTCCAGATCAACACCCGATCCCCTGCTCTGAGCTGTCCCTTGAGTAGGCGTCATTTCATGGTGCTGGAGTTCTCGAAAATTCATCAGCACCAGCTGGCGAAAAGTCTGTAGTCGATGTCGGTTTTCCTGAACCCATGAAGACACCCCTGTCCATGGGTAGTCCTCTTCTGGGTCTAACTCCAGAACGGTGATCTCTCGTCCCTTTCACCCAAACAGCAAGGTATACGGAATGTATCCCGTCATACTGTGTACTCGATTGTTGTACACCCACACTAATTCAGCTACGAACTCAGGCCACCATATGTTCTGGTTTTCCTCCAATGTTCGGAGCATCTGGATCAATGTCCGATTAAAACGTTCACAAGCTCCATTCCCCTGAGGATGATAAGGATTAGTTTTTGACTTCTCAACTCTATTATCACTCGACCTTGGAAGGAGGCGCCTTGGTCATAGTGAATCCTCTTCAGGCATCCGTACACCTGGATAAAGTCTCGGCAAATGGCCCGTGCGACTGATTCAGCAGTCTGGTCTTGGGTCGGAGTCACTACAGCGAACTTGGTGAAATGGTCGGTCATCACCAGACAGTGTTCATATCTGAGATGTGCAGAGCCTACAGTTAAGTAGTCAATCACCAATGTCTCACAATATTCTTTGTCGGCCCTCTGTTCTGGAGGTTTGGCTAGCTCACAACTCTGACATCTTTGACAGGCCTCCTCTACTGCAGCCCTCAACCGTGGGTGATACACTAGCTTCTGTAACCACTGGAACATCTTCTCCGGACCAAAGTGAGCCACCATCTCATGAGCCTCCGTAGCTACCACACAAATCACTACTTTCCAAATGACCCCCATTTCTCATAGTAGCTGTACTGTTCAATATAGCAACCCTTCTTCAAAACTGAAGCCTCTCCCACTGTCTCCGAATCTTCAGAGTCCCTGGGGACAGAGCATCTCTCTGTCTCAGTTGGGCAAGCTCTTTATCTGCCTGTTGAAGTTGCACCCAGTCATCCTGAGGTCGTCTCAGCACCAGTTCTCCAGATGCCTCTCTGATCTGTGTCTGCATCACCACCAATGACCTAGCAAGGTCCTGAAACCCAGGAATCTCTGCTGACTCCCACTCTTCATATCGGTCACATTCGGGCCGCTCATGAGTCACTCTTGAGAGGGCATCAGAGTGCATGTTTTTGACCCCGGCCCGGTAATTGATCTTGTACTGATATTTCGCCATGCGGGACACCCATCGT
The DNA here is from genome assembly GCF_032444005.1 of Ranitomeya imitator. NCBI lineage: Eukaryota > Metazoa > Chordata > Amphibia > Anura > Dendrobatidae > Ranitomeya > Ranitomeya imitator. Next base: position 69,886,531 of record NC_091290.1, on the reverse strand, counting down.
TGTTCCAAGGCCCCCAATTTTAGATTTTCCAGGTGGGCTAGGGGGTTATTATCTGTGCGCACCAGGACTTCTGACCCCGACAAATACTCTGTGAACTTTTTGGTCATTGCCCACACCAACGTTATCAGTCCCAACTTGAAAGAGCTGTAATTGTTCAGTTTCCTTTTCGAGTCGTGAAGAGACCAGCTCGCATAGGCTATCACTCGCTCTTTTCCTCCATGCAGTTGTGATAGGACTGCCCCCAGACCATGCAGACTTCCATCAGTGTGAATGATAAAGGGCTGCAAGAAATCTGCATAGACGAGTATTGGAGCTTCTGTCAAGACCATTTTCAAGGCTCTGGAGGCTTCTTCCTGGCTACTTCCCCATTGAATAGCTCGATTCTTCAAACCAGATGGCTCTCCTCTTAGCAGTTCGAACAGCGGATTAGAGAGGCGAGTGAAATTCTTAACAAATCTTTTGTAGTACCCGGTAAGCCCCAAGAATGCCCGAACGGCTTTCACGGTTGTCGGGGTCGGCCACTCTTGCACGGCCGCTATCTTCTCACGTGCAGGCTTCACTCCTTCACTGGATACAATGTGCCCCAAATACTCCATTTGTTTGTGGAAAAGGTGACAATTTTGAGGCTTCATCTTCAGGCCATGACTCTGCAGCTAATTTAACACTTGCACCAGCTGCTGTAGATGTTCTTTAAAGGAGGCTGAGCAATCGATAATGTCATCAAGATAAATGAGTGTTGCTTCAAAATTCAGGTCCCCCAGGCATCTCTTCATCAACCGCTGGAACGTCCCGGGAGCATTGGTCAGGCCGAAGGGCATCCTATTAAACTCAAACAGTCCCGTGGGCAATATGAATGCCTTCTTTGGCCGGTCATGTTCAGCCTAGGACTCTTGCTAGTACCCGCTGGCCAGACCCAGAGACATAAATTACTTCATCTTTCCCAAGGCAGACAGGAATTCCTCAATTATAGGCAATGGATAGGAGTCCTGTACTGTACAAGCATTCAGTCATCTGCAATCGACACAGAAGTGCAGGGTTCCATCTTTCTTCCAAACTAAAATGATGGGAGCTGCCCACGGACTCTGACTTTCCCATATGACTCCACTCAGCAGCATGTGAGCTAACATCTCATTCACTTCTTTATACATATGAGGAGGTATCTGTCGATATCTTTCCCGAACTGGTGCAGCACATCCCGTGGAAATTTCATGGGTGATAGCTTGAGTGCACCCAAAGTAATCTTCATGGAGGGCAAAGACCTCTTGGTATCGCTCTAACACACCTTCCACCTGTTGTACCTGCTGAGTCAAGAGCCCCAATAAATTCGGCCCACATCTGCTCCAAGATCCGATGACCCCCCTTATGCTTCCTCTTGCCTATCTTCTCCCAGGTTGGTCGCACTGCACTACAACATTTCCGCCATGGACTGTGGCCAATGTCCAAGCAATGAGAAGTCCAGGGGTACTGTTGTGAATTCTGTTGTCAAACTCCCTCCTGTGGTCGTGAATGGTACTTCGGCGAGTTCTGTCCATGGACTCCCTCTGGTGGCTGTGAGTGGAGCTGCTGCTTCTGAGGTTCCATACACAGGTGACGTGGTTTATCCTTTGGTTGGCTGCTCTATTTAACTCCACTCAGATCGTTACTCCATGCCAGCTGTCAATGTTCCTGCATTGGTTCAGTTCGCTCTTGGATCTTTCTTGTGACCTGTCTTCTCCAGCAGAAGCTAAGTTCCTGCTAGTTATTATTTGTTCATTGTTTCCTTGTCCAGCTGGTTACCATGATTTTGCCTTGCTAGCTGGAAGCTCTGGGATGCAGAGTGGCATCTCCGCACCGTTAGTCGGTGCGGAGGTCTTTTTGCACACTCTGCGTGGTCTTTTGTAGTTTTTTGTGCTGACCGCAAAGATACCTTTCCTATCCTCTGTCTGTTTAGTAAGTCTGGCTTCCCTTTGCTGAAACCTGTTTCATTTCTGCGTTTGTGACTTTCATCTTTACTCACAGTCAATATATGTGGGGGGCTGCCTTTTCCTTTGGGGAATTTCTCTGAGGCAAGTTAGGCTTTATTTTCTATCTCTAGGGCTAGCTAGCTCTTAGGCTGAGAAGAGGCGTCTAGGGAGTGTCAGGAACGCTCCACGGCTATTTCTAGTTGTTGTGATAGGATTAGGGGTTGCGGTCAGCAGAGCTCCCACATCCCAGAGCTTGTCCTGTGTGAGTTTAACTATCAGGTCGTGCCGGGTGCTCCTAACCACCAGTTCCATAACAGTACAGCTGGCCCAAAGTATTAATGCATCTCAATAGAGGGATAAGAGAAGTTCTGAGACCACTTTTTTTCTTTGCACTGTGTTTTGTCTTTCTTTTCCCCTAAACCTTTGGGTGGTTCAGGACACCGGTGTAGATATGGACATTCAAGGTCTGTCCTCTTGTGTGGATCATCTCACTGCAAGGGTACAAAACATTCAAGATTTTGTGGTTCAGAATCTGATGTTAGAGCCTAGAATTCCTATTCCTGATTTATTTTCTGGGGATAGATCTAAGTTCCTGAATTTCAAAAATAATTGTAAACTGTTTCTAGCTTTGAAACCCCGCTCCTCTGGTGACCCCGTTCAACAAGTAAAAATCATTATTTCTTTATAGCGTGGTGACCCTCAAGACTGGGCATTTTCCCTTGCGCCAGGAGATCCTGCATTGCGTGATGTTGATGCGTTTTTTCTGGCGCTTGGATTGCTTTATGATGAACCAAATTCAGTGGATCAGGCAGAGAAAATCTTGCTGGCTTTGTGTCAGGGTCAGGATGAAGCGGAGGTGTACTATCAGAAGTTTAGAAAGTGGTCTGTGCTTACTCAGTGGAATGAGTGTGCCCTGGCGGCAATTTTCAGAAAGGGTCTTTCTGAAGCCCTTAAGGATGTCATGGTGGGATTTCCCACGCCTGCTGGTCTGAATGAGTCTATGTCCTTGGCCATTCAGATCGATCGGCGCTTGCGTGAGCGCAAAGCTGTGCACCATTTGGCGGTATTCTCTGAGCATAGGCCTGAGCCTATGCAGTGTGATAGGACTTTGACCAGAGCTGAACGGCAAGAACACAGACGTCAGAATGGGCTGTGTTTTAACTGTGGTGAATCCACTCATGCTATCTCCGATTGTCCTAAGCGCACTAAGCGTTTCGCTAGGTCTGCCACCATTGGTACGGTACAGTCTAAATTTCTCTTGTCCGTTACTCTGATTTGCTCTTTGTCGTCCTATTCTGTTATGGCATTTGTGGATTCAGGCGCTGCCCTGAATTTGATGGACTTGGAATTTGCCAGGTGCTGTGGTTTTTTCTTGGAGCTCTTGCAGTATCCTATTCCATTGAGAGGAATTGATGCTACGCCTTTGGCCAAGAATAAGCCTCAGTACTGGACTCAATTGACCATGTGCATGGCTCCTGCACATCAGGAGGATATTCGCTTTTTGGTGTTGCATAATCTGCATGATGTGGTCGTTTTGGGGTTGCCATGGCTACAGGTCCATAATCCAGTGTTGGATTGGAAATCTATGTCTGTGTCCGACTGGGGTTGTCAGGGGGTACATGGTGATGTTCCATTGTTGTCAATTTCGCCTTCCACTCCTTCTGAAGTCCCTGAGTTTTTATCAGATTACCGGGATGTATTTGAAGAGCCCAAATCCGGTGCCCTACCTCCTCATAGGGATTGCGATTGTGCTATTAATTTGATTCCTGGTAGTAAGTTTCCTAAGGGCCGACTGTTTAATTTATCTGTGCCAGAGCACCCTGCTATGTGGAGTTATATAAAGGAATCCTTGGAGAAGGGTCATATTCGCCCGTCGTCGTCACCATTGGGAGCAGGGTTCTTTTTTGTGGCCAAGAAGGATGGCTCTTTGAGACCTTGTATTGATTACCGCCTTCTTAATAAGATCACAGTCAAATTTCAGTACCCTTTGCCGCTGCTGTCTGATTTGTTTGCTCGGATTAAGGGGGCTAGTTGGTTCATCAAGATAGATCTTCGAGGGGTGTATAATCTTGTGCGAATTAAACATGGCGATGAATGGAAAACAGCATTTAATACGCCCGAGGGCCATTTTGAGTACCTGGTTATGCCATTCGGGCTTTCTAATGCTCCATCTGTGTTTCAGTCCTTTATGCATGACATCTTCCGAGAGTACCTGGATAGATTCATGATTGTATATTTGGATGACATTTTGGTCTTTTCGGATGATTGGGAGTCTCATGTGAAGCAGGTCAGAATGGTGTTCCAGGTCCTTCGTGCGAATTCCTTGTTTGTGAAGGGGTCAAAGTGTCTCTTTGGAGTTCAGAAGGTTTCATTTTTGGGTTTCATTTTTTTCCCCTTCTACTATCGAGATGGACCCTGTTGAAGTTCAGGCCATTTATGATTGGACTCAGCCGACATCTGTGAAGAGCCTGCAGAAGTTCCTGGGCTTTGCTAATTTTTACCGTCGCTTCATCGCTAATTTTTCTAGTATTGCTAAACCGTTGACTGATTTGACCAAGAAAGGTGCTGATGTGGTCAATTGGTCCTCTGCGGCTGTAGAGGCTTTTCAGGAGTTGAAGCGTTGTTTTTCTTCTGCCCCTGTGTTGTGCCAGCCAGATGTTTCACTCCCGTTTCAGGTCAAGGTTGATGCTTCTAAGATTGGAGCAGGGGCTGTTTTGTCGCAAAGAAGTTCTGATGGCTCGGTGATTAAACCATGTGCCTTCTTTTCTAGAAAATTCTCGCCTGCTGAGCACAATTATGATGTTGGCAATCGAGAGTTGTTGGCCATGAAGTGGGCATTCGAGGAGTGGCGACATTGGCTTGAAGGAGCTAAACATCGCGTGGTGGTCTTGACGGATCACAAGAATTTGACTTATCTCAAGTCTGCCAAACGGTTGAATCCTAGACAGGCTCGATGGTCGCTCTTTTTCTCCCGTTTTGATTTTGTGGTTTCATACCTTCCGGGATCTAAGAATGTGAAGGCTGATGCCCTGTCAAGGAGTTTTGTGCCTGACTCTCTGGGTGTTCCGGAGCCGGTGGGTACTCTTAAAGAGGGGGTAATTTTGTCTGCCATCTCCACTGATTTGCGGCGCGTGCTGCAGAAGTTTCAGGCTGACAGACCTGACCGTTGTCCAACGGAGAAACTGTTTGTCCCTGATAGATGGACTAGTAGAGTTATCTCTGAGGTTCATTGTTCGGTGTTGGCTGGTCATCCTGGAATCTTTGGTACCAGAGATTTGGTGGCTAGATCCTTTTGGTGGCCTTCTTTGTCACGGGATGTGCGTTCTTTTGTGCAGTCCTGTGGGACTTGTGCTCGGGCTAAGCCCTGCTGTTCTCGTGCCAGTGGGTTGCTTTTGCCCTTGCCGGTCCCGAAGAGGCCCTGGACGCATATTTCCATGGATTTTATTTCTGATCTCCCTGTTTCTCAAAGGATGTCGGTCATTTGGGTGGTTTGTGATCGCTTCTCTAAGATGGTCCATTTTATACCCTTGTCTAAATTGCCTTCCTCCTCTGATTTGGTGCCATTGTTTTTGTTTGTTTGCATGGCATTCCGGAGAACATCGTCTCGGACAGAGGTTCCCAGTTTGTTTAGAGGTTTTGGCGGTCCTTTTGTGCTAAGATGGGCATTGATTTGTCTTTTTGTTCGGCTTTCCATCCTCAGACTAATGGCCAAACCGAACAAACTAATCAGACTTTGGAAACATATCTGAGATGCTTTGTTTCTGCTGATCAGGATGATTGGGTGTCCTTCTTTCCTTTGGCTGAGTTTGCCCTTAATAATCAGGCCAGCTCGGCTACTTTGGTTTCTCCTTTTTTCTGTAATTCTGGTTTCCATCCTCGTTTCTCTTCAGGGCAGGTTGAGCCTTCGGACTGTCCTGGTGTGGATACTGTGGTGGACAGGTTGCAGCAGATTTGGACTCATGTGGTGGACAATTTGACATTGTCCCAGGAGAAGGCTCAACGTTTCGCTAACCGCCGGCACTGTGTTGGTCCCCGACTTCGTGTTCGGGATTTGGTTTGGTTGTCATCTCATGTTCCTATGAAGGTTTCCTCTCCTAAGTTTAAGCCTCGTTTCATTGGGCCATATAAGATTTCTGAAGTTCTTAATCCTGTGTCATTTCGTTTGGACCTTCCAGCTTCTTTTGCCATCCATAATGTGTTCCATAGGTCGTTGTTGCGGAGATACGTGGCGCCTATGGTTCCCTCCGTTGATCCTCCTGCCCCGGTGTTGGTCGAGGGGGAGTTGGAGTATGTGGTGGAGAAGATTTTGGATTCTCGTGTTTCGAGACGGAAACTCCAGTACCTGGTCAAGTGGAAGGGTTATGGTCAGGAAGATAATTCCTGGGTTTTTGCCTCTGATGTTCATGCTGCCGATCTAGTTCGTGCCTTTCATTTGGCTCATCCTGATCGGCCTGGGGGCTCTGGTGAGGGTTCGGTGACCCCTCCTCAAGGGGGGGTACTGTTGTGAATTCTGTTGTCGAACTCCCTCCTGTGGTCATGAATGGTACTTCGGCGAGTTCTGTCCATGGACTCCCTCTGGTGGCTGTGAGTGGAGCTGCTGCTTCTGAGGTTCCTTACACAGGTGACGTGGTTTATCCTTTGGTTGGCTGCTCTATTTAACTCCACTCAGATCGTTACTCCATGCCAGCTGTCAATGTTCCTGCATTGGTTCAGTTCGCTCTTGGATCTTTCTGGTGACCTGTCTTCTCCAGCAGAAGCTAAGTTCCTGCTAGTTATTATTTGTTCATTGTTTCCTTGTCCAGCTGGTTATCATGATTTTGCCTTGCTAGCTGGAAGCTCTGGGATGCAGAGTGGCATCTCCGCACCGTTAGTCGGTGCGGAGGTCTTTTTGCACACTCTGTGTGGTCTTTTGTAGTTTTTTGTGCTGACCGCAAAGATACCTTTCCTATCCTCTGTCTGTTTAGTTAGTCTGGCCTCCCTTTGCTGAAACCTGTTTCATTTCTGCGTTTGTGACTTTCATCTTTACTCACAGTCAATATATGTGGGGGGCTGCCTTTTCCTTTGGGGAATTTCTCTGAGGCAAGGTAGGCTTTATTTTCTATCTCTAGGGCTAGCTAGCTCTTAGGCTGTGAAGAGGCGTCTAGGGAGTGTCAGGAACGCTCCACGGCTATTTCTAGTTATTGTGATAGGATTAGGGGTTGCGGTCAGCAGAGCTCCCACATCCCAGAGCTTGTCCTGTGTGAGTTTAACTATCAGGTCGTGCCGGGTGCTCCTAACCACCAGGTCCATAACAGGGTATGTGATCCACCTATGTCAACTCTATCTGCACGTCCACCCCCTTGAGGGGCATACAGGCTCGTACTGGTTACTTGAGCACCATCTGACCAGGCAGTATAATAAGTTTAGCAGCTGCGGGAACCATCATTTTCCCCAGGATTTTCCCTCCACTCGATGTTTCCTGAGCCTGGGCAGCTCGAATAAATTGCTGGAATACCTTCCCTTGAGGAATTTGTGGGCTCCACCGGTCCAAAAAGGCATCTTGCGCCTCACTGATCAGGAGAAATCAAATCTCAGTATTTTCATTCCCAGAATCACCACAGGCCCATTACTGACATCTCCAGCAATCAACACGACCCCTTTTCGGCCTACATTTTTCCAACACACTTGGATCTCCATCCGGACCACCCTGCGACTGGGATGGACAACTGGTTGGCTGTCGTCAATCTGATTACTGGGCCCCACTCTGGCCACGACACTTCTGGCAAATGACGTCTGAAATAAGCTTCTGGCATGATGATCACTTGTGATCTGGTATCAATTAGGCAATGAACTGATCGCCCATTCACTTTGACCCAGACAGTAGGGCTCATAGAGATTAATCCTCCTGGACTCCCATCTTTCCTCCTTGATCTTTCAGGCTCTGGGCTGCATCCCCAGCAATGGAGCCCACTAGTTTAACGGCTGCCATGGTAGGGACTGTCCCCGTGTCACACAGCCTTAGGCGCAGTGTACAGTGTTCCCACACCGAAAACAAGTCAGATTCCATTCTGCACGGGGTTTTCCAATTCCCTGGCAAGTCTCAACAATCAAGCAGGACTCTGAATCACTCCTATCTCTTGACATATTTTGGGCCGAAGTGGAGACTCTACTAAGGCTGGACCACTCTTCCACGAATTTCCCGTATTTCCTTCCAAATTTCCTGGGCCAACTCTGGCTCAGCTACAAGTGGGGTGGGTACTCTATTGCTCTGGGCCATCCCTGCCAAAGCCACTACCCCCTGTTCCTGCTCTCTCATGCACGCTTCCGCCCCTATTTCTAGGTAGGTCACACGTGGCTTAGTACGCAGGCGCTCTCGCAAAGCTTCTTTAAGCAGATGTCCCTGAGACCCGACACAACCTGATCCCTTTGTTACACATCAGGGGGTCCCGCTCCTATTGCCCCCACATCATCCCACTTAACGATATGCGTATTCACCTCCTGCAATGCATTAAAATACAGGGTCACAGATTCTCCTTCCCTCTGGATGCGGTGGAACAGTCGCATCCATAACTCCCCATCGTTGGTGGGATCCCCATGCTTTTCTTCCAGGATCTGCATCACTTCATCCAGAGTATCCAGCTCATAAGGGGGACAAAACATGAGAGAGTACCGAGCCTCACCATCCAGGGCCATCACCGCAATCTCAGCTTGCATAGCAGGGGTCATGGGGTGCATCCGCAACATGCTTTTATCCCGCTCGGTACAGTCCCACAGCATTATATAACACCCCGTGAATTTTGGGCACCCATGGTGGATTGGTCTGCTGCGTCTGTGTCCAAAGACTGCATCCTGCCAATTAAGTAAAATATAAAGCAGGTAAATGGATGCAGTAATATAGAGGCGCAGAGCAAGGGTTAGCAGAGGTATAGTTTAATTAACACAGGAAGAATTCTCCTCGCCGGGAGCAAAAAGGGTTAAACAGATTTTAAGCTAAAAAATCAGAAGAACATGATAACTTAAGGCCACAGTCTATGCATTTAACTGTTTCACTTATCATGTGTCCGATGCTGATCACTTCTCCAGAAACGAAAGTTGAAAGCTGGCTGATGACGGTGTTGCAACCTTCAGTCTTCCCAGCCCAACAGATCTGTGTGAACTCTTTTGGGGGTAATGGGTGGTCACCGGTCTAACTCGTTGAGCCCCTAGTCCATCACGCTGCTCTGCAGCCGGGAGTCTTTTTCCACAATCTACCACTCGGCATGCTCTGTAATTGGGAGTTCTGCACCACACACACCTGCTCAGCTTGCTCTGCAATCAGGAGTCCTGCACAACACACTCCCGCTTGGCGTGCTCTGCAATTGGGAGTCCTGCACAATACAGTCCCGCTTGGTGTGTTCTGCAATCGGGAGTCCTGCATAACACACTCAGCGTGCTCTGCCTTTGTTCCCTCTCACTAGTGCACAGACTAACTCTCCCTGTGGCGTGCAGCAGATGCCCCTTCTCTCTCCTCTCTGGTGGGAACACAACACCCTTTAATAATCTAATGTGCACCGCACAACTTACATGTACCACCACATTCTAAATTCATACACCAGTAAAACAAAAAATTGAAGAAAATAATTATTTGATCCTTTGCTGATTTTGTAAGTTTGCCCACTGACAAAGACATGAACAATCTATAATTTTAAGGGTAGGTTAATTTTAACATTGAGAGATAGAATATCACAAATAAAATCCAGAAATTCAAATTCTAGAAATTATATAACTTTATTTGTATTTTGCAGTGAGAAATAAGTATTTGATCTCCTACCAAACATTAAGAGTTCTGGCTTCTACAGACCAGTTACCAGTGAGTCATTTCAAACAGAGTGAATTATTTCAAGTGTTTTTTTCTGTCAATGTTGATGATTATGGCTTACGACAATGAAAACCCAAACGTCATTATCTCAGAAAATTCGAAAAATTAACTAAAACAGCTGCAAAGCCTTCCTAAGCATTTAAAAAGGTCACTTAGTCTGTTTCATTAGGCTCCACAATCATGGGGAAGACTGCTGACTTGACAGATGTCCAGAAGGCAGTCATTGACACACTTCATGAGGAGGGTAAGCCACAAATGGTCATTGCTAAAGAAGCTGGCTGCTCATAGAGTACTGTATCCAAGCATATTAATGGATAGTTGAGTGGAAGGAAAAAGTGTGGTAGAAAAAGGTGCACAAGCAGCCCGGATAACTGCAGCCTTGAAAGGATTGCTAAGGGGCAACCCAGCATAGCCAGCCACTAGATTCTAAAACTTAACATTTAATATGTATACCTCTAAAAATAATATATTTACTTTAAAATCACAATTTGGTGCTCATGTTTAACCGTGCACTAGACAAGAAAATTGGCATGATCTCACCCAGTCGCTGTCTCTCTCCTTGCTATGGATTCCTGTGCTTGTTGAGAGCATGGCGTGGGGAAGAGACCAATAGACCTTTTCCAATGGGGGGAGAGAAATGGGGGGGATGGTTTAAAGCTATCTTCTCTGTCGTGCCCCGTGTATAAGACTCCCGCCCTAACAAGGGCAGTCCCCAAGTTTGAGCCTACTTAATGAAGCCCTTTGATTTATATAGCCACCCTGGATAGTGTATCCTCTTTTTCTTCCCAACGCGTTTCCCTCCCCGTTACAGGGGTTCATCAGGGGAAAATTGTCCAGGTTAATGGAGGTATTCTGCAGTGGCAGACATAACCTCATTCAACAACGTCCTCCATGTGAGGGTAAGGCAGGTAAGGAGTGGACTGCTGCTGGAGTCATTGCTTCAAGAGCCACCACACACAGATGTATTCAGGACATGGGCTACAAGTGTTGCATTCCTTGTGTCAAGCCACTCATGACTAATAGGCAATGCCAGAAGCATCTTACCTGGGCCAATGAGAAAAAGAACTGGACCGTTGCTCAATGGTCCAAGGTGTTGTTTTCAGATGAAATTAAATTTTGCATTTCGTTTGGAAATTATGGTCCCAGAGTCTGGAGGAAGAGTGGAGAGGCCACAATCCAAGCTGCTTGAGGTCTAGTGTGAAGTTTCCACAATCAGTGATGGTTTGGGGAGCCATGTCATCTGCTGGTGTAGGTCCACTGTGTTTTATCAAGACCAAAGTCAGCGCAACCATCTACCAGGAAATTTTAGAGCACTTTGTGGTTCCCTCTGCCGACCAAGATAGAAATTTAATTCTCTAGTAGGACCTGACACCTGTCCACACTGCCAAAAGTACCAATACCTGGTTTAAAAACAACAGTATCACTATGCTTAATTATCCAGCAAACTCGTCTGACCTTAACCCCATAGAAAATCTATGGGGTATTGTCAAGAGAAAGATGAGACACCAGACCCAACAATGCAGATGAGCTGAAGGCTGCTATCAAAGCAACCTGGGCTTCCATAACACCTCAGCAGTGCCACAGGCTGATTGCCTCCATGCCACACCACATTGATGGAGTAATTAATGGAAAAGGAGCCCCAACCAACTATTGAGTGCATTTATTGAATATACACTTCAGTAGGTCAAAATTTCAGATTTTAAAATCATATTTCAAGATGGTGTTCTAAAGTATTCTAATTTACTAAGATAATGACTTTTGGGTTTTCATTGGCTGTAAGTAGTGTTGAGCATTCCGATACCGCAAGTATCGGGTATCGGCCGATATTTGCGGTATCGGAATTCCGATACCGAGTTCCGATATTTTTGCGATATCGGGAATCAGTATCGGGAAGAAGAATCATGTGTAAAATAAAGAATAAAAATAAAAAATATTGATATACTCACCCTCAGACGCGCCCTGGTTGTAAGCACTGCAACCGCCATGCTTCCCTTCCTAAGAATGAGCGCGTGAAGGACCTGTGATGACGTCGCGGCTTGTGATTGGTCGCGTGAGCGGTCACATGAGCAGTCACGCGACCAATCACAAGCCGCGACGTCATCGAAGGTCCTTCACGCGCTCATTCTTAGGAAGGGAAGCATGGCGGTTGCAGCGGTTACAACCAGGGCGCGTCCGAGGGTGAGTATATCAATATTTTTTATTTTTATTCTTTATTTTACACATGAATATGGATCCCAGGGCCTGAAGGAGAGTTTCCTCTACTTTAGACCCTGGGAACCATTACAGGATACATTCCGATATTTGTGTCCCATTGACTTGTATTGGTATCGGATATCGATATCGGCGATATCCGATATTTTTCGGATATCGGCCGATACAATCCAATACCGATACTTTCAAATATCGGAAGGTATCGCTCAACACTAGCTGTAAGCCATAATTATCAACATTAACAGAAATAAACACTTGAAATAGATCACTCTTTTTGTAATGACTCTATATAATATGAGTTTCACTTTTTGTATTGAAGAACTGAAATAAATTAATTTTTTGGTGATATTCTAATTTTGTGAGAAACACCTGTATGTATAAACAAGCAGACAATGATCCCAACTAGTAGTTTGTGGATGAGGAAGAAGGAGATGTCTGTGGCACAAGTAACATAATAATAATAATCATCATCTTTATATAGCGCCAACATATTCCGCAGTGCTTTACCGTTTAACAGTTGCAAACACAACAGTCATAAGTAGCATCGTTAACAATAATTAAATAATTAGAGCAAAATAAAACAGCCCTGCTCGTGAGAGCTTACAATCTACAATGAGGTGGGGGAAATACAATGTACAGGTGTGTATTTACAATGATGGTCCAGCCATCTTGAGGGAGTGAGGGATAGATAGAGATAGTGATTGGCCTACACACACTTACACATAAAATGACTTTGATTAGGGAACGAGATAGGTTGCTATGAACAAATGTGTTGAGGGAGCGCCTAAAACTGTGCAAGTTATGGATGGTCCTAATTTCTTGGGGTAGAGCATTACAGCGGATTGGCGCAATGCGGGAGAAGTCTTGGAGTCAGGAGTAGGAGGTACAGAATAGTGCAGAGCTTAGTCAAAAGTCGTTTGCAGAGCGCATCAATCGGCTAGGCTGATGGACAGAAATGAGGGAGGAGATGTAAGGGGGTGCCGCACTGTGCAGAGCTTTGTGGGTGAGAACAAGTACTTTGAATTGGATTGTATAATGAATGGGCAGCCATTTTAACAATTGGTGAAGAGCGGACGCGTCTGAGTACCGATTAGCCAGATGGATGACCCTGGCTGCTGCATTAAGGATGGACTGGAGAGGGGAAAGTTGAGTGAGGGGGTGGCCTATAAATAGAGCATTACAGTAGTCAAGGTGGGAGTGGATCAGGGCGACAGGGAGGGTTTCTGTTGTTTCCATGGTGAAAAAAGGCGGATTCTAGAGTTGTTCTTTAAGTGTAAGCGGCAAGAGCGGGCAAGAGATTGTATATGGGAGGAGAAGGAGAGATTGGTGTCAAACATAACACCCAGACAGCGCACCTGCTGCTGGGGTGTTATGGTGCCCCCCACGGAGAGGGATATGTCAGATTTAAGGAGGTTAGTAGACGGCGGGAGCAGAAGAAGTTCAGTTGTGGAAAAGTTGAGTTTAAGATAGAGAGCGGACATGATGCTGGAGACTATGGACAGTCAGTCACTGGTGTTCTGTAGTACAGCAGGGGTAAGGTCAGGGGATGACATGTATAGTTGTGTGTCATCAGCATGAAGATGGTACTGAAAGCCAAATCTGCTGATGGTCTGTCCAATTGGGGCCGTGTAAAGAGAGAAGAGAAAGAGGCCAAGGACTGAGCCCTGAGGTACCCCAACAATGAGAGGAAGAGTAGATGAAGTGGAGCCAGAGAACAAAACACTGAAGGAGCGGTCAGAAAGATAGGAAGAGAACCAGAAGAGAGCAGTGTCCTTGATGCCTAGTGATTAGAGCCTAGAGAGTAGGTGATGGTGTTCAACAGTGTCCAAAGCTGCAGAGAGGTTGAGAAGAATGAGTAGAGAGTGGTCACTAGTGTTGAGCATTCCGATACTGCAAGTATCGGGTATCGGCCGATACTTGCTGTATCGGAATTCCGATACCGAGATCCGATATTTTTGTGATATCGGAAATCGGTATCGGAGTGTGCGGTGCGTATGGTTCCAAGGGTTTGGAGGAGAGGAAACTCTCCTTCAGGCCCTGGGATCCATATTAATGTAAAAAATAAAGAATAAAAATAAAAAATATGGCTATACTCACCTCTCCAAAGAACCCTGGCTGTCACCGTTGCGAGCGTCCACCTCCGTTCCTGAGAATGTATTGTGTGAAGGACCTTCGATGACGTCGCGGTCAGGTGAGCGGTCACATGAGCAGTCACGTGAGCGGTCAGGTGACCGGTCACCTGATCGTGACGTCATCGAAGGTCCTTCACTCACAGCATTCTTAAGGATGGAGGCAGACGCTCGCAGCGGTGACAGCCAGGGTTCGTCGGAGGGGTGAGTATATTCATATTTTTTATTTTTATTCTTTATTTTTTACATTAATATGGATCCCAGGGCCTGAAGGAGCGTTTCCTCTCCTTCAGACCCTGGGAACCATGCAGGATACATTCCGATATTTGTGTCCCATTGACTTGTATTGGTATCGGAACTTGGTATCGGCGAGATCCGATATTTTGCCGGTATCGGCATCCAATACCGATACTTGCAAATATCAGAAGGTATCACTCAACACTAGTGGTCACCATTACATTTTGATGTCAGAAGGTCATCGGTCACTTTGAGTACAGTTTCTGTTGAATGTAGGGGGCGGAAGCTGGACTGTGAAGGGCCTAAGAGGGAGTGAGTGGAGGGATAATGGGTAAGGCGGGAGTAGACCAGATGCCCCAAGATTTTAGAGATGAAGGGGAGATTGGAGACTGGTCTGTAGTTGTTTGTGCAGGATGGTGCTAGAGCGGGTTTCTTTAATAATGGAGTGATGATAGAGTGTTTAAAGAAGGAGGGGAAAATACCAGAGAAGAGGGAGAGATTGAAGATTGTAGTTACAGTGCCTTGCGAAAGTATTCGGCCCCCTGGAACTTTTAAACCTTTTCCCACATGTCATGCTTCAAGCATAAAGATACCAAATGTAATTTTTTGGTGAAGAATCAACAAGTGGAACACAATTGAGAAGTTGAACAAAATGTATTGGTTATTTTAAATTTTTGTGGAAAATCAAAAACTGAAAAGTGGGGCATGCAATATTATTCGGACCCTTTATCTTAATACTTTGTTGCGCCACCTTTTTCTGCGATTACAGCTGCAAGTCGCTTGGGGAATGTCTCTACTATCAGTTTTGTACATTGAGAGACTGAAATTCTTGCTCATTCTTCCTTGGCTAACAGCTCGAGCTCTGTGAGGTTTGATGGAGATCGTTTGTGAACAGCAGTTTTCTCGATTTGATTGAGGTCTGGACTTTGACTTGGCCATTCTAGCACCTGGATATGTTTATTTGTGAACCATTCCATTGTAGATTTTGCTTTATGTTTGGGATCATTGTCTTGTTGGAAAGACAAATCTCTGTCCCAGTCTCAGGTCTTTTGCAGACTCAAACAGGTTTTCTTCAAGAATGGTCTTGTATTTTGCTCCATCCATCTTTCCATCAATTTTAACCATCTTTCCTGTCCCTGCTGAAGAAAAGCAGGCCCAGCCCAAACCACGATGCTGCCACCACCATGTTTGACAGTGGGGATGGTGTGTTTAGGGTGATGAGCTGTGTTGCCTTTACGCCAAACATGTCGTTTGGCATTGTTGCCAAAAAGTTTGATTTTTGTTTCATCTCACCAGAGCACCTTCTTCCACATGTTTGGTGTGTCTCCCAGGTGGCTTGTTGTAAACTTTAAATGGCACTTTTTATGGGTATCTTTGAGAAATGTCTTTCTTCTTGCCACTCTTCCATAAAGGCCAGACTTGTGCAGTGTATGATTGATTGTTATCCTATGGACAGACTGTCCCACCTCAGCTGTAGATCTCTGCAGGCCATCCAGAGTGATCATGGGCCTCTTGGCTGCATCTATGATCAGTCTTCCCCTCTTTTGAGATGAAAGTTTAGAGGTACGGCCGGTCTTGGTAGATTTGCAGTGGTATGATACTCCTTCATTTCCATATGATCGCTTGCACAATGCTTCTTGGGATGTTTAAAGTTTTGGAAATAATTTTGTATCCAAATCTGGCTTTAATCTTCTCCACAACAGTATCAAGAACCTGCCTGTTGTGTTCCTTGGCCTTCATGATGCTCTCTGTGCTTCAAACAGAACCCTGAGACTATCACAGAGCAGGTGCATTTATACGGAGGCTCGATTACACACAGGTGGATTATATTTATCATCATTAGGCATTTAGGACAACATTGGATCATTCAGAGATCCATAATGAACTTCTGGAGTGAGTTTGCTGCACTGAAAGTAAAGGGGCCGAATAATATTGCACGCCCCATTTTTCAGTTTTTGAATTTCCACAAAAATTTAAAATAACCAATAAATTTCGTTCAACTTCACAATTGTGTTCCACTTGTTGTTGATTCTTCACCAAAAATTTACATTTGGTATCTTTATGTTTGAAGCATGATATGTGGGAAAAGGTTGAAAAGTTCCAGGGAGCCGAATACTTTCGCAAGGCACTGTAGGTGAGTTGTGACGACTGGAGAGAGGGACTGAAGGAGATTTGAGGGAATGGGGTCAGTAGTGCATATAGTCGGACGAGAAGAAGATAGGAGCCTGGAGACTTCTTCTGTGATGGGATCAAATGTGTAGAGTGAGCAGGAGAAA
Source organism: Ranitomeya imitator (assembly GCF_032444005.1). Classification (NCBI taxonomy): domain Eukaryota; kingdom Metazoa; phylum Chordata; class Amphibia; order Anura; family Dendrobatidae; genus Ranitomeya; species Ranitomeya imitator. The sequence goes on along the minus strand of NC_091290.1, from coordinate 69,869,898 downwards.
TGCAGGGAGGTATGGGAGTCACGACACCTGGTTGTTGGGAGCGGATTTCCTGACGGATATTATCAATTTCCTCTATGAAGTGGGAGGCCAGGTCATCAGCACAAATGTCTGTGAAAGGGGCTTGTGGTTTTGGCCTGAGGAGGGAGTGAAAGGTGTCAAAAAGTTTCTTGGGGTTGTTGGATAGTGAGGAGATCAGGGTGGTGAAGTAGGTCTGTTTGGTGAGGTGAAGGGCAGAGTTATAGGCTTTTAACATAAATTTGAAGTGTATGAAGTCTTCTGGTGTGCGAGTTTTCCTCCATAAGTGTTCAGTAACTGATCTTACATGGCAAAGGCTCCACAAAAGCGCTGCATAGAAGAATCCCACAGCTCTGTATTATTTATCTAAAGTGGAGTTAGGTTTTAGACTGGAGCTCCACATTTTCTAAAATTCTTCAGATAACAAAATATGTGAATGTTACAAGTATAACCAGTTATATCTATCATGCCCTTAAAACCTTATGTTTTACTGCTGTTGTTTCTGCACTCCCGCACACAGCTTCACCTGTCACTCTGGGGTGTTTCTATCCCCTAAATAATGGAGTCTCTGGGTCCCTCATTAGCTGTACAGTTAAAATCTATTCAATAAGGTTGGGATTTACTTGAATTATACAAAGCTGCTCATATTGAAGCATAGAAACCAATTGATTTTCATATTATTTACCCTTTATTCTCCTTTCTTTATATTCAAATCCATGTTAGCTATCATTCTTGTAGGTGAGCCGCACTGTTCCATGTGCAGTAAGAATCTGTCGATCTGGGATACAATATTATCTTTTGGGCACTGTCTATCTTGCATTACTCTTTTCAGAATGCTGTTTTCACCATATAATTGAGATAAATCTAGCAATGACACAAGCATTTCTGAAATACATTATTTGGGAGCATTATGCTGTATAAAAAGTGCAGTAACAAAGGCAAATGGGGCAGCACCAGGACGAAAATCTGGGTAAGCAGCAATATGGGAATTTGTCTAAACTGGAAATAAGCAGGAATGGTGCCGGACATGCTAGAAGTCCAATATATCTCTGTAGACAAGCAAGGTCATTAGGAAGTCTCCATGATGGTGTGGGCCAGATAGAAAAGACCAGAAAAGTGAACGCCTCCAATCATAGAATGCCATGAGTCACTGGATGTCATACTACTGTATACCCTTATACCTGCAACACCTTCATATGGACACTTGTGGTAATATTGATCTTGATGTTTGTATAGTTCTTTTTATATAGCAGTGACATCTGCTGTGATGACCACTGTACCCACTAAAACTCTGGTGTGTCTCTAAATTTGTAAATGCGTTACCTTGTTTTGGGCTACTTTGAACATTTCCCCTTCATTCTCTTGTTTAGACCACTAACTATGCCTCTGGTGACCTCCTGTGACACCCCAGGAATCCGGTTGTCACAGTGGTATTGCCTTCATCCCAGGGAGGGTGATGCCACGCCTGGAAGCGAGAAAGATCCCCTTAACAGGTAACACTTGCATGCAACACTTTTCTGACTCCAGGCCAGAAGGGAAAGTTCTAGACCCGGTTTCAGGGTAGCTTCTGTTAGGACTGGCGGAACGCACCGAGTTAATATAGATGTTATAATTGGTACGTTTGCAGCCTGGGGTCCACCGTGCAGGAGAGAACCTGCTGCTTGAAGATGACGGCACTATATGGCGGTATAAGTGAACTCACTTACTTCACTGAGTCGCACTGAAAAGAACAGACTGTGCCCTGTTAGTGTCACAGAGGAACACAGCTAACTGCTGAGATGATGGCAGTCAGTGGTCACGCACACAGAAAAGCATAAATACACACTCCTCACCAGAGGTGCCGGTATTCTAGGTTCTTATTTCAGCTGGGGCCCTGAATACATATATACAAACTCCTCACCGGAGGTGCCGGTATCCTAGGGGTTTATTTCAGCCAAACCCTATCCACATACAGGCGTGACCACAAATAGCAAGTTCATAACATGAAGTGATACTAGCGCATGGCTGTGCGGCCATGCAAACCTTTTATAGCTGCAGCAGCTTCAGGACCTTCCTTGAAGACCAATGGAAGCTGCTACAATACCAAAGCAACTTCAGGACCTTCCTAGAGGACCAATGGGAGCTGCAGCAGTACCTGAGCATGTGACACCTGACCTCCAATGAGGTCTTACCTTGGGTATGCTCAGAAGGGAAAAAGCAGGACTTAGTCCCAGAGATGTCTGCTCGCCGCTGACCAGTACTGGCTACAATGGCTGAGCATGGGAAAACAGCAGAAACCATCCGCACAGTATCAGGCTGGGACCGACGTCTCCACTGAGCAGGCTCCACTACGGCTATAGAAGAATGGGAGACCACAGAGGAGATGGCTCGAGATTCCCCCTGTGCAGAGGCAGGACCCCTAACATTACCCCCTCCTAGGGCCCCTCTTTTTGGGGGCCCACCACAAACAGCAAGCTCATAACATGAAGTGATACTAGCGCATGGCCGTGCGGCCATGCAAACCTTTTATAGCTGCAGCAGCTTCAGGACCTTCCTAGAGGACCAATGGAACTCGACCCCTAACAGCTTCCCTATATATATTGTGGCTGGAGGAATAGTTAGGGGAGATTGTAGGAGACAGTGAGGGGAGAAGGAGCACAGGAGGAGAGAGATACTGGGAGTGGAGCAGCGAGTGAGCTCACCCCCAGGATTGAGCGCAGAAACCGGAGGCCGGAAGTCAGAGGTTGTGCGGGAACAGTATGCCCCACAGCAGAAACCAGCGGGCAGGAGATTCTCCTGGCTAAAATTACACACGAAGGCACAGCAGCAGATTAGAGCCTCTAGTCACCACGAGACAGGGACACCTGTAAAAAGGCTTGAGTTGCCTGCCATGCAGGTAGTGCCCACCTGAATGGACAAATTGAGAGAGGACCTTGTGCAGAGCCTCAGGCAGCAAGGGACTGTGAATACAGTGCAGAAAGAAAGGCTTCCAACCCCACCTGGCTAGGGGGATACCAAATCGCTTCCAGGCTGCCTGGATACCAATGATCACCTGTAACCTGTGTAACCTGTACCTGAACTTCACCAGAAAAAGGTAGAGACTGCAACCTTGTGTCCTCTAATTCTTTCCTGCACTTCACCATCTATCATCCTTACCAACTGCCCTGGGGACTAAGCTATACCTCTTGGGAGCTATACCACCTTTGCTACAATACCATCATCCCCAGTGGACCCCTTTAAACAGCGTCGGCCATTCCTGGCCGCATACCACAGGTGGCATCACGAACACTACTACATTAGACTTTATTTCCACTTCCATTCATCCACTTTTATTGGATGTCCAGGGCCACGGACCGGGTCACTACTGCCGTGACACTTCCCCTTTAAGAGCTGTGCCGACCCACTACCGAGTATCCCATGGTCCTAGCGAGCGCTCCACACCCTTATGCTGACAATTGCATGGGCACTGCGGCTCCACCATTGCTTGCACTACATACTATGTCTTAGTTAGGTTACGATCACACTTGCATTCGGACATTCTGTTTGTTTTGGAATTGATATCCAAAATAGATCCATTGCATATTATTATTTATTATTATACATTTTTATAGCGCCATTTATTCCATGACGCTTTACATGACGCTTTACATGTGAATACAAGGCAAATATAGACAAATACATTAAACATGAGCAGATAACAGGCACACGGGTACATAAGGAGGGAGGACCCTGCCCGCGAGGGCTCACAGTCTGCAGGGGAGGGGTGATGAAACATTAGGAGAGGGTAGGGCAGGTTGCGCGGCGGTTCAGTAACTTCAGGATCACTGCAGGCTGTAGGCTTGTCGGAAGAGGTGGGTCTTCAGGTTCTTTTTGAAGGTTTCTATGGTAGGCGAGAGTCTGATGTGTTGGGGTAGAGAGTTCCAGAGTATGGGGCAAGCACGGGAGAAGTCTTGCATATCTGATGCAGATAGAAGCAGATGGAACCTATTGATCATTATGGGGTCCATCTGGGTTCTGGCATGTGTCCATTTTTAGTACGGTATGAGAAGCGCATCTTGAAGAACTTTTTTTCGCACTCTCAAAACTGGCATATATTGGTACCCAAGCACACCCTATAATAACACAGGTTTGTCATAGGACATCACGTTTTCTGACAATTTAAGTAACTATGTTAAATAAGACAATACCTCAAAGTAAATGAAAATAGACTCATAAAATTAATTTTTTATTACAAATGTTTCATGAAAATCATTTTTTAACTGCAATCAGCTCACTACACACACTAAAATCGATTCTTCTTCCCTGTGAGGCCTCTCTTGGTACATTTACGCTTGTGAGTAGGGTTGAGCGAAACGGGTCGGCCATTTTCAGAATCAAAGATAAAGCCGTGTGCACTACTACTAGTGGTGCCCAGGTAGGTTCCCACACCATGTGATACTAAAAGAAAGAACCTGGCACTCAACTTAATGCTCGTGACATTTTAATGGTAGTAGCCAAAAAACGTTTCGGTCCTATATCTGGACCTTCATCAGTTACGTACTATGATGAAAAAGTGAATAACTGTAGTGTCATATAAGGCACAGCATGGTCTGCTTCTGGTATTTGCGCAGATAGGTTTAGGCACATAGATTGGACTTATTAACGCTGATAGGTGCTGTGCTTGTGTCCAGACACGGAATCCCCGCTTGTCTCATAGGTATACCTATTAGGTATATTAGGTATATACCTATTAGGTATATTAGGTATACCTAATAGGAATATACTCACCCTCGGACGCGCCCTGCTTCTTTCCGGCAGCCTTCCTTCCTAAGAATCAGCGCTTGAAGGACCTTCGGTGACGTCGTGGCTTGTGATTGGTCACGCGAGCGGTCACATGGGCGGTCGCGCAACCAATCACAAGCCGCAACGTCATCTAAGGCCCTTCACGCGCTGATTCTAAGGAAGGAAGGCTGCCGGTTAGTAACAGGGCGCGTCAGAGGGTGAGTATAGCAATATTTTTTATTTTAATTCTTTATTTTATACTTAAATATGGATCCCAGGGCCTGAAGGAGAGTTTCCTCTCCTTCAGACCCTGGGAACCATTGGAAACCCAATGCACTGCATTGGGTTTCGTGTTACGGCCGACCCCGACTTTTTTTATAGGATCGGCCGATTTCACTCGACCCGACTTTTGAAAAAAAGTCGGGTTTCATGAAACCTGACCCGATCCTATAAAAGTAAAAGTCACTCAACCCTACTTGTGAGTAGCATCTGGAATGTCTCTCTGAAGCGTCCAACAGTAGTCTGCCATCATTGTAATGCTCCATCTTCCCTGGTATCTTCTTTCCATCTCTTTAATGTCCTGGTGGAATCGTTCACCTTGCTCTTCACTCACAACTCCCAAATTTTCAGGAAAGTTGTCAAGGTGGGAATGGAGGAAATGCACTTTCAAACTCATCAGGAAGCTAAAGCTTGAAATGCTTTCAGCATTCGTCCGACGATTTCTTTGTGGTCAGGGTCTTTGTTATTGCCTAAAATTTTCTCTACGACCTCTTTAAATGCAAACCACCTTTCTTTTTGAGGATGTGTTATGGTATTGATAAACTCTTGATCAGCTTGATCCGCTGAGCCATAATGCTAATTTTGGGAAACACAGTTGAATGTAACAAGCTAACACGAACTGAGATGAAAAAGTGTGAACAGGCGAGAACCAAGATAAAACAATTGAATCAAGCCCGGGCATGTCAGAGCCTGCGCGTTCAGCTTGCAACATGTTGATGCTGGTTTCATTAGCTCACTCTGAAAGTTCTTTTCTTTGAAAGTTATATTTTTTTTGGCATTGTATATCTTCAATGCATTGATGTGAATTAATTACGATAATAGTAATTTTGACTTTCAAAACCCTAAGATAAAAAAATACCAAAAATTGAGAAAAATATACTAAATTTGAAGAGAATTTTGCATTTTGTGGCAAATCCTGATATTTTTTTCGCTTTCAGCGCATCAAAATACATGGAAATTAGAAGAAAATAATCAAACCGCTTTTTAGTCGCAGACCTGTGTAATCAATGGCACCTCTCTGCTTTAGTTATGTAAAAAAATCAATTTTGGACTTAAATTCCATTTGCCTGTCCCTGAAATTGGAATGATTGGAATGTTTGAATGTAAGTGTGACTGTAGCCCTAGATTTCAGCCCACAAATACATAGGTGCGATATTTCACTGACATTACTGAACCATCGTTTTCAATGGCCTTCATGGTTGTTCTACAGCTTGAACTACAGTAATTAAATTTATGTAAAAGACATGAAACCATAAAGTTTAAGAAAACTAGTCAATATTTATACAATGGGACTGTAATGACCCAATGAGCAGAACATCTGTTTGCTATCTGAAGATGCTATGGTCTCATTTACATTAGGGATTACACCAATCATCGTCTTTACATAGAGAACTCATAGCCTTTTTAGCTAAAGATTATCATCAGAGACACATAAACCAGGCTCAACACTCAGCTCAATTGTCCTACTAACATCTGTGTAGAAGAAAATAATAGGAGAACTGTGACTGAACAGATGTGAATACAAAATTTTCAAGTCTCTGGGCAAACAAGACGGATATAGTTCATCCAGATACAATCAGAAATGCAATTCATATTCTAACACATCTATTCTCATAATGCATTATGTAATCATATGATGGAAATCATGTTTGTGCTATGTGTTTGGACAACAATTCACTAGCCTGATGGTATCAATTAAGCAAGTTTATAGGCTACCAAATGGGGGTCGCAGCTCCTGAACCCCTTGCGTTTACTATCATTCCCTCAGATATTATAGAACATAATCCCCATAAATATAATCTGCCTTAGACTTCCCCTTCCACTGTCCAAAATGATGAAAACCTATTTATGTTGGGGTGAAGAATACTCCTGCACTTGGAGTCATCCCTGCTTCTATTAGGAGTTTTACACACAAAGCCAGAATATTCGGAGTACATTGTGTCATTAATACTAATACATTTTGTCTATTTATTGCATTTAGTAAAGAAAAGCAAAATAAAAATGAGAGTGAATTGAATTCTACTTGAATTTTACAAAAATCTGTATTTGCCAAAACGCAGATTTTTATGTAACTCTCTTCAACACAGCCGCCATTTTTCTAAGCCATAATGGCATTGGAATCTTCAGCCCTCTCGCACTAGGCTGGACATCCAGGAAGGTTATGAGCAATCGTGTGAAAGGTCACAGTGCAGGTCATGATGCTGTTGACCTGTGTTCCTGCGCAGAACCCGCCTTGACGTCATGATCCCTGGAAGTCCGGCACAGTACTAGTAGAAGTGACCAGCGTGGGATCAGAAGATGCGTCGAGGCCTGGAAGTGTCACAGTGAGTAGCAGAGGAGTCAAAGAGATGAGTATAGGTTGTAATGATTTATTGATGATATAATGATTTATTTTTTACATGTTACATTTATTATGAGCCGGGGTCCGAAGAGACCCCAGAGCATGATAAGGGACATTACATTTGTGAAAAAAAAATTGTTCAAGAATATTAAGATTTGAGAGTCCTCAATGGATGATACCTTTTAATTACTAATTGGGATGGGCGAAACAGAGCTGTAAAGTTCGGGACCGTACCGAACACATAGTGTTCGGTCACAAGGTCCTGAACACGGATTTCCATGGGAAACCCATGTTACAGTTCAGGTTGACGGTGGCTGATTATTAAAACATAAAATTAATAATAAACATTATAACATCACCCCAGCGAACTCCTTAAAGCATCGTCGGCCATCCTGACCGAATACCACAGGTGGCGTCACGAACACAAACTTTATCTCTTTAAAGACCTTTCCCCTTTAACCCCTTCACCCCAAAGCCTGTTTTCACCTAAGTGACAGGGCCAATTTTTACAATTCTGACCACTGTCACTTTATGAGGTCATAACTCTTCAACGGATCCTGGTGATTCTGACACTGTTTTCTCATGACATATTGTACTTCATGATAGTGGTAAAACTTCTTCGATATGACTTGCATTTATTTGTGAAAAAAACAAAAATTTTTCGGAAATTATGAAAATTTAGCAATTTTCAAACACTTAGCTTTTATGCCCTTAAATTAGAGAGTTATATCACATAATATAGTTAATAAACAACATTTCCCACATGTCTGCTTTACATCAGCACAATTTTGGAAACATAATATTTTTTTGTTAGGACGTTATAAGGGTTAAAAGTTGACCAGCGATTTCTCATTTTTGCAACAAAATTTGCAAAACCATTTTTTACGGACCACCTCACACTTGAAGTGACTTTGAGGGGTCTATATGACAGAAAATGCCCTAAAGTGACACCATTCTAAAAACTGCACACCTCAAGGTACTCAAAACCACATTCAAAAAGTTTATTAACCCTTCAGGTGCTTCACAGGAATTTTTTGAATGTTTAAAAAAATTGAACATTTAACTTTTTTTTCACAAAATTTTTACTTCAGGTCCAATTTGTTTCATTTTACCAAGGGTAACAGGAGAAATTGGACCACAAAAGTCGTTGTACAATTTGTCCTGAGTACGCCGATACCTTATATGTGGGGGTAAACCACTGTTTGGGCACATGGCAGAGCTCGGAAGGGAAGGAGCGCTATTTGACTTTTCAATGCAAGATTTGCTGGAATTGAGATCGGAGCCCATGTCACGATTGGAGAGCCCCTGATGTGCCTAAACAGTGGAAACCCCCACAGGTGACACCATTTTGGAAAGTAGACCCCCTAAGGAACTAATCTAGATGTGTGGTGAGCACTTTGAACCTCCAAGTGCTTCACAGAAGTTTATAATGTAGAGCCGTAAAAAAAATTTTTTTATTAATTTTCACAAAAAATGATCTTTTTGCCCCAAATTTTTTATTTTCCCAAGGGTAAAAGGATAAATTGTACCCCAAAAGTTGTTGTGCAATTTGTCCTGAGTACGTCAATACTTCATATATGGGGATAAACCACTGTTTGAGCGCATGGCAGAGCTCGGAAGGGAAGGACGCCATGTCGCATTTGGAGAGCCCCTGACGTGCCTTAACAGTGGAAACCCCCCACAGGTGACCCCATTTTGGAAAGAAGACCCCCTAAGGAACTTATCTAGATGTGTGGTGAGCACTTTTAACCCCCAATTGTTTCACTAAAGTTTAGAATGTAGCATTGTGAAAATTAAAAAATCATTTTTTCTTTCCACAAAATGATGTTTTAGCCCGCAATTTTTTTTTTCCCAAGGGTAACAGGAGAAATTGGACCACAAATGTTATTGTCCAATTTGTCCTGAGTATGCTGATACCCCACATGTGGGGGGAACCACCGTTTGAGTGCATGGCAGAGCTCGGAAGGGAAGGAGCACCGTTTGAAATGCAGACTTAGATGGAATGGACTGCAGGTGTCATGTTGCATTTGCAGAGCCCCTGATGTACCTAAACAGTAGAAACCCACCACAAGTGACCCCATATTGGAAACTAGACCCCCCAAGGAACTTATCTAGATGTGTTGTGAGAGCTTTGAACCAACAAGTGTTTCACTACAGTTTATAACGCAGAGCCGTGAAAATAAAAAATATTTTTTTTTCCACGAAAATGATATTTTATCCCCTATGTTTTTATTTTCCCAAGGGTAACAGGACAAATTGGACCCCAAAAGTTGTTGTCCAACTTGTCCTGAGAACGCTGATACCCCATATGTTGGGGGGAACCACTGTTTGGGTGCACGGCAGAGCTCGGAAGGGAAGGAGCGCCATTTGAAATGCAGACTTAGATGGATTGGTCTGCAGGCGTCATGTTGCATTTGCAGAGCCCCTGATGTACCTAAACAGTAGAAACCCCCCACAAGTGACCCCATATTGGAAACTAGACCCCCAAAGGAACTTATCTAGATGTGTTGTGAGAGCTTTGAACCAACAAGTGTTTCACTACAGTTTATAACGCAGAGCCGTGAAAATAAAAAATATTTTTTTTTCCACGAAAATGATATTTTATCCCCTATGTTTTTATTTTCCCAAGGGTAACAGGACAAATTGGACCCCAAAAGTTGTTGTCCAACTTGTCCTGAGAACGCTGATACCCCATATGTTGGGGGGAACCACTGTTTGGGCACACAGGAGAACTCGGAAGGGAAGGAGCCCTGTTTTACTTTTTCAAAGCAGAATTGGCTGGAATTGAGATCGGACGCCATGTCGCGTTTGGAGAGCCCCTGATGTGCCTAAACAGTGGAAACACCCAATTATAACTGAAACCCTAACCCCAACCCTAATCCTAACCCTAACCCTAACCCTAGCCCTAGCCCTAACCCTAGCCCTAACCCTAGCCCTAACCCTAGCCCTAGCCCTAACCCTAAACCTAACCCTAGCCCTAACCCTAGCACTAATGGGAAAATGGAAATAAATACATTTTTTTACATTTCATTATTTTTCCCTAACTAAGGGGGTGATGAAGGGGGGTTTGATTTACTTTTATAGCGTTTTTTTGGCGGATTTTTATGATTGGCAGCCGTCACACACTAAAAGACGCTTTTTATTGCAAAAAATAGTTTTTGCATCACCACATTTTGAGAGCTATAATTTATCCATATTTTGGCCCACAGAGTCATGTGAGATCTTGTTTTTTGCGGGACGAGTTGTCGTTTTTATTGGTAACATTTTCGGGCAGATGACATTTTTTGATCGCTTTTTATTCCGATTTTTGGGAGGCGGAATGAACAAAAACCAGAAATTCCTGAATTTCTTTTAGGGGGGGCGTTTATACCGTTCCACGTGTGGTAAAATGGATAAAGCAGTTTTATTCTTCGGGTCAGTACGATTACAGCGATACCTCATTTATGTAATTTTTTTTATGTTTTGGCGCTTTTACACAATAAAAACTATTTTATATAAAAGAATAATTGTTTTTGCATCGCATTATTCTGAGAGCTATAACTTTTTTATTTTTCTGCTGATGATGCTGTATGGCTGCTTTTTTTTTGCGGGACAAGATGACGTTTTCAGCGGTACCATGGTTATTTATATCCGTCGTTTTGATCGCGTGTTATTCCACTTTTTGTTCGCCTGTATGATAATAAAGCGTTGTTTTTTGCCTTGTTTTTTTTTTTTTTTTTTTTGCGGTGTTCACTGAAGGGGTTAACTAGTGGGATTGTTTTATAGATCGGGTCGTTACGGACGCGGCGATACCAAATACGTGTACATTTATTGTTTTTTTTTTTTTTTACATAAATAAATGGATTTATTGGGAATTAATTTGGGGATTTTTTTTTATTTTTTTTTACACATTCTATTTTTTTTTTTTTTACTTTCTAACATTGTCCCAGGGTGGGACATCACTGTATTAGATCAGATCCTTGATCTGACACTGTGCATAGCACACTGTCAGATCAACGATCTGACAGGCTGCTTAGCTGGCTCTCCAGCGCCTGCTCTCAGCAGGCGCCGGCTAGCCAGGTCACTTCATGACCCGGAAGGAGTCCGGCGGCCATCTTGGATCCGGGGACTCCTTCCGGGTCACCGGAGCAACGCGATCTCATTGCGTTGCTCCGGTGGGAGAGCGCAGGGAGCCCCCGTCCCTGCGCGATCCCCCTCTATGCTGCTGTCACTACTGACAGCGGCATCAGAGGGGTTAAATGCCCGCGATCGGCGATAGCGCCGATCGTGGGCATTGCTGCGGGGTGTCAGCTGTCATATACAGCTGACACCCGCACCCGATCACCGCGGCGCTCAGCGTGAGACCGCGGTGATCAGTGCGCCGTACTAGTACTGCTGCTGGCACTAATGCAGTGCCGGCAGCGCAGTACTAGTACGGCGCGTGTCGCGAAGGGGTTAACACGGACGTCCCGAGGGCCACGGACCGGGTCAGCCACCGTGACATCCCCCTTGAGAACCAAAGGACCCGGTACCGAGTAGTATCCCCTAACCCTTGGGGGCGATCCATATTATACTTACCTCTCCAGCGACGCGTCCTCTCATCCCGCTGTCTCTGCATCTGCTTCCGAGGCCGCTCATTACCTTCCGGCGGTATTCACTGCACTCAGCAGTCTTCAGCTTATTGCGGCAGTGTTCGTGTGGTGACATCACCACATGAACACTGCCGGAAAAAGACAGACTGCCGAGTGCAGTAAATACCGCCGGAAGGTAATGAGCGGCCTCGGAAGCAGATGCGGCCGGGACACAGCGGGACGAGAGGGGCCATTTTTTTTCTTCAGTATTTCTTCGGTATTCATTATGCAAACTATCTAATCAGAGTACCACGTGAAGACCCCCACAGGCCGCCCGGAGCATGAGCATATTATTACACAAAACAAAATAAAGATTAAACAACAACCACAAGATGGATTTCATCAACCAAGGTATCATTTTAATCAGTATAACAGAACTGACATGACACTGTGTGTAGGTTACTGTGCACAATCGTGCTGACAGGTTCCCTTTAAATAAAAAAAACATACTTGTTTGGTCTCTGCAAACTCGTAATGACCAGGAGAATCATAATGGCAGGTCAGTTTTAGCATTTATTGAATATGGTAAAAAAAAAATAAAAAAAAATTGTGGAACTACCCTTTTTTGCAATTTGACCATATTTGGAATTGACTTCCGTTGAGAGGTACTTTGCATCTGATCAGTATTTAACATTGGAGTCTGGCTCAACAGGACTGGATTTTCCTTTTCTTTTTCTTTTTCAAAAGAAAATATAGTGCATACAAAAGAAAAATTTACATAGTCAACATGACCCAGTATGCACTATATTTTGTTTTGAAAAAGAAAAAGAAAAGAAAAATCCAGTCCTGTTGAGCTGGACTCCAATTTTTTCTACTTTCCTTGATGTGTGTCAAGGACGAGGCCAGTGTCTGAGCCCCAGGTGGATGCGCATAGAGCTACTAGGTGAGCTGGAATCAAGTTTTTATCACAGATAGGGTGGTAGACTGAGATAAGGGAGGAGATGTAGAGTGTTACTGACCCATGGAGTGCTTTTTGGATGAGAAAGAGAACTTTGTATTGGACTCTATAACAAAAGGGCAACCAGTACAATGAATGGCCCAGGGTAGAGGCATCAGTGTAGCGGTTGGAGAAGTATATGATCTTGGCTGCTGCATTCAGCACAGATTGGAGAGGGGAGAGTTTAGTTAGAGGGAGTCCGATTACTAGAGAGTTACAATAATCCAGAGAGAATGAATAAGAGCAACAGTAAAGATTTTTCTCAGAGTCAAGGGTAAGAAAAGGTCAAATTCTAGAGATTATTTTAAAGTGTAGGTCACTTAAATATGACCCCAAGACAGCGAGTATTCTGCAGGGGAGAAATGGTAGAACCACTCACCGAAATGGCATTATTTGGTTTGGGAAGGTTAGAAGATGGAGGAAACACAAGGAGTTCAGTTTTTGACAGACTCGATTTCAGAAATTGGGAGGACATAATGTTAGAGACAGTGGGAAGACAATCACTGGTATTTTGTAGTGATACAGGGATGATATCAGAAGATGATGTGTATAATTGGGTGTCATCAGTACAGAGATGGTACTGAAAACCAATTCAGGATGTAGGGTACAAGAACAGAATTGCAAGACAGGTTAACCCAGTGGTCCCCAACTCCAGGCCTCGAGGGCCGCCAACAGTGCAGGTTTTCAGGATTTCTTTAGTATTGCATCGGTGGTAATGTGATCATCTGCACAGGTGATGATTCCAACCCCTGTGCAATACTAAGGAAATCCTGAAAACCTGCACTGTTGGCGGCCCTTGAGGCCTGGAGTTGGGGACCACTGGGTTAACCCCTCAGAACCCCATTCTTTATCAGCAATCCCAAAGGGCTTCTGGGCCCTGACTCAGATCCGGTTCCAGATATATGGGGAAGACAACAGTGATGGACTCGGTAAACTAAGTGGTATATCGTTGGATTCAGCTTCTGTTTTTCTATGTCAGGCTTCTCTCAGATGAGATAGTAAAAACCTGCTGACAAATTTCCTTTAATAGGCGAGCAAGAATTGTTGCATGGAGCTATTTTGTGATCACTGTGTTCTGGAACTAGTATGTGTGAAAGTGTTGTGACACTGCTATACAGGCACTGTGGTTTTTCAGTGACCATTATAAGGCACTGGTATTTAGGCACTATCTTGTATGATGCTGAGAATTTCTAACAAAAAGAACTAACAGAAGGTACCAGAAAAGGCACTGCCCAATGTTAGACTGACTCTCCCTACAGCTTACCTCTACTTGTGTCCCGTCTTCAACCCTACCTTTTTTTGTCATGTTGGGCTTCGGTCATTAGAGTTCACATCTACTATATAATCGTCTAAGGGTCACTTCCGTCTGTTTGTTTGTCTGTCACGGAAATCCCGCGTCGCTGTATGTTCGCGGCCCGGAGGCTGCGACAAATCAGCGACGGGCACAGTCTGGACCGCGAATTCGCCCCTTCCTACTCTCTGTTAGTGCCCCCTCCAGTCAGCGCTCACACAGGATTAATGGCTGCGTTACACCGCGTTATGCCGCGGTGTAACGCAGTCCGTTAACGCTGCTATTAACCCTGTGTGACCAACTTTTTACTATTGATGCCTATGCAGCATCAATAGTAAAAAGAACTAATGTTAAAAATAATTAAACCAAATAAAAAATCATTATATTCTCACCTTCCGTCGCCTTTTCCACTGCTCCTCGCGATGCTCTGGTCCATGCATTGCGGTCTTGCGAGACTGCAATGCATTCTTGGGACCGGAGCATCGCGAAGAGCATCGGTAAACACCTCACCTGGATCCAGGGGCCGACAGAAGGTGAGTATATAGCTATTTTTTATTTTAATTCTTTTTTTTAACAGGGATATTGTGCCCACATTGCTATATACTACGTGGGCTGTGTTATATACTGCATTAGCTGTGTTATATACTGCATGGGCTGTGTTATATACTACGTGGCTGTGCAATATATTACGTGGCTGTGCAATATATTAAGTGGCTGGGCAATATACTACGTGCGCTGTGTTATATACTGCATGGGCTGTGCTATATACTACATCTCTGTGCTATATACTACGTGGCTGTGGTATATATTACGTGGCTGTGCAATATACTACATCGCTGTGCTCTATACTACGTGGCCTGTGTTATATACTGCATGGGCTGTGTTATATACTACGTCTCTGTGCTATATACTACGTCTCTGTGCTATATACTACGTCTCTGTGCTATATACTATGTGGCTGTGCAATATATTACGTGGCTGGGCAATATATTACGTGGCTGGGCAATATACTACGTGTTTGTGCTATATACTATGGGGGCTGTGCTATATACTACGTGGCTGGGCAATATACTACGTGGGCTGTGTTATATACTACGTGGGCTGTTATATACTACGTGGGCTGTATGCTACTTGGCTGTGCTATATTTCTCTGCTGTATCTGTGCATCATGAATCGTGGTATGTGTTAGAGGGGGGTCCACTGAGACTCTTTTGCCTGGGGCCCTCGAAAACCTGGAGCAGGCCCTAGCTTCACTGATTGTTCGGGCCGGGCATGACCAATCAGTGACAGGCACAGTCCGGCCACGAATTGGTGCGGAATTTGAACCACGCTTTGCTAATTGGTAGCGCCCGGCCAGCCGAATCCTGTGTATAAATTGCATTATTCTGAAAACTTCATAAATAAACTACATAGATATTCTAGAATACCCGATGCATTAAAATCGGGCCACCATCTAGTGTTTTATATTTGGCTTCGAGGTTCAGCATTTCTTGATGACTCTTCCCTATTGTATCGATTGTTTGTCTTCCTTAGGTATTCTTTGATCACTCTTTCCTACTGTAGCTATTGGCTGTCTTCCCTAGGAATTCTTTGATGCCTCTTCCCTACTGTAGGTATTGGCTGTCTTCTTTAGATATTCTCCGATGACTCTTCCCTACTGTAGATATTGGTATTGGTTGTCTTCCCTTATTATTCTCTGATGACTCTTCTCTACTGTAGCTATTGGCTGTCTTCCCTTGTTATTCTCTGATGACTCTTTCCTACTGTAGCTATTGGCTGTCTTCCCTTGGAAGTCGCTGATTACTTTTCCCTACTGTAGCTATTAGCTGTCTTCAATTGGTATTCTCTGATGACTTTTACTACTGTAGCTATTGGCTGTCATACCTAGGTATTCTTTGATGACTCTTCCCTACTGCAGCTATTAGATGTTTCCCTCTGTATTCTCTGATGACTATTCCCTACTGTAGGTATTGGCTGTCTTCCCAAGGTATTCTCTGATGACTCTTACCTACTATAGGTATTGGCTGTTTTCCTGAAGTTTTCTCTGATGACTCTCACCTACTGTAGGTATGGGCTGTCTTCCCACGGTATTCTCTGATGACTCCTACCTACTGTAGGCATTGGCTTTCTTCCCGAGGTTTTCTCTTATGACACTTACCTACTGTAGGTATTGGCTGTCTTCCTTAGAATTCTGTGATGACTCTTCTCTACTGTTGGTATTATCTGTCTTCCCTAGTATACTCTGATGACTCTTCCCTACTTAGGTATTGGCTGTCTTGGTATTCTCTGATGACTCATCCCTATTGTAGATATTGGCTGTCTAGGTATTCTCTGATGACTGTTCCCTACTGTAGCTATTAAGCTGTCTTCCCTAGGTATTCTCTGATGACTCTTCCCTACTGTAGATATTTTCTTGCCTCCCTTGGTATTTTCTGATGACTCTTCCTTACTGTAGCTATCGGCTGTCTTCTCTAGGTATTATCTGATGACTCTTACCTACTGTAGCTATTGGCTGACTTCCCTTGGTATTTTCTAATGAGTCTTCCTTACTGCAGTTATTGGCTGTCTTCTCTAGGTATTTTCTGTTGACTCTTCCTTACTGTAGCTCTTGGCTGTCTTCTCTAAGTATACTTTGATGGCTCTTCCCTACTGTAGCTATTGACTGTCTTCTCTATGTATTCTCTGATGACTCTTCCCTACTATAGCTATTGGCTGTATTCTCTATGTATTCTCTGATGACTCTTCCCTACTGTTGCTATTGGCTGTATTCTCTATGTATTCTCTGATGACTCTTCCCTACTGTAGCTATTGGCTGTATTCTCTATGTATTCTCTGATGACTCTTCCCTACTGTAGCTATTGGCTGTATTCTCTATGTATTCTCTGATGACTCTTCCCTACTGTAGCTATTGGCTGTATTCTCTATGTATTCTCTGATGACTCTTCCCTACTGTAGCTATTGGCTGTATTCTCTATGTATTCTCTGATGACTCTTCCCTACTGTAGCTATTGGCTGTATTCTCTATGTATTCTCTGATGACTCTTCCTTACTGTAGTTATTGGCTGTATTCTCTATGTATTCTCTGATGACTCTTCCCTACTATAGCTATTGGCTGCATCCTCTAGGTATTCTCTGATGACTCTTCCTTACTGTAGTTATTGGCTGTATTCTCTATGTATTCTCTGATGACTCTTCCCTACTGTTGCTATTGGCTGTATTCTCTATGTATTCTCTGATGACTCTTCCCTACTATAGCTATTGGCTGTATCCTCTAGGTATTCTCTGATGACTCTTCCCTAGTGTAGCTATTGGCTGTCTTCCCTTAGTATTTTCTGATGACAGTCTTAATTTTTCTATTTTATGCTACTGCAGTTAACCCAGTTAACACTTTATACAATATATTGATTCCCTGGTTTTATCTTTATAACCTTCTGCTTTCATGGTCTTTAGTATGTCTTAATTTAAAAAAAAATTGTACAAAAAAGAAAGAGTTAAAAAAATGTGAATGAAACATGATGAGACTTTACATTGTGTCTGCAAAACAAGATTTGTACTTTACATAATTCCTCTCTTCTTTCAGCACTTTTTAACTTTCCCTTACAAAGACATTCAATACACTGGATGTCAAAATCAATCACTATTCCTGCATTTAACTCTGGGTATTATTATATTTTTTTTACAATTATAACAAGTGCACTCATCTGCCAGCTCATTATAAATACAACGGATCAAACATGTCCCCAGGAGATTTCCTTGTTGTTCTAATTCTGGCATGAGGCCCCAAAATGTTTTGTTGGCACAGCCGAGTTTGTACGTCAGCCATCAGTAAACTCAGCTGGTCTTCTGCTTATATCTCTGATGCTGTCATCACAATCACCTGTGACTGCTGTGCCTGGCTGGGTTTCACAACACACTAATACTCCATATTGGAGAGCTGGATGCTACTGTTTGTTATGGAGCATACTTGATCAAAGAACTGTGTACAGGGGTCCATTATCATAGCCGCTCTGCTAAACATTTCTAAACATAGTTTTGCTGCCGGAGACAGGTCATCTGATTCATAGCTCGGAAATTTCAAAGGTGACTCATAGTCAAACAAAGAGCATTTTTTTTTCAACTTTCCAACTTGCATGAAGCTCGAAACAAATGAACTTTACTTACAAACCTCTTTAAGTGCTGAAAGGGCATAAGGATCTTATTATTCTGTCCCGCATCTCTGATAATGGTTCTTCAAATAGAGAAACATAGGAGATAAAGGAAACCAATTGGCTCAACTAGTCTGTGAATATACTCCTACAGTTCTTCGCAGCTCATACTTGGCTAGGTTTCACATTAGCAGTAGTTTTATAAGTAAATGTATCTCAAGTGCTGTAGAATTCCTCAGAAGCATTGGGAGAAGACCTTGTAACTTTTGCTAAGAGACGTGCATGTTTCTAAAAACAGGTATCAACTTTTATTTAGCTGCCTGATAATACATTTAAGTTGACCTGTCAATCACAAAGACTACAGTAGAACATGATGAGTGTGAGATTATGGTTCCCAGACATCATCTTGAGAAAAGTGCGGACTTATCTTGACAACATCCTTGAAAGTGGTATATCAAATCCCGAAACCTCAACGTCCTGCAACTGCTGGTCAAATCCAACTAGTATTGCTGTGATATAACACTACTTGATCCTGACAATGAAGGGGATGAAGCTCTGCTGTAACACTGCGTTTCTTGCATTTTCCCTGCACAGTAGCCCCGATTTAAGCAAAAAACTGCAGCACTGCCTCATTTCCATAATTGTTGTGGATGGCCTGACCAACAGGCTAAACCTAATTTTGCTCAATATTAATATTATTATTAGAAAATTATTTTTTATTGTTGAGCAGAATTAAGTTTGCTTACTAGCTATTACTGCTAATACATTTTAGATTAGGGCATATTCTTGCCAGGACCATAGAATTTGCTGCCTTTTAATAAGGCTTTAAAAATCACTAAACCATACTGATTCTGATATATAGATGTAAGTATATACACTAAGTATAGGTTTACCATGATCAACAGTTCCCTCTACACAGTATGATACCCCCACACAGTATGATATCCCCACAGTTCCCCACATAGCATGATTCCCCCAGTCACTTCCACACAGTATGATGCCCCCAAATCCCCATACACACAGTATGATTCCCTAAAGCCCTCCATTTAGCCTAATATCCCCACAGCCTTCTACAATGTGTAATGAGTTGACTCCACTGCTCTCCACAAACTATAATAGCCCCCACTATCTTCCACACACACAGTGTGATGTTCCTACAGTCTCCACACAGTATAATGCCCCCACCTCCCCGCTGACATAGTATGATGTTCCCACAGCTCGACAAACCTAGTATGATGCTCTCAAGACTCCCCTACACACAGTATAGTCTCCTCACAGCTCCCCACACAGGGCATGGTGCCCCCACAGCCATCCACACAGTATGATGCCCCCAAATCCCCCTACACACATTATGATTCCCCAAAGCCCTCCATTTAGCCTAATATCCCCACAGCCTTCTACAAAGTGTAATGACCCTATAGCTCTCCACAAACTATAATGGCTCCCACTATCTTCCGCACACACAGTATGATGTTCCTACAGTCCCCACAAAGTATAATGCCCTCACCTCCCCGTTCACATATGAAAACCAAAAAACAAACCTTCACATAAGGCCAAGTACTAATAAAAAATATTACATCTTTATTGAAAAACATATAACCATTAAAAACAAGGCAAATACCACAAGTACAGGAGATCAATGGCGGGACCTCCAGGGCAACGCTCCCAAAAACAGATAGAGTATACCATAAATAACAGTAATAGGCAGGATATTAAATATTATACCGTGACAAAGTAATTCACCTTCCGTGTACGAACAAGGACACCTTAAAATTCAAAACCCATGTGGGTTAATGCATAGTCTAGAAAGACCTAGTGGTAAAAAAGGGGTTGAATATAAATAAAGTAATTAACTAGCATAAACTATGTCCGTATTAGTACCAGGAAGGCCAAAAAGAATCCAAGACCAACATCCAACAATAACCTTCAATAAAATGTAGGTATACAAAGCTGCATTAAAATAAATAAGGCATATTTACCAAAGAAGCGTACCAAGAGGAGCCCACCACACCCGACACGCGTTTCGCACTGAAATGCTTCATCCAGGGGTGGTTGGGTACTGGCCAGATAGGGTTTATATATGGATGGAGACCAATGACGAAAAGGAACATAACCGACACCCTCCCATTCACCTGTGGTAACGATTGTTGATTGGACACTGACCGCTATTATAATGCAGGCAAAATGTCACTTTTTAGATATCAGGAGGAAGTCGCTGTTGACACAGTAGTAAATGAAGTCTTTCCAGAAAAACCCACAATGGTCACATAATAACTTGAATCTGACAAAAGTAATAATAAATACAATATCTATGAAAATTAACAAATGACAGTCAGACATTGCTTTTCAACCATGCTTCAGCAGAATTAAAAAAAAATAAAACTCATGAAATAGGCCTGGACAGAAATGATGGTACCCCTGAAAATATTGTGACAAAAGGGACATATTAAATCAAGATGTGTCCACTAATTAGCATCACAGGTGTCTACAGTCTTATAATCAGTGAGTGGGCCTGTATATAGGGCTACAGATACTCACTGTGCTGTTTGGTGACAGGGTGTCTATCACACTCAACATGGACCAGAGGAAGTGAAGGAAAGCAATGTCTCAGGAGATTAGCAAGAAAATTATATACAAACATGTTGTTAAAGGTGAAACTTATAAAATTCATCCTCACCCACAATTACTTTGAATTTGACAAGATCTATCTACAGGAGACTGGCACAGCAATGGGAAGTAAAATGGCCCCACAGTATGCAAATCTTTTTGAGGCCAAGCTTGAAAGCGACTTTTTGTCCTCGTGTCCCATCAGGCCTCTGGCGTACTACCGCTACATTGATGACATTTTAATCATCTGGACGGAGACTGAGCCACAGGTAAAGACATTCCATGAACAGTTTAATCAATTTCATCCCACCATCAACTTGACACTCAACTACTCCTGTACTGAAATTAACTTTTTGGACACCATCATTAAGCTGCAGAACAATAAAATAGAGACATCCCTGTATCAGAAGCCAATCGACCGTCCAACATACCTTAAATGGGACAGTTTCCATCCAAAACACATAAAAAACTCTATTGTCTACAGCCAAGCCATCAGATACAATTGTATATGTTCCAACCCAATGGATAGGGATGAACACCTCAGAAAGACCTTTTTGAATCAGGGCTACCATCCAAGAACAAATGAAAACCAGATTACAAGAGCCACCAGAATATCAAGGAATCACCTGCTACATTACAAAGCTAAAGAAGAAAATAACCGGGTGCCTCTAGTAGTTACCTACAATCCAAATCTGGAGGTGCTAAGGGGAGCTGCACGGAAATTACAACCTTTACTGCAAAAAGATGCCTGATTACAATCCATTTTTCCAGACCCCCCACTACTGTGTTTTAGGCAGCCCCCAAATCTAAGAAGCATCATTGTTAAGAGCTCCCTGTCCTCTCCAACAGCTGCAGGAACCTTTCCTTGCAACCAGAAAAAATGTAAAACCTGTCCATTTATAATGACCACAGACAAGATAAAGATCCCCAATTCACAGGAATTCTCAGGACTACAAGATACCAGGTAGGATAGGCAGGTATGAATAGGTCGCATGGATTTATGTCTTTTTACATCAACTAAGAAACTGAGGAATCTGCCCCTCAGACCATGTGGGGTCATCACAACAGAACCAGACCCCAATCAGAGGACAATAAAACATTCCTTATCTAAGAACTGGTCCAATAAGATGGACATAACTGCTAAACACTCATGGTAATTCTGCTTCATGTCACCTGTCTTATCCATGTTTTTTTTTTTCTGTGATGTGTTGTGCATAAATATGTGATTCTCCAGAATTTCTTTTAGTCTATGCCTGATGAAGAGACCTGTGTAGTCTCGAAAGCTTGCAATTTGTTACCATCTTTTCAGTTGGCCATTAAAAGGTATCAACCACCGAGGACTCTCAATTCTAAATATTTTTCTTAGATAAGGATGCTGAGCCCTGGAGATGGTTGAATGGCTTTTGCACTCTTTGATCAAAAAATGCAAGTCAGTATAAATAAAGGTCTTTCTGCAATAGAATGGGCTGAAGGATTGTAGGATTTTAATCAAGGCATATGAGTAATTAGTTATACAAAACAGGTGATAATTTCATCAGTTTCATACAGTGCCTTGCGAGTAGTCTCGAATGCTTGCAATTTGTTACCATCTTTTCAGTTAGCCATTAAAAGGTATTAACCACTGAGGACTCTCAATTCTAAATATTTTTCTATCTACTGGCTAACACGGTACCAAGATATATATCTTTCCTGTAGGAGTTTAGTCACCATTTTTACCCCACAAGTGTTTTAAGTATTTCTTTACCATTGGAATGTGAAAATTAAGAGTTACCTTTTTCTACAATATTATGTAGACTTAGGTCAACATTTTTCATTTTTTCAGCTGCCATCTCCTATTTCAGTAATGGGAAAGCCTGACTTCACTGAATACATATTTTGTCTCACACTTGAGGATTTTGATAATGACTGATGAATTTTAGCAGAGAAAGAAGCAGACTTTCTGATAAGATAAATTACAGAGTTGACATTTTCAGGTGGTTATTGATTTACTAGATGGTGGCCCTATTCTAATGCATCGGGTATTCTAGAATATGCATGTCCACGTAGTATATTGCCCAGCCCACGTAGTATATTGCCCAACTACGTAGTATATTGCCTAGTCACGTACTATATTGTCCAGTCACGTAGTATATTGCCCAGCCACATAGTATATTGCCCAGTCACGTAGTATATTGCCCAGTCACGTAGTATATTGCCCAGTCACGTATTATATTGCCCAGTCACGTAGTATATTGCCCAGTCACGTAGTATATTGCCCAGTCACGTAGTATATTGCCCAGCCACATAGTATATTGCCCAGTCACATAGTATATTGCCCAGTCACGTAGTATATTGCCCAGTCATGTAGTATATTGCCCAGTCACATACTATATTGCCCAGTCACGTAGTATATTGCCCAGTCACGTAGTATATTGCCCAGTCACGCAGTATATTGCACAGCCTGCGCAGTACATTGCCCAGCCTGCGTACTATATTGCACATCCCGCGTACTATATTGCAAAGCCCATGTACTATATTGCACAGCCCACGTACTATTTTGCACAGCCCGTGTACTATTTTGCACAGCCCGCGTACTATATTGCACAGCCCGCGCAGTACAGTGCACAGCCCGTGCAGTACATTGCACAGCCACGCAGTACATTGCACAGCCCGCATAGTACATTGCACAGCCCGCGCAGTACATTGCACAGCGTATATTGCACAGCCCACATAGTATATAGCACAGCCCTTGTAGTATATTGCCCAGCCCATGTAGTATATTGCCCAGCCGATGTAATATATTGCACAGCCCACGCAGTATATAGCAATGTGGGCACCATATCCCTGTTAAAAAAAAGAATTAAAATAAAAAATAGGTATATACTCACCCTCCGTTGGCCCCCAGATCGAAGCAGTTACCGACGCTCCTCGCGCGCTCCGGTCTGAAGAGTACATTGCGGTCTCGTGAGATGATGAAGTATTGGTTTCGCGAGACCGCTACGTCATCATCTCGCGAGACTGCAATGCATGGCGCGGTCACCGGGGCGTCGCGAGGAGCGGGAAAGGCGCCGGAAGGTGAGTATATAACTATTTTTTATTTTTTTTATTATTTTTAACATTAGATCTTTTTACTATTGATGCTGCATAGGCCACATCAATAGTAAAAACTTGGTCACACAGGGTTAATAGCAGCGTTAACCGAGTGCGTTACACCGCGGTCAACGCTTCCATTAACCCTGTGTGAGCGCTGACTGGAGGGGAGGAAGGAACGGCCATGTTGCCGCCGGACTGTGCTCGTCGCTGATTGGTCGTGGCTGTTTTGCCACGACAAATCAGCGACTTGGATTCCATAACAGACAGAGGCCGCGA
This sequence comes from Ranitomeya imitator, assembly GCF_032444005.1. NCBI lineage: Eukaryota > Metazoa > Chordata > Amphibia > Anura > Dendrobatidae > Ranitomeya > Ranitomeya imitator. The sequence continues at coordinate 69,845,585 of NC_091290.1, read as the reverse complement.
CCAATGAATATCCATGACAGAAAGACAGACAGAAAGACAGACAGAAAGACGGAAGTAACCCTTAGACAATTATATAGTAGATGTCACCTTTCAAAGCACTCATGATATACTGCAGTGTTCCCCAACTCAAGTCCTCAAGTGTTGTGAATTCTGTGGTCAAGCTCCCTCCTGTGGTCATGAGTGGTACTTCGGCTGGTTCTGTCTATGAGCCTCCTCTGGTGGATGTGAGTGGGTCTGCGGCTTCTGAGTTTCCTTCCTCAGGTGACGAGGTTAAGTCGTTAGGTGCTGCTCTATTTAACTCCACCTAGTTCTTTGTTCCTTGCCTCCAGCCAATGTTCCAATATTGGTCTTGCTCTCTCCTGGATCGTCTTGTGGCCTGTCTGCCCTGCATAAGCTAAGTTTTGCTTGTGTTACTTTTGTTTGCTATTTTTTCTGTCCAGCTTGCTATATTGGTTTTTCTTGCTTGCTGGAAGCTCTGGGACGCAGAGGGAGCACCTCTGTGCCATTAGTCGGTACGGAGGGTCTTTTTGCGCCCTCTGCGTGGTTGTTTGTAGGTTTTTGTGCTGACCGCAAAGCTATCTTTACTATCCACGGTCTATTCAGTAAGTCGGGCCTCACTTTGCTAAAACCTATTTCATCTCTGTGTTTGTATTTTCATCTTTACTCACAGTCATTATATGTGGGGGGCTGCCTTTTCTTTGGGGAATTTCTCTGAGGTAAGGTAGGCTTATTTTTCTATCTTCAGGGCTAGCTAGTTTCTCAGGCTGTGCCCGAGGCGCCTAGGTCTGGTCAGGAGCACTCCACGGCTACCTCTAGTGTGGTGTGATAGGATTAGGGATTGCGGTCAGCAGAGTTCCCACGTCTCAGAGCTCGTCCTATGTTATTCGTAACTATCAGGTCACTTTGTGTGCTCTTAACCACCAGGTCCATTGTGTTTCTGAATCACCAGTTCATAACAGTACTGGAGGCCCAAAGTACTAATGCTTCTCAATAGAGGGAAAAGAGAAGTTCTGAGACCATTTTTTTTCTCTGCACTGTGTTTTGTCTTTCTTTTCCCCTAGACATTTGGGTGGTTCAGGACACAGGTTTAGTGATGGACATTAAAGGTCTGTCTTCTTGTGTGGATAATCTCACTGCAAGAGTACAAAAAATTCAAGACATTATGGTTCAGAAATCTATGCTAGAACCTAGAATTCCTATTCCTGATTTATTTTCTGGAGATAGAGCTAAGTTTCTGAATTTCAAAAATAATTGTAAACTGTTTCTGGCTTTGAAACCCCGCTCCTCTGGTGACCCAGTTCAACAAGTTAAGATCATTATTTCTTTATTACGTGGCGACCCTCAAGACTGGGCATTTTCCCTTGCGCCAGGAGATCCTGCATTATGCGATATTGATGCGTTTTTTCTGGCGCTCGGATTACTGTATGATGAATCTAATTCAGTGGATCAGGCAGAGAAAAATTTGCTGGCTCTGTGTCAGGGTCAGGATGAGGTAGAGATATATTGTCAGAAGTTTAGGAAGTGGTCTGTGCTCACTCAATGGAATGAATGTGCGCTGGCAGCAATTTTCAGAAAGGGTCTCTCTGAAGCCCTTAAGGATGTCATGGTGGGATTTCCTATGCCTGCTGGTCTGAATGAGTCTATGTCTTTGGCCATTCAGATCGATCGACGCTTACGTGAGCGTAAAAATGTGCACCATTTGGCGGTATTATCTGAGCATAAACCTGAGCCTATGCAATGTGATAGGACTTTGACCAGAGCTGAACGGCAAGAACACAGATGTCGGAATGGGCTGTGTTTTTGTTGTGGTGATCCCACTCATGCTATATCTTTGTCCTAAGCGCACTAAGCGGTTCGCTAGGTCTGCCACCATTGGTACTGTACAGTCGAAATTTCTTTTGTCCGTTACCTTGATCTGCTCTTTGTCATCCTATTCTGTCATGGCATTTGTGGATTCAGCCGCTGCCCTGAATTTGATGGACTTGGACTTTGCTAGGCGCTGTGGGTTTTACTTGGAGCCCTTGCAGTATCCTATTCCATTGAGAGGAATTGATGCTACGCCTTTGGCCAAGAATAAGCCTCAGTACTGGACCCAACTGACCATGTGCATGGCTCCTGCGCATCAGGAGGATATTCGCTTTTTGGTGTTGCATAATCTGCATGATGTGGTCGTGTTGGGGTTGCCATGGCTAGAAGTCCATAACCCAGTATTGCATTGGAAATCTATGTCTGTGTCCAGCTGGGGTTGTCAGGGGGTACACGGTGATGTTCCAGTTCTGTCTATTTCATCATCCACCCCTTCTGAGGTCCCAGAGTTCTTGTCGGATTACCGGGATGTATTTGATGAGTCCAAGTCCAGTGCCCTACCTCCGCATAGGGATTGCGATTGTGCTATCAATTTGATTCCTGGTAGTAAGTTTCCTAAGGGTCGACTGTTTAATTTGTCTGTGCCTGAGCACGCCGCTATGCGGAGTTACGTAAAGGAATCCTTGGAGAAGGGTCATATTCGCCCATCATCGTCGCCATTGGGAGCAGGGTTCTTTTTTGTGGCCAAGAAGGATGGTTCGTTGAGACCTTGTATTGATTACCACCTTCTAAATAAAATCATGGTCAAATTTCAGTACCCCTTGCCGCTGCTGTCTGATTTGTTTGCTCGGATTAAGGGGGCTAGTTGGTTCACCAAGATAGATCTTCATGGTGCGTATAATCTTGTGCGTATTAAACAGGGCGATGAATGGAAAACAGCATTTAATACGCCCGAGGGCCATTTTGAGTACCTGGTTATGCCATTCGGGCTTTCCAATGCTCCATCAGTATTTCAGTCCTTTATGCATGACATCTTCCGAGAGTACCTGGATAAATTCCTGATTGTATACTTGGATGATATTTTGGTCTTCTCGGATGATTGGGAGTCTCACGTGAAGCAGGTCAGAATTGTGTTCCCGATCCTGCGTGCTAATTCTTTGTTTGTGAAGGGGTCAAAGTGTCTCTTTGGTGTTCAGAAGGTTTCATTTTTGGGTTTCATTTTTTCCCCTTCTACTATCGAGATGGACCCTGTTAAAGTTCGGGCCATTTATGATTGGACTCAGCCGACATCTCTGAAGAGTCTGCAAAAGTTCCTGGGCTTTGCTAATTTTTATCGTCGCTTCATCAATAATTTTTCTAGTATTGTTAAACCGTTGACTGATTTAACCAAGAAGGGTGCTGATGTGGTCAATTGGTCTTCTGCTGCTGTAGAAGCTTTTCAGGAGTTGAAGCGTCGTTTTTCTTCTGCCCCTGTGTTGTGCCAGCCAGATGTTTCGCTCCCATTCCAGGTCGAGGTTGATGCTTCTGAGATTGGAGCAGGGGCTGTTTTGTCACAGAGAAGTTCTGATGGCTCGGTGATGAAACCATGTGCCTTCTTTTCCAGGAAGTTTTCGCCTCCTGAGCGTAATTATGATCTTGGCAATCGAGAGTTGTTGGCCATGAAGTGGGCATTCGAGGAGTGGCGTCATTGGCTTGAAGGAGCTAAGCATCGCGTGGTGGTCTTGACTGATCACAAGAACTTGACTTATCTCGAGTCTGCCAAACGGTTGAATCCTAGACAGGCTCGTTGGTCGCTGTTTTTCTCCCGTTTTGACTTTGTGGTTTCGTACCTTCCGGGCTCTAAGAATGTGAAGGCGGATGCCCTGTCTAGGAGTTTTGTGCCCGACTCTCCGGGTTTGCCTGAACCGGCGGGTATTCTCAAAGAGGGAGTAATTTTGTCTGCCATCTTCCCTGATTTGCGGCGGGTGCTGCAAAAATTTCAGGCTAATAGACCTGACCGTTGCCCAGCGGAGGAACTGTTTGTCCCTGATAAATGGACGAGTAGAGTTATCTCTGAGGTTCATTGTTCGGTGTTGGCTGGTCATCCTGGAATCTTTGGTACCAGAGATTTGGTGGCTAGATCCTTTTGGTGGCCGTCTCTGTCGCGGAATGTGTGTTCGTTTGTGCAGTCTTGTGGGATTTGTGCTCTGGCTAAGCCCTGCTGTTCTCGTGCCAGTGGGTTGCTTTTGCCCTTGCCGGTCCCGAAGAGGCCCTGGACACATATCTCTATGGATTTTATTTCGGATCTCCCCGTCTCTCAAAAGATGTCGGTCATTTGGGTGGTTTGTGATCGCTTCTCTAAGATGGTCCATTTGGTACCCTTGTCTAAATTGCCTTCCTCCTCTGATTTGGTGCCATTGTTTTTCCAGCATGTGGTTCGTTTACATGGCATTCCGGAGAACATCGTTTCTGACAGAGGTTCCCAGTTTGTTTCGAGGTTTTGGCGAGCCTTTTGTGCTAGGATGGGCATTGATTTGTCTTTTTCCTCGGCTTTCCATCCTCAGACAAATGGCCAAACTGAACGAACCAATCAGACCTTGGAAACATATCTGAGATGTTTTGTTTCGGCTGATCAGGATGATTGGGTGTCCTTTTTGCCTTTGGCTGAGTTCGCCCTTAATAATCGGGCCAGCTCGGCTACTTTGGTTTCGCCATTTTTCTGCAATTCTGGTTTCCATCCTCGTTTCTCTTCAGGGCAGGTTGAGTCTTCGGACTGTCCTGGTGTGGATACTGTGGTGGATAGGTTGCAGCAGATTTGGACTCATGTAGTGGACAATTTGACATTGTCCCAGGAGAAGGCTCAACGTTTCGCTAACCGTAGGCGCTGTGTGGGTCCCCGACTTCGTGTTGGGGATTTGGTTTGGTTGTCATCTCATGTTCCTATGAAGGTTTCCTCTCCTAAGTTTAAGCCTCGTTTCATTGGTCCGTATAGGATTTCTGAGGTTCTTAATCCTGTGTCTTTTCGTTTGACCCTTCCAGCTTCTTTTTCCATCCATAATGTATTCCATAGGTCATTGTTGCGGAGATACGTGGCACCTGTGGTTCCATCCGTTGATCCTCCTGCCCCGGTTTTGGTTGAGGGGGAGTTGGAGTATATAGTGGAGAAGATTTTGGATTCTCGTATTTCGAGACGGAAACTCCAGTACCTGGTTAAGTGGAAGGGTTATGGTCAGGAAGATAATTCCTGGGTCTTTGCCTCTGATGTTCATGCTGCCGATCTGGTTCGTGCCTTTCATTTGGCTCATCCTGGTCGGCCTGGGGGCTCTGGTGAGGGTTCGGTGACCCCTCCTCAAGGGGGGGTACTGTTGTGAATTCTGTGGTCAAGCTCCCTCCTGTGGTCATGAGTGGTACTTCGGCTGGTTCTGTCTATGAGCTTCCTCTGGTGGATGTGAGTGGGGCTGCGGCTTCTGACTTTCCTTCCTCAGGTGTCGAGGTTAAGTCGTTAAGTGCTGCTCTATTTAACTCCACCTAGTTCTTTGTTCCTTGCCTCCAGCCAATGTTCCAGTATTGGTCTTGCTCTCTCCTGGATCGTCTTGTGGCCTGTCTGCCCTGCATAAGCTAAGTTTTGCTTGTGTTACTTGTGTTTGCTATTTTTTCTGTCCAGCTTGCTATATTGGTTTTTCTTGCTTGCTGGAAGCTCTGGGACGCAGAGGGAGCACCTCCGTGCCGTTAGTCGGTACGGAGGGTCTTTTTGCGCCCTCTGCGTGGTTGTTTGTAGGTTTTTGTGCTGACCGCAAAGCTATCTTTACTATCCTCGGTCTATTCAGTAAGTCGGGCCTCACTTTGCTAAAATCTATTTCATCTCTGTGTTTGTATTTTCATCTTTACTCACAGTCATTATATGTGGGGGGCTGCCTTTTCCTTTGGGGAATTTCTCTGAGGTAAGGTAGGCTTATTTTTCTATCTTCAGGGCTAGCTAGTTTCTCAGGCTGTGCCCGAGGCGCCTAGGTCTGGTCATGAGCGCTCCACGGCTACTTCTAGTGTGGTGTGATAGGATTAGGGATTGCGGTCAGCAGAGTTCCCACGTCTCAGAGCTCGTCCTATGTTATTCGTAACTATCAGGTCACTTTGTGTGCTCTTAACCACCAGGTCCATTGTGTTTCTGAATCACCAGTTCATAACACTCAAGGCCCACATGAAGGCCCACATAGGCGTGACTAACAGGCTGCGAACCAGACACTATGCAGTAACATTGTGTGAACAACACCCTATGTGGGCCTTTATTGTGCAATTGTATACTGGGCAGTCACCCCCTCCAGGAATGGGTATGTGGAGAGTGGTTGTTGATCTGGTATTTTGCACCTGTGTTGCTAACATCTTGCTTTATGGGCTGGCTGCACCCTGCAGTGCATTTGTTCCACGATCTGGGCAGGTAAGTGTTGCTGCCTTTTTTTTCTGCTGTTGAAAATTTAATTTTTGTACACCTTGAGTCTCTAGTGGCTTTACTATTTAGTTTACCATTATAAAGACCCAAAGTTAAGAGTCTGACCATATCCCAGGTGAAAACATGGTATCTTTTCATATGCTCAAAGCACCTATTGCAACATAGTGACCCTATGTGACCACTCAATTAGAAAATATACAAAAAATGGTTCATATCAAATAATAAAAGAGACAATGAGTCCTCAGGGAAGACTACAACAAGTGCAAAGTAAATCAATAATCAAAAATACTTAAAGAAATACTATATATGCATAACAGTTGGAAGTGTACACATATACAAACAAGGTAGAAGACATGTGGAAAGATGTTGAATGGTGGTTAGCAGGGAGATGGAAGGGAAGAGACCATGCAGATTAATCTCACTATTGCTTCTTCAGGTTATGGTAAAGATTGTAAAATTCTTTAAATATTGTATAACAATGATGTTAACTACATAGTAACATAGTTATTAAGGTTGAAGGAAGACTTTAAGTCCATCTAGTTCAACCCATAGCCTAACCTAACTAGGTACAGTTCTTCACAATATTACCTGTGATACACAACGAGAAAAGGAAATTGAGTCAGAAACACAGTCAAAGCATGGAAGAAGGAGGGAAGGTGGAGAAAATCACATGAACATCCAGAACAAAAAGGTGTGAGAGAGGGACTGGCCGCTGGAGGAAGTAGATGTAACAGCACAACAATTAGGTGTGAGGGGGTCATGAGGGTGGTCTGTACATTGTTCATCTCACTACTTATTCTTTTTCTAAAACAGAACAGGCACTCTTATAGGTGGATTTAACTTTTTCTCTGATGCAAACATTCTATAAGAATTCACTCACTATACAGTGGGTGCGGAAAGTATTCAGGCCCCTTTAAATTTTTCACTCTTTGTTTCATTGCAGCCATTTGGTAAATTCAAAAAAAGTTCATTTTTTTCACATTAGCATACACTCTGCACCCCTTCTTGACTGGAAAAAAAACAGAAATGTAGTATTGTTTGCAAATTTAGTAAAAAAGTAAAACTGAAATATCACAAACAAGGGATTCAAGCTAGAGGAGGCTAATTTGCATGTTCCAGGAGCCTTCTGGGAAAAGCAAGGAGTCTCCCAAAGCTAGAAGATCGTTGGGTACAGCCGGGACCAGCTGCTTGGAAAGCATCACCAAACCAGGGATTCAAGCTAGAGGAGGCTAATTTGCATGTTCCAGGAGCCTTCTGGGAAAAGCAAGGAGTCTCCCTAAGCTAGAAGATCGTTGGGTACAGCCGGGACCAGCTGCTTGGAAAGCATCACCAAACCCTATATTAAGGGTCACCAATCTTACCCAAGAAGAGGTGCGAAACCGGCTAAATAAGATTAAAATAGATAAATCTCCAGGTCCGGATGGCATACACCCACGAGTACTAAGTGAACTAAGTAATGTAATAGATAAACCATTATTTCTTATTTTTAGGGACTCTATAGCGACAGGGTCTGTTCCGCAGGACTGGCGCATAGCAAATGTGGTGCCAATATTCAAAAAGGGCTCTAAAAGTGAACCTGGAAATTATAGGCCAGTAAGTCTAACCTCTATTGTTGGTAAAATATTTGAAGGGTTTCTGAAGGATGTTATTCTAGATTATCTCAATGAGAATAACTGTTTAACTCCGCATGGGTTTATGAGAAATCGCTCCTGTCAAACCAATCTAATCAGTTTTTATGAAGAGGTAAGCTATAGGCTGGACCACGGTGAGTCATTGGATGTGGTATATCTCGATTTTTCCAAAGCGTTTGATACCGTGCCGCACAAGAAGTTGGTACACAAAATGAGAATGCTTGGTCTGGGGGGAAATGTGTGTAAATGGGTTAGTAACTGGCTAAGTGATAGAAAGCAGAGGGTGGTTATAAATGGTATAGTCTCTAACTGGGTCGCTGTGACCAGTGGGGTACCGCAGGGGTCAGTATTGGGACCTGTTCTCTTCAACATATTCATTAATGATCTGGTAGAAGGTTTACACAGTAAAATATCGATATTTGCAGATGATACAAAACTATGTAAAGCAGTTAATACAAGAGAAGATAGTATTCTGCTACAGATGGATCTGGATAAGTTGGAAACTTGGGCTGAAAGGTGGCAGATGAGGTTTAACAATGATAAATGTAAGGTTATACACATGGGAAGAAGGAATCAATATCACCATTACACACTGAATGGGAAACCACTGGGTAAATCTGACAGGGAGAAGGACTTGGGGATCCTAGTTAATGATAAACTTACCTGGAGCAGCCAGTGCCAGGCAGCAGCTGCCAAGGCAAACAGGATCATGGGGTGCATTAAAAGAGGTCTGGATACACATGATGAGAGCATTATACTGCCTCTGTACAAATCCCTAGTTAGACCGCACATGGAGTACTGTGTCCAGTTTTGGGCACCGGTGCTCAGGAAGGATATAATGGAACTAGAGAGAGTACAAAGGAGGGCAACAAAATTAATAAATGGGATGGGAGAACTACAATACCCAGATAGATTAGCAAAATTAGGATTATTTAGTCTAGAAAAAAGACGACTGAGGGGCGATCTAATAACCATGTATAAGTATATAAGGGGACAATACAAATATCTCGCTGAGGATCTGTTTATACCAAGGAAGGTGACGGGCACAAGGGGGCACTCTTTGCGTCTGGAGGAGAGAAGGTTTTTCCACCAACATAGAAGAGGATTCTTTACTGTTAGGGCAGTGAGAATCTGGAATTGCTTGCCTGAGGAGGTGGTGATGGCGAACTCAGTCGAGGGGTTCAAGAGAGGCCTGGATGTCTTCCTGGAGCAGAACAATATTGTATCATACAATTATTAGGTTCTGTAGAAGGACGTAGATCTGGGGATTTATTATGATGGAATATAGGCTGAACTGGATGGACAAATGTCTTTTTTCGGCCTTACTAACTATGTTACTATGTTACTATGTTACATGGTCATAAGTATTCAGACCCTTTGTTCAGACATTCATATTGAAGTCACATGCTGTCCATTTCCTTGTGATCCTCCTTGAGATGGGTCTACTCTTTCATTGGAGGCCATTAGTGTTTAATTAAACTGATAGGACTTGATTTGGAAAAGCACACGCCTGTCTATATAAGACCTCACAGCTCACAGTGCATGTCAGACCAAATGAGAATCATGAGGCCACAAGAACTGGCCAAGGAGCTCAGACGCAGAATTGTTGCAAGGCACAGATCTGGCCAAGGTTACAACAGAATTTCTGCAGTACTCAAGGTGCCTAAGAGCACAGTGGCTTCCATAATTCTTAAATGGAAGAAGATTGGGACCAACCAAAGTCTTCCTTGACCAGGCCATCTAGCCAAACTAAGCAATCATGGGAGAAAAGCCTTGGAGAGAGATGTAAAGAAGAACCCCAAGATCACTGCGGCTGAGCTCCAGAGATGCAGTACGGAGATGGGAGAAAATTTCACAAAGTTAACTATCACTGCAGCCCTCCACCAGTCGGGCCTTTATGGCAGAGTAGCCTGACGGAAGCCTCTCCTCAGTGCAAGACATGAAAGCCCGCATAGAGTTTGCTAAAAACACATGAAGGACTCCCAGACTACGAGAAATAAGATTCTTTGGTCTTATGAGAGGAAGATAGACCTTTTTTTATAATTCTAAGCGGTATGTTTGGAGAAAACCAGGCACTGCTCATCATCTGCCCAATAAAATCCCAACAGTGAAACATGGTGGTAGCAGCATCATGCTATGGGGGTGTTTTTCAGCAGTAGGGACAGGATGGCTGGTTGTCTTTGAAGGAAACATGAATGCGCCCAAGTACAGAGCTATCCTGGATGAAAACCTCTTCCAGAGTGCTCTGGACCTTAAGGTACCGTCACACATAACGATTTCTTTAACGATATCGTTGCTTTTTGTGATGTAGCAACAATATCGTTAACGAAATCGTTATGTGTGACAGCGACCAACGATCAGGCCCCTGCTGGGAGATCGTTGGTTGCTGGGAATGATCAGGACCTTTTCTTTGGTCGCTGATCGCCTGCTGTCATCGCTGAATCGACGTGTGTGACGCCGATCCAGCGATGTGTTCACTGGTAACCAGGGTAAATATCGGGTTACTCAGCGCAGGGCCGCACTTAGTAACCCGATATTTACCCTGGTTACCATTGTAAAAGTAAAAAAAAAAACAGTAAAACAGTACATACTCCCATTCCATTGTCTGTCACGTCCCCCGGCGTCAGCTTCCCGCACTGACTGTGTCAGCGCCGGCCGGCCATAAAGCAGAGCACAGTGGTAACGTCACCGCTGTGCTTTACAGCCGGCGCTCACAGTCAGTGTGGGAAGCTGATGGCGGGGGACGTGACAGACACCGGAATGTGAGTATGTAGTGGTTTTTTTTTTACATTTACAATGGTAGCCAGGGTAAATATCGGGTTACTAAGCGCGGCCCTGCGCTTAGTAACTCGATGTTTACCCTGGTTACCCGGGGACTTCGGCATCGTTGGTCGCTGGAGAGCTGTCTGTGTAACAGCTCTCCAGCGACCACACAACGACTTACCAACAATCACGGCCAGGTCGTATCGCTGGTCGTGATCGTTGGTAAATCGTTTAGTGTAACGGTACCTTTAGACTTGGCTGAAGGTTCACCTTCCAACAAGACAATGACCATAAGCACACAGATAACAAAAATAACAAAGGAGTCGCTTCATAACAGCTCTGTGACCATTCTTGACTGGTCCAGCCCTGACTTAAACCCAATTGAGCATCTCTGGAGAGACCTGAAAATGGCTGTCCACCACCGTTCACCATCCAGCCTGACGGAACTAGAGAGGATCTGCAAGGAAGAATGGCAGAGGATCCCCAAATCTAGGTGTGAAAAACTTGTTGCATTATTCCCCAGGAGACTCATGGCTGTACTAGCTCAAAAGGGGTGCTTCTACTCATTACTGAGCAAAGGGTCTAAATATTTATGACCTTGTGATATTTCAGTTTTTCTTTTTTAATCAATTTGCAAAAATTACTACATTTCTGTGTTTTTTTAAGTCAAGATCGGGTGCAGAGTGTACATTAATGAGAAAAAAATTAACTTTCTTGAATTTACCACATGGCTGCAATGAAACAGAGTGAAAAGTTTAAAGGGGTATGAATACTTTCCATACCCACTGTAGATGTGAATTTGTTTTGTAGACAACTCTACTTCAGTGATTGATAAATTTTCAGTGTACCATCAAGAGTCAGAGACTTACTACTCGTATATCTTCTCTGTGAAAATGAGGAGAATATAGGTAAGAAAAAATGTCCATCTACCCTCACAAGCCCCTCTCATGTATGCTAAGAGACAACTTAACAATTAACTTTTCTACACCAATCTTCCTTTTTATCCGACAAATCTGTTGAAGTCTAAATTAGGGTTTTCTGCAAGTGGTACTCAATACTGAATAAATCAAGACGTTTTGAAAATGTTTCTATTTTTTATAATTTGCTCATCATTAACATGTCTATCCATGCTATGATTTCCATAACTTCATGACTTTTTCTTCTCTGTGTTGCAATTTCGATGTTGAGAACTGTATGTTCAGATCAAAAACTATCCATCTTCAGCCTGCATGGATATCGAGTATAGTCTTTCTAATGGTTTCTGCATAAACCAAAGATAGAAAATATTAGAATAAAAGGGATTTTTTTGTTCACTTCATTTGTAGCTGATGAATTAGTAATCCAGCTACAGAAATTCATCTTTTCTCATATCCTGATCCCAGGGACCTTGCTGTCAACATTTTGCTATTAGCTAAACATTGATTCTGAGTCATTGGCTGCAAACAAGAGTTCCAGCACTTTTGCTTTTGAAGTGACAAGTCCCCAATAAAATCATAATTTCTCATAGTAACTTATGTACAGTGAGATGGAAATAATATATGTAGGAGAGAGCTGTATATATTATTTACTACAAATAATAAAATAATTGTGAGATAATGAAGCTGGAGTGCAGCAAAAAGTATTCCGATACAACATTGAAATTGTTACATCAAGAATAAAAAGTTGAGGAATTATTAAAATAACAGGATGGATAGACATTTTAATGATATGCAAATGATGACAAAATGGAAAAATATTTCAAAACATTTCTATTTATTCAGTATCGAGTGCTCTTGGCATACGATCAATGACATTATTAATGTTGAGGAATGTTCTGCTACTTTGAATGCATTTGGAAAAGCAAATCTGAAGATCCAAATTATTAAGGTTCCTTTACAATTGTTGACCAATGACGTTCCAGATGTGCTCTATGGAAGGCAAGTCTGGAGACGATGCAGGCCTTTGAAGCAAGTTTAAGCCATACTGGCTGCTCAGAATTGCATGAGCAACATGTGGCCTAGTGATGTCATGTTGAAAAATGGCTCCTGGGACGTGATGGAGAAATGGCCATACCACTGCGCTTACATAACTAAATCAATGTAACGTCCAGCTGTGCTGATTGAGCCTGTGATTTTCATGACTCCATGATTTTTCTACCTTAGTATTGCAATTTCAATGTTGATAACTGTATCGGGGTCTAAGGGGTAAGGTTTCTCCCAGTGGAGACTGACATACCAGCTCTGGCTAGTACACGATAACTGTAAATAACTTCACTTCAACTTATTTGTAGCTGGTTCAGCACTAAGATCCATTGTGAAAATTATGTTTAAAACTATATTTCACATGGTATGTAGCAGACCTGGGCGAACTGCGGCATGCAGGCCACATCCAGTCCTTTGAGCTTTCCTCTCCAGGCCATGGACTGTAACAACCAGTAGGCTAGAAACAATAGCGTATCACACCACATGGCTCTTCTTCTCTCACACTCCCTACCTGGTATCTCAATTGACATGCACATACAGTTGAATACATTGATGGAACAAGGAGTTGTCAGCTCCGTCGTCCAACAATCAGTCTGCGTAACTGAGTGACAGTGCGCCATCAGCAATACAGAACTAGATTGTGCCTGGATAGTCAAACCTCAGTCCACATGCTGCACAAAGTGGAGCAACGCATTAGGGGAATGGTTAATGGTGATTTTTTTTTTTTATTATTATCAGTCAATATTAACAGTCGTGACCGAAAGTGTTGGCACCCTTGAAGTTGTTCCGGAAAATAAAGTATTTCTCCCAAAAAATACCCTATTTTTCGGACTATAAGACACACTTTTTTCCCAAAAAATTTTGGGGAAAAATGGGAGTACGTCTTATAGTCGGAATATAGTTACAATACACCTAAAATCAACAGGCTTAATTTTGGCGCTTCCCAAAATCATACAAGATCCAAATAGAAAACAGAAGGAAATGCCATAAAGTAAAATAAATCAATTTTATTAACACAAGAATCTAAAATGGTACAAGACCATATAAGAGATGGAGATACAATACAAATAGGACTGCCCAGTCACATAGCACACCCACAGGTAACAAATATCATAATGAACAACTTATCCCTCAGATTCTCAATACAAGTCCATTTGTGGCCTTTTTATATGCTAAGTGTTAGGTGTCGAGTTCCCGCCTCTGCACAGGGGGGATCTCGAACCATTTCCGCTGCGGTCTCCCATTCTTCTCCAGCCGCAGTGGAGTTTGCTCAGTGGAGACGTCGGTCCCAGTGTCTTGCTCAGTCTTACTCTGTGCATAGGGTTGCTGCTGCTTTTCCAGTTTCTGCCATTGAAGCCAGTGCTGGGCAGCGGCGAGCAGACGCTTTCGGGACTAAGTCCTGCTTTTCCCCTTCGGGCATGCCCAGGGCAAAATCTCGAATTGGAGATCGAGGGTCACATGCTCACATACTGCAGCAGATCCCATTGGTCCTCCAGGAAGGTCCTGAACGTGCTCAACTTCTGTGGCAGCCTCCCATTGGTCCTTCTGGAAAGGTCCTGTACATGCTGCAGCTATAAAAGGTTTGCATGACCGCACGGCCATGTGCTAGTGTAAACTTGTAAACGTGTGCGTGTTGATGTGTGAAAGTTGTTCATTAATTATCCCCTCCCTTGTGTATGACTGCTCGCGTAAGGTGGATGATTGCTATTTAGCGCCCGACTTAGCCATCAGCACGTAACACACAAAACAGTGTCTAACTGCTGTGACCACCAATGCAGCGCCGTGCGCTTTCACAGTGCTTTCCTGACCCAAGCCTGGGTGGTTAGTGGCGTCCGCCAGTGCGGCACCGCACGCACTCTCGTTCATCTTCATTATTATTATTTCTGTCACTCTGACACCCCAGTTGCGGTGTTGAGCACAAGAGGTCTATATGAACTCAAATCCTGTGTCTTGGGATTGAGTTCTGAGACTCCTTGCTTGCGCTTTTGGTGCGGTACCGCGGCCTTGTGACGCAACAGGGTTCGCTTCCTTCACACAGGGTGAAGTTATCCCGTGTGTGTATTCACATTGTACCACCATATTGTCCGTCATTACTTGGCAGCAGGTTCCATCTCTGCACGATGGACCCCAGGCTGCGAACGCACCTTACTCTATCTTTCTTATTATTTGGTACGTTCCGCTAGCCATAACAGTAAGTTGATTAATCTACATCTAAAGCTAAAGTAATATCTGACAGTGTACATATGCTTGTGCCAAAAGGATAATAAATTTGTGTTAATACGCATAGACAATTGCAAAAGTGCTAAATCATCTAAATGCCCATAATAGACTGATTTCAGTACATTGCTTCTCAATACCACATAAGTGACTTTACTAATGTTCACTACTTCTCACTCAGTATAAATCTTAGTTAATTAGATTTAGATAACGTGCATAGTACATGTACAGTACAAACCAAAAGTTTGGACACACCTTCTCATTTAAAGATTTTTCAGTATTTTCATACAAATGAAATGTATGTATAATACATAGGTACCATCATATAAATAAAGTTCCACATTAACATAAGTCATGAATGCAACAGTGTGCTTTGGCACCATGGGTGTCCCTAGGTAACAGAGTAGAGTATGTGCTTAGACACCGTAGGTGTCCATGAGTGAGTAAGTGGGATCACATATACATATAGGTAAGTCGGGGACTTGGATAGCCTAATCAGGCCGTACACCACTTACTTACCTATATATATATGTGATCCCACTTACTCACTCATGGACACCTACAGCGTCTAAGCACATTGGTCCACTAGGGGCGTTAACCCTAAGGGGATTTGGGCAGCCTAAGTAGGTTGTATACCATCTATCTAAATACACATGCTACTCTACTCTGTTACCTAGGGACACCTATGGTGCCGAAGCACACTGTTGCATTCATGACTTATGTTAATGTGGAACTTTATTTATATGATGGTACCTATGTAATATACAGTACAGACCAAAAGTTTGGACGCACCTTCTCATTTAAAGATTTTTCTGTATTTTCATGACTATGAAAATTGTACATTCACAGGTGTGCCCTGTCAGGTTTAATAAGTGGGATTTCTTGCCTTATAAATGGTGTTGGGACCATCAGTTGTGTTGTGCAGAAGTCTGGAGGATACACAGCTGATTGTCCTACTGAATAGACTGTTAGATTTTGTATTATGGCAAGTAAAAAGCAGTTAAGTAAAGAAAAATGAGTGGGCATCATTACTTTAAGAAATGAAGGTCAGTCAGTCTGAAAAATTGGGAAAACTTTAAAAGTGTCCTCAAGTGCAGTGGCAAAAACCATCAAGCACTACAAAGAAACTGGCTCACATGAGGACCGCCCCAGGAAAGGAAGACCAAGAGTCACCTCTGCTCCTGAGGATAAGTTTATCCGAGTCACCAGCCTCAGAAATTGCAGGTTAACAGCAGTTCAGGTCAATGCCACAAAGAGTTCTAGCAGCAGACACATCTTTACAACAACTGTTAAGAGGAGACTTTGTGCAGCAGGCCTTCATGGTAAAATAGCTGCTAGGAAACCACTGATAAGGACAGGCAACAAGCAGAAGAGACTTGTTTGGGCTAAAGAACACAAGGAATGGACATTAAACCAGTGGAAATCTGTGCTTTGGTCTGATGAGTCCAAATTTGAAATCTTTGGTTCCAACCACCGTGTCTTTGTGTGACGCAGAAAAGGTGGACGTATGGACTCTACATGCCTGGTTGCCATCGTGAAGCTTGGAAGAGGAGGTGTGATGATGTGGGGGTGCGTTTCTGGTGACACTGTTGATGGGGTGCTACGCCACATGACCTGGCCTCCACAGTCACCAGACCTGAACCCAATCGAGATGGTTTGGGGTGAGCTGGACCGCATAGTGAAGGCAAAAGGGCCAACAAGTGCTAAGCATCTCTGGGAACTCCTTCAAGATTGTTGGAAGCTCATTCCCGGTGACTACCTCTTGAAGCTCATCAAGAGAATGCCAAGAGTGTTCAAAGCAGTCATCAAAGCAAAAGGTGGCTACTTTGAAGAACCTAGAATATTAGACATAATTTCAGCTCTTTCACACTTTTTTGTCAAGTATATAATTCCACATGTATTAATTCATAGTTTTGATGCCTTCAGTGTGAATGTACAATTTTCATAGTTATGAAAATACAGAAAAATCTTTAAATGAGAAGGTGTGTCCAAACTTTTGGTTTGTACTGTACATATAGTATGCACGTTATCTAAATCTTATTAACTAGGATTTATACTGAGTGAGAAGTAGTGAACATTAGTAAAGTCACTTATGTGGTATTGAGAAGCAATGTACTGACATCAGTCTATTATGGGCATTTAGATGATTTAGCACTTTTGCAATTGTCTATGTGTATTAACACAAATTTATTATCCTAAATTAATCAACTTACTATATAAAAAGGCCACAGATGGACTTGTATTGAGAATCTGAGGGATAAGTTGCTCATTATGATATTGTTACCTGTGGGTGTGCTATGTGACTGGGCAGTCCTATTTGTATTGTATCTCCATCTTTTATATGGCCTTGTACCATTTTAGATTCTTGTGTTAATAAAATTGATTTATTTTACTTTATGGCATTTGCTTCTGTTTTCTAATTGGATCTTGGAATATAGTTACAAGTAGTGTGGCAGCAGCAGGAGGTGGGCGATTCTGCAGCGGTCCAACGCTGCAGAGTGATGATCATACTCCCTTCCCAGACTGTTGCGGCAGGTTCGGTGGCTCTCTGTGGTGCGGGGGGCTCTGCCGGTATTTTTTGAAAGCCCAGAGACCCCCTGGCACATCCATTACTGTGATGCGGTGACCTCCAGGAAAATTGCTCCCGGGGGCAGCGCATGCTCAGATTGAGATCTCGGGAGACGAGATCTCGGCACCCACATAACAGAAATGGATGTGCGGGGGCCCCGGTCATTCAGAAAATGTCGGTGGAGCTCCCACACCAAGAGCATTGCCACGCCAGTCTGGGATGGGAGTCATATCGCCAGACCACCGAACACCCCCTGTGACCACGCTCCACCAGTGCCGCCGATCCCCCCGGTAAGCTTAATTCAGACTGTAAGGCCGGAGTCACATTACAGCGAGATACGGCCGAGTCTCGCAGGTTAAAAACAAGCTCTGGCACCGGCACTCCGGAGCGGAGCGTGCAGCTCCATGTATTGCTATGCGGCCACACGCTCCGCTCTGGAGTGACGGTGCCAGAGCTTGGTTTTAACCTGCAAGACTTGGCCGTATCTCGCTGTAGTGTGATCCCGGCCTAAGACGGACCCCCATTTGACACAATAATTTTTTTCCCCATTTTCCTTCGGAAAATTTGGGGTGCGTCTTATGGTCTAGTGTGTCTTATGGTCCTAAAGAACGGTAATTGTGATTTCACGTTTTGTTTTGCACTTTGTTTGTTTTATTTTGTTTTTTGTTTATTTCCATTCTGTGTATTTGAACAACACAAAAAAAAAACAGAGAAAAAGGCAAATTGCACATAATTTTACACAAAATCCCCAAAATGATCTAGACAAAATTGTTGGCACCCTCAACTTAATATTTGTTGCAAACACTTTGGAATAAATAACTGCAATCACTCGTTTCCTATAACCATCAACAAGCTTCTTACAACCTCTCAACTAGAATTTTGGACCACTCTTCTTTTGCAAACTGCTCCAAGTCTCTCTTGTTTGAAGGCGCCTTCTCCCAACAGCAAATTTAAATCTCTCCACAGGTGTTCAATGGGATTTAGATTCGGATTCATTGCTGGCCACTTCAGGACTCTCCAGCGCTTTGTTTATATCCATTTCGGGGTGCTTCTTGAAGTGTACACAAGTGGCCAAAATTGTTGGTACCCCTCATTTAATGACAGAAAAAACCCACAATGGAAATAACTTGAATCTGAAAAAAGTAATAATAAATAAAAGATCTATGAAAATGAACAAATGAAAGTCAGACATTGCTTTTCAACCATGCTTGAACAGATTTAAAAAGATAAAATAAAACTCATGAAATAGGCCTGGACAGAAATGATGGTACCCTTAACATAATACTTAGCTGCACAACCTTTTGAGGCAATAACTGCAATCAAATGATTCCTGCAATTGTCAATGAGACTTCTGCACCTCTGGACAGGTATTTTGTCCCACTCCTCAAAATCAAACTGCTCCAGTTGTTTCATGTTTGAAGGTTGCCTTTTCCAGACAGCATGCTTCAGCTCTTTCCAAAGATGCTCAATAGGATTTAGGTTAGGGTTCATAGAAGGTCGCTTCAGAATAGTCCAATGTTTTCCTCTCAGCCATTCTTGGGTGTTTTTAGCTGTATGTTTTGGGTCATTATCCTGTTGCAAAACCCATAACCTGCGACTGAGTCCAAGCTTTCTGACACTGGGCAGCAAATGTATCTCTAGAATCTCTTGATATTCTTGAGATTTCATTGTAACCTGCACAGATTCTAGACACCCTGTGCCAGATGCAGCAAAGCAGCCCCAGAACAGAGCCTCCTCCATGTTTTACAGTAGGGACAGTGGTCTTTTCTTGCTATGCTTCATTTTTCCATCTGTGAACATAGAACTGATGTGCCTTGCTAAAAAGTACCATTTTTGTCTCATCTGTCCATAGGACATTCTCCCAGATGCTTTGTGGCTTGTCAACATTTAGTTTTGGCAAATTCCAGTTTGGCTTTTTTATGATTTTTTTTCAACAATAGTGTCCTCCATGGTCGTCTCCCATGAGGTCCACTTTGGCTCTTACAATGACAGATGGTGAAATATGACACTGATGTTCCTTGATCTTGAAGTTCACCTTTAATCTGTTTAGAAGTTTTTCTGGGCTCTTTTGTTACCATTCGTATTATCTGTCTATGGGCGGCACGGTGGCGCAGTGGTTAGCACTGCAGCCTTGCAGCGCTGGAGTCCTGGGTTCGAACCCCACCAAGGACAACATCTGCAAAGAGTTTGTATGTTCTCTCCGTGTTTGCGTGGGTTTCCTCCGGGCACTCCGGTTTCCTCCCACATTCCAAAGACATACTGATAGGGAATTTAGATTGTGAGCCCCATCGGGGACAGTGATAATGTATGCAAACTGTAAAGCGCTGCGGAATATGTTAGCGCTATATAAAAATAAAGATTATTTATTATTATTATCTGTCTCTTTGATTTTTCATCAATTTTCCTCCTGCAGCCACATCAAAGGAGGTTGGCTACAGTCCCATGGATCTTAAATTTCTGAATAGTATGTGCTACTGTAGTAACAGGAACAACAAGCTGCTTAGAGATAATCTGAGTGTATCCTTTACCAGAGGTTTAAGAATACCCTCTGCCCATCCAGATACCTGCTCAGTAAGGGTGCCCACACATGAAACAATTGGTATTCCTGGATTTCCAGATTTGTGGATTTTGGGAAGCATGTAGAATATCCCTGTTCTTGGACTTTCTGGTATCAGGTCATCGGCTCTTGTGGATTTGTCAGGCAGACAAGATACCAACTTGTTTAGTTTCTTGTAATAGTCCTGTGTAGGATCCGACTCCAATTTTTTGTAGTAGCGTGTGTCCATAAGTTATCTGTTTGCTTCCTTCATATAGTCTGATGTGTTCATCATGAGTACTGCACCTCCCTTGTCAGCAGGTTTGATGATGATTTCTTTGTTGGTTTTCAGAGGCCTTTCTCTCCTGGGCACTGATGTTGGATGCTTGTCTCCTGTTAGTATCTATGATGGTGGATTTTTATCAAATGTCTGAAGGAGTCTATATATTTATCCAAATGAGGGTTGCGTCCAGGTGGAGGTGTCCAGTCTGATCTTTTCTTTGTTGTTAGGATCCCTTTTCCTTCAGTCCAGGTGGGTTCTGAATCTTCTGTATCATTGAAATATCTGGATATGCCTTGTAGCCCGCCCAAGACCTATTTTGGGAGTTTATGATGTGTCCCTCACTTCACTACTGTTATACTTATGAACATGAACACCCTGGTATAAGGCCAGATGTACTTTTATTAACTGTTTGGTGTTGCAACATTCAAGAACCGTGCCTCCAGTAAGGGATGAAAAGTTATCAACCTGTTTTGATGTATTTCTAATGTATTTCAAATGTTTTGCCAAAATGTCGTTTGACCCGTTGTTTATAATTCCTTTCCCAGTCCAGGAGTACAGGATTTAACGGGGGGGGGGGGGGGGGGAGGAGAATGTAGCACCCCAGGAGTTCGGGTACACAGTAGTGCTGCCTTCCTCTCGGGGAGGGTAGTGCTATGTCTGGAGACAAGTGAGATACCCTGTGGTGGCAGGTTATCACACACACAACACCTTCCAAATCCCGGCCTGGAGGGGGAGCTCAAAACCCTGTTTTAGGGCAGCTACCCTCAATAAAGATCCTGGTTTGGAGGAGGAGTCAGTTTAGTCTACAGAGAGTCTGTGAGCGAGGACAGACAGGAAGGGAGCAGAGAGTAGGCCTCCAGGGAATCAGTGCGCAGAAACCGGGTACTGGCAACCCGAGGCTTTTATGGAAACTCTAAGACACAGAGAAGAACCGGAGGGCATAGGATTACATGGACTTGGCCCATATTCACCTGTGGTACAGCAGCACCTTGGAGCCTGGAGTCTCTGTGAAAAGACCCCAGTAAGCATGGCTCAAGCTGCCTATCATACAGGTACCTGTCCCAGGACAGGGGAAAGAACTGAAACAACTAGGACCTTGTTTGGAGCACTTAGTGGCAGCAGGGACATGAGACACAGCAAGCGCAGAGAGGAAGGCCCCCAACTTGACTTGCCAAGGGGATTCCACTTGTCTCTGGACTGCCTGGTCTCCTAATGTACCGGTTGTCAGTGCCCTGGACTGTGGCCTACCATCTGCAGTAAACCAGGTAAAGACTTACAACTTGTCGCCTCCATTTATTCATTGGCACAAATCATCATCTTGGCCACACACCATATAACCCCTGTGGGGACCCCGCTTCACCTGTGGAAAGTGTAACACCCGTGCTGCCGCAACATCTCCCAGGGGACCCCTTCAAAGCAGTGTTGGTCCTACTACTGACCGAACTCCACAGATGGCGTCACAACAAACTTTGAACATTTTCCCCTTTAACGTTGAGGCCCAGTGCCATGGACCAGGTCGCAGCCACCGTGACATTCCCCTTGCAACCGGACCCGGTACTGATTACCCCACTGCCCTGCGGGCGACTCACATATGTTGCATAGTTCTGTCTGCTAGCCTTATTCTACTCATTTTTTATTGTTTTCAAAAAAATCGCAAAAAACATTAAAAAAAAAATAGTCTTTTATCTCAGGCCTGGTGTGTCTGTGGTTGAAAAATCTTTTATTGGCAGGCATGCGTTGCATAATTCTGTCTGCTAGCCTTGTTCTACTTATTTTTTATTGTTTTCAAAAATTACCAACAAACATAAAACAAAAATAATACAGTCTGTTATGTCAGGCTGAGCCCTGGTGTATCTGTGGTGGAAAAATCTTTTATTGACAGGCATACATTGCATAGTTCTGCCTGCTAGCCCTGTTCTGCTCATTTTTTATTGTTTTCAAAAAATCATAAAAACATACTGTATACAGTCTTTTATCTCAAGCTGAGACCTGGTATATCTGTGGTTGAAAATTTTTTTATTGGCAGGCATACTTTGCATATTTCTGTCTGCTACCTTGTTCTGCTCCTTTTTTTTCCCAAAAATTACCAACAAACATAAAAAAAGATCAATTCAGTCTGTTATCTCAGGCTGAGACCTGGCGTATCTGTGGTGGAAAAATCTTCACTTAGCTGGCATTCTGACCACATACAATTTTTCTACAAATAAATCCATTTGTATTGAGGTTTTCACATATTTCAGTAGTCCATTTAAATGGGCAAGGCAAGGGACGGGAAAGTGGATGTAATGCCGATGGTTCATGCAGAGGTCGAGGCCGTGGCCAAGCTGAAAGTGGTCCACAGCAAAGACCCACATCTTTGCTCTCGACCTTCCTGTCCCAGTTTCTAGGGGACCGCAGCACACCACTATTGAAGCCAGAGCAGTGTGAAACGGTTGTTTGTTGGAAAGCGCTAAATACTTTCAGTCACTTAGCTACCACCACCACAATGTGTTCCACACAGTCAAGTCTGAGTAGCCGTGATTGTGCAATGGATATTACTCACCCTGATCCTCCTTCCTTTCACCATGCCGAGTGCCCTGAGACAGCTGATCGCACACTTGGACACTCCGAAGAGCTGTTCAGTTTTCCCTTTAAAGATTCTGGACTCTCAGCCGGTCAACTTGAAGTGGGGCTAGATGAAATCGCATGTGGCGATGCCCAAACATTGGAATAGCCATGGTTACACAAAGGTGATGGTGGAAAAGTATCACAAGAGGTGGACGATGATGAGACACAATTGCCAGAAAGTCAGGAGGAGGAACAGGGTGCAGATGTGGAAGACGAGGTGGTAGATGACATAGTGACTGACCCAACCTGGCAGGAGGACATGCAGAGCGAGGATAGAAGCACATGTGGGGAAGGAGTATCCAAATGGTGGTGCTAAAGAGCAACATCACGTGAGTAGACTAATAGTAAACACTCACTGCTGCTCACTTGACGGACTAAAAACCGTACCAGTCGTAGCTGTATAATACAGAGAGGATGTGGAAACCACAAGAGAGACGACCAACAAGGGTAGCTATAATTGAAGTAAAAAACTCTTTATTAAATACATATCTATAAAACATATTAGGACATAGATAGAACATGGGTGGGGAGATGAAACATGTTACAATACAGGTACTCCCCTATAAAGGACTAAATGTGCCGGCAAAGCTCTGACTCCCTAATTGAAAAGGATCTTAGTAGTGGGAGGAGACACCAACAAGATGGAAAGGCTAAATAGTAATTGAAGTACTATATATCTATTACATCACTATGCCCTGAATACAGTGGGTCAAAACTAATATATATGTGGATCTCTATAATGCCCGTATATATTAACAGTACAGAGTAATGGGGCAGAGAACCAAAGACCCCTGGGACATCCCAAGTGGCCACTAATATCAGGCATGAGAGGTATACGATAAACCCGGTAACTCAACAATAAATGCCATAACCAAATGTGTAAAGCATGTCCCAAGGAATAGACCAGGGAGGTGCCAATGCACCTATGTGGAACATAAACACTGCGGTAAACCGATCATTATTACCTGGTCCTGGACTGCAGGCTGGTGTGCAACAAGAGCGTAGCCGGCACGTCTACCCGACGCGCGTTTCGGAGCCGAGGCTCCTTCGTCAGGGGTATGTGACCTCCGAAACGCGCGTCGGGTAGACGTGCCGGCTACGCTCTTGTTGCACACCAGCCTGCAGTCCAGGACCAGGTAATAATGATCGGTTTACCGCAGTGTTTATGTTCCACATAGGTGCATTGGCACCTCCCTGGTCTATTCCTTGGGACATGCTTTACACATTTGGTTATGGCATTTATTGTTGAGTTACCGGGTTTATCGTATACCTCTCATGCCTGATATTAGTGGCCACTTGGGATGTCCCAGGGGTCTTTGGTTCTCTGCCCCATTACTCTGTACTGTTAATATATACGGGCATTATAGAGATCCACATATATATTAGTTTTGACCCACTGTATTCAGGGCATAGTGATGTAATAGATATATAGTACTTCAATTACTATTTAGCCTTTCCATCTTGTTGGTGTCTCCTCCCACTACTAAGATCCTTTTCAATTAGGGAGTCAGAGCTTTGCCGGCACATTTAGTCCTTTATAGGGGAGTACCTGTATTGTAACATGTTTCATCTCCCCACCCATGTTCTATCTATGTCCTAATATGTTTTATAGATATGTATTTAATAAAGAGTTTTTTACTTCAATTATAGCTACCCTTGTTGGTCGTCTCTCTTGTGGTTTCCACATCCTCTCTATGTGGGGAAGGAGGCATATCACCCCAACAGGTAGGAAGAAGCAGTGTGGTGGCCACAGACAGAATGCGTGCATCCGTTCCCCGTAACACCAACATGACAGAAGTTGCCATTCCAACTGTTAGATCTTCACAAGTCTGTTTTTTTTTAAAGACTCTGCCGATGACCCCAAACAGGCCATTTGCGGCACTTGCCATGTCTGCATCAGCAGGGGTAGCAAAACAACCAGCCTGACCACCACCAGCATGATCAGGCACATGACAGCAAAGTACCCGACTTTGTGGGCCGAACCCCAGGCTCCAGGAACACTGTCTGCAGGTGACACCACTGCTTCTTCCACTGTTTTGCAAAGAAGCCAATCCACAGTCCACCGTGCATGTGAAGATGCCTCTAGCTCTGCACCTGTTGTTGCCCACAGTCAAGCAGCACCATCATCAAGCCCGTCATTGTCCTTGTCCCATCCCAGCCTACAGCTGTCTATACCCCAGCAAGCGGAAATACCCTGCCAATGACCCACAGTCCTTAATTTGAACATTTCTCATCTGCTTGCGCTCAAAATGTTGCCTTTAAGGCTCGTTGAGATGGAAGTTTTCCGCAACCTGATGGCGGTGGCCATCCCAAGGTACTCATTCCCCAGTTGCCAATATTTCTCACGGTGTGACGTACCGCATTAAACCAGCATGTGTCCCACAACATTACCCGTGCCCTCAACAATGCTGTTACCGGGAAAGTCCACCTAACCACAGACACTTGGACAAGTGCTTGTGGGCAAGGACCTTACATGTCACTGATGGCAAACTGGATTAACATAGTGGAAGCCGGGACTCAGTCAGACCTTGGGATGGAACACATCCTCCCCACACCGAGGATTGTGGGCCCTACATCAATCAGGGTTGCCCCCACAGTCTACAGCTCCTGCACCTCCTCCTATTCAGCCTCCATTTCTGAAATGAACACATCAGTCAGAAGCTGGAAGCACTGTAGCACTGTCTCAGCCAAGCAGCAACAGGCTGTGCTGAAGCTAATCTGACAGGTGACCAACTGCACAATGCAGAAGAGTTGAAAGAGCAGGCAGAAATTTGGATGACACCGCTGAACCTACAGGAAGGCATGGTCATGTGTGACAATGGCCGGAACCTGGTGGCGACTCTGAGGCAAGGTGAGCTCACACATGTACCTTGCCTGGCTCATGTGCTTAACCTCGTGGTTTAACGTTTTCTGAAATTCTACCCGGAGCTGCCGGATCTGCTAGTGAAAGTATGCCATCTTTCTGCCCATTTTAGAAAATCAGCTACAGCTTCAGCCGCCCTTGCCGTGCTCCATCAGCATTTGCAGCTTCCGGCTCACCGACTGGTGTGTGATGTCCCCATGCGTTGGAACTCTACACTGCATTTGTTGGAAAGGATTTGTGAGCAGAACAGGGCAGCTGTTGACTAACAGCTTCAACAAGACAGTCAATATTCAGTTCAGACGCCACACATAAGACCTCTGGAGTGGACATGGATGTCAGATATATGTACTATACTCCAGAACTTTGAGGACTGCACGAAGATGGTGACACCATCCCGCTTCTCTGCATTCTGAAAAGCTATCTGCTCACAATTAAAGAGGATGCATTGCAGGCAGAGCAAGAGGACATGCAGCAAGGAACCATACAGAGTGATTACACTCAGCCCAGCCTCATGTTGTCGCAATGTGGATTGGTAGACAATGAGGAGGAGGAAGAACAGGAGCTACTTTCATGCGCTATAGACGATACTACAAGCAGAGCTGTCATACCGTCTGTTCAGCAGGGATGGCCTGAGGACAGAGAGGAGGAGGAGAACAGCATGGTCAGTCGTCCTGTTGATGAGGACACGGAAGTCTTGCCTGTTAGCAGTCTGGCACACATGGCTGACCTTATGTTGTGCCGCATTTCCTGTGACCCTCACATTATTAAAATTTTCAGTGACACTCTTTACTGGCTGGTGACACTTCTAGACCCAAGCTACAAGGAGAACTTTCAATCTCTTCTTCCAAAGGCAGACAAGTGTACAAAAATGTTGCTGTACCAGAGGGCCCTTGTAGCGGAATGAAAAAATTCTCATGTGAGAACGCTGGCAGCAGACGTCAGAGTTTGTTGTACAACCAAGGAGTCCAAGCGAGAGTAAAGGTACCGTCACACTAAGCGATGCTGCAGCGATACCGACAACGATCCGGATCGCTGCAGCGTCGCTGTTTGGTCGCTGGAGAGCTGTCACACAGACCGCTCTCCAGCGACCAACGATGCCGGTAACCAGGGTAAACATCGGGTTACTAAGCGCAGGGCCGCGCTTAGTAACCCGATGTTTACCCTGGTTACCATCGTTAAAGTAAAAAAAACAACCACTACATACTTACCTACCGCTGTCTGTCCCCCAGCGCTGTGCTTCTCTGCTCTGGCTGTGAGCGCCGGTCAGCCGGAAAGCAGAGTGGTGACGTCACCGCTCTGCTTTCCGGCCGCTGTGCTCACAGTCAGAGCAGAGAAGCACAGCGCCGGGGACAGACAGCGGTAGGTAAGTATGTAGTGGTTGTTTTTTTTACTTTAACGATGGTAACCAGGGTAAACATCGGGTTACTAAGCGCGGCCCTGCGCTTAGTAACCGATGTTTACCCTGGTTACCAGCGAAGACATCGCTGAATCGGTGTCACACACGCCGATCCAGCGATGTCTGCGGGAGTCCAGCGACCAAATAAAGTTCTGGACTTTCTGCCCTGACCAGCGATATCACAGCAGGATCCTGATCGCTGCTGCCTGTCACACTGGACGATATCGCTAGCCAGGACGCTGCAACGTCACGGATCGCTAGCGATATCGTCCAGTGTGACGGTACCTTCACAGAACTACAATTCAGCTCAGGCAGGGGAACAATTGCAAAGTTCTGGGACAGTTTTCTCAGACCCTCCCATCTTGCCAGCACAGAGGCAAGGGGTGCTGGCACAAGAAGTGCAATGTTTGGGAAGATGCTGAGGGAGTACCTTGCAGATCATACAAACGTCCTCCGTCATACCTCTCTACCTTTTAATTATTGGGTATCCAAGCTGGACACGTGGCATGAACTGGCTCTCTACGCTTTGGAGGTCCTGGCCTGCTCTGCTGCTAGCGTTCTGTCAGAGCGAGTTTTTTAGTGCCGCTGGTGGAATTATAACAAATAAGCGTATCTGCCTGTCAACTGACAATGATGACAGGCTGAATGTTATAAAATGAGCAAGGGCATGATTGGGCACGACTTCTGTACACCACCGAATGAAAACAGCTAAACATAACCTCAAATACATTGTCTTTTTTGTGGAGGTGTCTTGTCATGCACCTCTTCCCAACCACACATGGATATCCGCTTCCTGATTTGGTCTGTTTGGTGTTATCCTCCTCGTTATCCTCATCCTCATCATCCACAACCAGTACAACACCAGGGTGAACGCATTCCATGATGCAAAAGTCACACAACTTTAGTGCAAGGGTATTTTTATGATGCCTGTTACTAATTAGAAACCAAAATAAATGTTACTCCCAAAGGGGGAACTGTCATCAAAATGAGATGTACATATATTCTTCTCATTTATTGTTATGTTTTCCAGTTTCACTATCTTTGGACCATCCTCTTATGACCTAGTGTATACATCTACAATAGAAAAATATTGAAATACTGTTATATTAATTTTTTATTTATATCCCTGTCTCTGAGGTGTTGCTACTGACAAACATACACACATACAAACATACGCACATTCTACCTTCATATCTATGAACCTGTGTTCGCTCCTCCCTTTTGTTATTTACTTTCATAGGTGAATTCACATTATTTATTTGTTTGATTTCAGTATGATTTATCTTTGTCTCCTCATTCTCCACCACTACAGTAGATCACCAGGGTTTATGTGTTCTGTGCTGCTACAGGCATTCCAATTTTTGTCAAGGGTGTCTATGATGCTCATAGTATAATTTTTAAAATATTTATCTCCCATGGTGAAATGTTTGTCAGCCCATGCACTGTGTGTATGGGCATCACAAGTCTAAGAGACACACTCCTTTACATTGGGCCTAGTTTGTAAAGAGGCCTTCATCAATGTCTCCTCATTTTCTGCCACTAGATCACCATGGCTAACCTGTTCTGTGCTGCTACAGGCAGTTCAATTTTTGGCAAGGGTGTCTATGATGCCCATAGTATATTTTTTTAAATGTATCCCCCATGGGGAAATGTTTGTCAGCCCATTCACTTTGTATATGGGCTTTACAAGTCTAGGAGACCCGCTCCTTTACATTGGGCCTAGTCTGTAATGAGGCCTTCATCAATGTCTCCTCATTCTCTGCCACTAGATCACCAGGCTCAACGTGTTCTGTGTTGCTACAGGCAGTCCAATTATGGGCAAGGGATACTATGATGCCCATAGTATATTTTTTTTTTAAATGTATCCCCCATGTGGAAATGTTTGTCAGCCCATGCACTTCGTGTATGGGCGTTACTAGTCTAGGAGACCCGCTCCTTAACATTGGGCCTAGTTTATAATTGTGTTAGTTGGGCAGAGGAGTCTATGTGCACATATCCACATCACTTCAAGGCTTGCAGACACAAAAGGCTCCATTACTGTCTGCTGCTGCGTATTTTATATATTCCTAGCTGCAGTTATCCACGGCATTTTTTTTTTAATATTGTACCTGCTCATTTTATTATAATGCAATCCATAGCCCCATTTTTTCGACATTTATTTGCATGGTCACGCTGCAGACTACAGCCAGGTCATTGCAATACATGAGCGTGAAGATATACATTTTTAACTATTTTTTTGGGGGGGGCCCAGGCATCAGATGTGAGTGTGCCAAAAAATCTGGCCTTTTTTGGCACTATCTAATATTTTGTTGTGTATTAAAACATTTTGGACACCATTTTGCTTCCCCAAAAATCTGTAGCTCACCCAAAAATATTTAGCTACAGTTGTTATATTTATCACTGTGAGTTGTATGCCGCGCGCATTGCATATCATTGCGCTAAATATCTTACAATTTTAGTACTCCAATTTTTTTTTGGTGTAATAGCCAACTTTTTGGCATAATTGTGGTGTCCCCCAAAAAATCAAGGCCACATTTTGATCAGTCTGTTATCTATGGCTGACTCGAGTTGTATCAGTGGTGTCAAAATCTGTGCTTTGCAGGCATATGTTGCATTGTTCTGTCTGCTAGCCTTGGTCTCCTCAGTATTTTACTGTTTTATTGTTTTCAAAAACTAAAGAAAAAATAAAAAAATTATACAGTCTGGTATCTCCGTCACACGTTTGGTATATCTGTGGTGTCAAAATCTTTGGTTTGCAGGTATACGTTGCATTGTTCTGTCTGCTAGCCTTGGTCTACTCAGTATTTATTGTTTTACAAAATTACAAAAAAACCTTAAATAAAATGTATACAGTCTGTTATCTCTGTGAGATCCCTGGGGTATCTGTGGTGTCCAAATCTTCGCTTTGCAGGCATACGTTATATTTTTGGGTCTGCTAGCCTTGGTCTACTCATTATTTTTTCTTTAAAAAATATTTTTTAAAAATGTTAAAAAAAATTAAATTGTCTGGTATCTCTGTCAGACGCTCGGTATGTCTGTGGTCTCCAACTACTTGCTTTTCAGGCATACTGAACACATATTTTTTTCCCCAAATAAATCCATTTGTATTGAGCTTTTAAAATATTTCAGCTGTCCATTTAAAAAAGTCAAGGCAAGTGTTAGGAGTCGAGTTTCCTCTGCTGCACAGGGGGAATCTCGATCCGTCTCCGCTGCGGTCTCCCATTCTTCTCCAGCCGCAGTGGAGTCTGCTCAGCAGGGACGTCGATCCCAGCGTCTCGCTCAGTCTGACTCTGTGCGAAGAGTTACTGCTGCTTTTCCTGCTTCTGCCATTGAAGCCAGTGCTGGGCAGCGGCGAGTGGACGTTTCTGGATCTAAGTCCTGCTTTTCTCTGTCTGAGCATGCCCAGGGCAGGATCTCCCGTTGGAGATCGAGGGTCACATGCTCAGGTACTGCAGCACATCCCATTGGTCCTTTTGGCAGGTCCTGAAAGGGCAAAACTTCTGTAGCTGTTTCCTGTGCTGCAGCTATATAAACTGCGCATGACCGCACGGCCATGCGCTAGTATTGTCTTGTAAATATGTGTGTGTGTTGTGAGTGAAAGTCGCTCTTTAAATAACCCTCCCAATTGAATGTTTGTTCGTGGAAGGTGTATGTTTGCTATCTAGCGCCCGACTTATCCAACAGCACGTAACACACATTACAGCTACCAGTTGCTGTGTCCGCCTGTACGGCGCCGTGCGCTTGCTCTGCGCTTTCCTGACCCAAGCCTGGGTGGTTAGTGGCGTCCGTCAGTGGGGCACCGCACTTGTGCCTTTATATTATCATTTAGTTTCCTTACACACCCAGTTGCGGTGTTGCGCCAGCAAGTGTCTAATCGGACTTCAATCCTAGTTGGGGTTGAGTTCGCTGACTTCTTGCTCGCGCTCTATGTGCGGTACCGCGGTCCTGTGACGCAACAGGATCGCTTCCTTCACGCAGGGTGAAGTTAACCAGTGCGTGTATACTTATAGTACCGCCATATAGTCCGTCTTACTAGCAGCAGGGTTTTTACCTGCACGGTGGACCTCGGACTGCGAACGCACCTAGTTCCATTTCATCTTGTACTTGGTGCGTTCCGCCAGTCCTTAACATAATACTAGCGCCAAGGTCTGGCTAGTAATGACGGACGATCAGCGTTCACAGCGGTACATCCAGCAGCTGGAGGGAAGATTGGCGGCTCTTGAGCGTTCAACCTCAGCTGTGGATGTCACTGCTGTCGCTGTTCAGGCTGCTAGTGTTGCTGCAGCCACCTTGTCCACTGCCGCTCCTGTCCCGACTCTAACTCGCCTCCCGCTTCCAGAGAAATTCTCTGGTGACAGTAAGTCTTGTAGGGTTTTCGTGAGTCAGTGCTCTATCCATCTCGAGCTTCTGGCCTCTCGTTTCTCTACAGAGCGGGCTAAGGTGGGATTTATAGTGTCTCTTCTATCGGACAGGGCGTTGCAGTGGGCTACGCCGCTATGGGAGCATAGCGATCATGTGGTGCAGAGTGCTCCGTTGTTTCTGAGCACTCTGAAACAGGTCTTTTTAGGACCTCGTGTCACCCATGATATGGCGCTCCAATTGTTGGCATTGACTCAGGGCTCGTCCTTGGTCAGTCATTTTGCCGTCCACTTCCGCACCTTAGCATCTGAGCTGGAGTGGTCGGATAAAGCCCTCATTCCAATATTTTGGAGGGGGCTGGCTGACCACGTTAAGGACGCCCTGGCCACTAGGGAGATTCCTGCCACACTGGAGGAATTAATAACAGTCTCTACTCGTATTGACCTCCGTTTTCACGAGCGGAGGTTAGAGCGAGCCCAGTGTAGGCAGAGGTTTCGGCTGGCTCCCACCTTCGCCAAACCTTTGGAATCTCCAGACCAGGCTCCTGAGCCCCATGAGCCTGTTGTAGAGTCACGAGCGGGATCTAAGTCCCGGACCGCTCGTGCACTCCAGATTTGTCATCTTTGCCAACAGACAGGACATCTTGCCTCCAGATGTCTCCAGCGGTCGAGGAAACGTCAGCATCTAGTGGTAGTTGGTGGAGGTGCACTAGACACGGCGACGTTTGCCTCCAAATTGTCCTTTAAGGGGACAATAACATTGGGCTCATCCTCTCACTCGGTAGAACTCTGCGTGGATTCTGGGGCGGAGGGCAATTTTATGTCTTCAGCCTTCGCCCAACGTCACGCAATTCCTCTGGTCATGCTATCTCAACCAGTAACGGTACGAGTGGTGAATGGGTCGACACTGCCCGCACAGATTACACATCAAACTATCCCTTTTACTCTGTCCATATCACCATCTCATCAGGAGATTATATCTCTACTCGTCATTCCTGAGGGAATTGATGAGGTTCTCTTGGGGATACCTTGGTTACGGTACCACTCTCCTCACATCGAGTGGTCCTCAGGCAGAATTCTGGGATGGGGTGAATCTTGTGGGAACAGGTGTCATCGAGAGTGCGTTCAGGTTGCTACTACAGAGGTACCCGCAGATCTTTCCTCTCTCCCCAAGCAATATTGGTCTCATGCAGACGTGTTCTCCAAAAAGGCAGCGGAGACCCTTCCGCCCCATCGCCCCTATGACTGTCCTATTGATCTCTTGCCTGGTGCTGAGCCTCCCCGGGGTCGAGTCTATCCATTATCTCTCCTGGAAACGGAGGCAATGTCTCAGTACATTCAAGAGAATCTGGCAAGAGGGTTCATCAGGAAGTCAGTGTCACCTGCTGGGGCAGGGTTCTTTTTCGTGCAGAAGAAGAATGGAGAACTACGTCCATGCATAGACTACAGGGGTCTTAATGCTATCACAGTTAAGAACAAGTACCCTTTGCCTTTGATATCTGAGCTTTTCGATAGGCTTCGGGGAGCTAGAGTGTTTACTAAACTAGATCTGCGGGGTGCTTATAACCTGATTCGCATCCGTCAGGGGGACGAATGGAAAACGGCATTTAACACCAGAGATGGGCACTATGAGTATCTGGTGATGCCCTTCGGGCTCTGTAATGCACCTGCCGTTTTCCAAGACTTTGTCAACGACATCTTCCGGGATATGCTTTCCACCTCGGTTGTAGTCTATCTGGATGATATTCTCATCTTTTCTCCAGATATTGACTCCCACCGGAGAGATGTTGGCAGAGTCTTCGACCTTCTACGGGCAAACTCTCTTTACGCGAAGTTGGAGAAGTGTGTGTTTGAGCAGGAGCCCTTACCTTTCCTGGGCTATATCATCTCCGCCCAGGGATTGGCTATGGATCCTGCCAAACTACAGGCTGTGATGGACTGGCAAGAGCCCCATTCTCTTAAAGCGGTGCAGCGCTTTATGGGGTTCATAAACTATTACCGCCAGTTCATTCCCCACTTATCAACTCTGGTAGCTCCCTTGGTAGCCCTCACCAAGAAGGGAGCGAATCCCAAATTGTGGTCGGAAGAGGTCTCCAAGGCCTTCACTTCTATTAAGTCCCACTTTGCTAGCGCTCCCATCTTACATCGTCCCGATGTGGATAAGCCATTCCTAATGGAGGTGGATGCCTCGTCCGTTGGTGCTGGAGCAGTCCTCTATCAAAAGGATGCTCAAGGTCGGAAGCATCCATGCTTCTTCTTCTCTAAGACCTTCACGCCAGCGGAGAGAAACTACTCCATCGGGCACAGGGAGTTGCTAGCAATGAAGTTGGCCTTTTCGGAGTGGAGACACCTTCTGGAAGGTGCGCGGTTTCCCTTCCAAGTTTACACGGACCACAAAAATTTGGTCTATTTGCAAACAGCCCAGCGGCTAAATTCTCGCCAGGCCAGATGGTCCCTGTTCTTCTCCCGGTTCCACTTTTCCCTTCATTATCTCGCCGGGGAGAAGAATATCCATGCTGACGCTCTCTCTCGCTCCCTTATGTCAACTGAGGAGGAGGAAGAGGAGCCTCGGCTTATTGTCCCTTCCGAGAGCCTGAGAACCGTAGCGCCGGTTTCGCTAGAGTCTGTGCCTCCGGGCAAGACTTTTGTGCCCATTAATTTGCGACCGGAGGTTCTCTCTTGGGCTCATTCGTCCAGGGTGGGTGGACACTTTGGGACAAAGAGGACGTCTGAGCTACTGGCGAGGACGTACTGGTGGCCGCATATGGTCCGGGATGTCAGGGATTATATTCTGGCATGTCTCCTGCGCCAAAAATAAATCTCCGCATCAAAGGCCAGCTGGGTTGCTCTATCCCTTGCCGGTGGCAGATAGGCCCTGGAAGATGGTCAGGATGGACTTTGTTGTGGGTTTACCCAAGTCTCGCGGCTGTACCATCATTTGGGTCATCACAGATCATTTCTCAAAAATGGTGCATTTGGTGCCGCTACCACGGTTACCTTCTGCACGGGCCTTGGCAGCGTTGTTCATTAAACACATCTTCCGCCTACATGGTATGCCTGACAAAATTGTCAGTGACCGGGGTCCCCAGTTTGCGTCTCGGTTCTGGAGAGAGCTTTGTCGTCTTCTCAGTATTGAGTTGAATCTTTCTTCCGCTTATCATCACGAGACGAATGGGTTGGTAGAGAGGGCCAACCAGACCTTGGTCACATACCTGCGACATTTTGTTTCAGCCAGGCAGGATGACTGGGCATCCTTGCTATCATGGGCAGAGTTTGCACTGAACAACGCCGTAGCCGACTCCACTGGACAAACCCCATTCCTCCTCAACTATGGTCAGCATCCACGGGTACCTGTGCCTATGCCCGTGTCTTCCGCCGACTCCAGGGTGGCAGACTGGGCTGTGGAGGCAAGGGATATTTGGGACCGCACTCAGGATTCCATTCGGGCCTCTAAGGAGAGAATGAGGTCCTCCGCCGATGCTCATCGGCGCCCCGCTCCGACCTTTGCTCCTGGCGACTTGGTGTGGCTCTCCGCCCGTAAGATCAGGCTGCGAGTTGAGTCCACTAAATTTGCTCCTTGCTACTTGGGTCCATTCAAGGTCCTCGAGCAGGTTAATCCTGTGGTCTATCGTTTGGCCCTTCCGCCACGCCTGGGTATCACCGACACCTTTCATGTGTCCCTCTTGAAACCTGTGTATATGTCCCGGTTTTCCGAGTCATCTGCTGGGACATCGGGTTCGTCTACGGATGATTATGAGGTGAACGCTATTTTGGGGTTCAAGGTGGTACGTGGCAAAAAATTTTATTTGGTAGACTGGAAGGGTTATGGCCCCGAGGACAGGTCCTGGGAGCCTGTTGAGCACATTCGGGCCCCGCAGCTCATTGCTGCCTTCGAACGTAGCGAGGCCCAAGGAGGGGGGGTAATGTTAGGAGTCGAGTTTCCTCTGCTGCACAGGGGGAATCTCGATCCGTCTCTGCTGCGGTCTCCCATTCTTCTCCAGCCGCAGTGGAGTTTGCTCAGCAGGGACGTCGATCCCAGCGTCTCGCTCAGTCTGACTCTGTGCGAAGAGTTACTGCTGCTTTTCCTGCTTCTGCCATTGAAGCCAGTGCTGGGCAGCGGCGAGTGGACGTTTCTGGATCTAAGTCCTGCTTTTCTCTGTCTGAGCATGCCCAGGGCAGGATCTCTCGTTGGAGATCGAGGGTCACATGCTCAGGAACGAAAAAAACTCCGGCACACTATTAGATACTCAGAAAGTCTCTTATTATTGATTTTTATTTAAAAAATAACGGTGAATTTCCATCAAAGATATCATCATATTTCAAAATAATGGTGAATTTCCATATATCCTCATGCTTCAAAGAAAGGCGTGGGTTTTTTCAATATTAGATATGCATCTCTTATACTCTGTATGGACACAATAATCAATCCTTTTAGTCTCTCAACGTTTCGGCTGTGAAGCCTTTTTCAAGAGAAACAGTGTCCTTTTGCAAAATGTAGAGAGCCGGATAGGGAAAACCCACTTAATGTATGGTGACTGCCATATAGGTGCTGCTGCGACCGCGAGGAAAACCGCTGACGGGAGGCAGTCTTATTATTGTTTTATTTTGAATGGGGCGAAAGTGGGATGATTTGAACTTTTATATTTGTAATGGGAGGCTAGAAGCTGCAGTTGCTTGATTGCCTCTGCTACACACTGGCGATGATCAGATCGCCTGTGTGTAGCAGAAATGCTCTCTAGCTATGAGCACTGACCACCAGGCGGCACTCATAGCAATCCAGCAATGACAACCATAGAGGTCTGCTGGAGACTTCTGGTTGTCATACCGACCCATTGGTGACCCGTGATCATGTGACGGGGTCACCGATGGGCGGGATTTTCAACGCACTTCTGGTAAGCGTGTGTCAAATGCTTCCTGTCAGAGATTGACAGCGACATTTAACTAGTTAACAGGCATGGGTTGATCGCGATTCCACCAGCGGCGGTTGCGAGTACATGTCAGTTGTATAGATCAGCTGACATGTGAATGGAAAAGTGCAGGCTCTGGTGCTGAGCCCACACCAAACAGGGGGAGTCCAACATCGGCGTACTATAATGCCCAATGTCGGAAAAGGGTTAAGGGGTTTGCTCTGCACTAATAACTCAGAGATTCTGCAAAAAATGTTTTTTTCCTCCTATTATTCCTTGTGAAAATGACACTTTAGCTATTGATGTTTTTTTTTTTTTCATTTTTTAAATATAAAATGTCACCTTTTTTTTTACACAAAAGTGCATTAAGGTGTGACTGTGTATAAAGGGATGAATGGCATTTTCACAATGTACCAGATACCATAACTAATTTCATAAAATGTAGTTATAAGGTCTGTAATATCAACATTTTATTTTATACGCTGTAATTTATATTTTATTTGTGCACATCAAAATTGTCCTGGCACAAAATGTCAAAAAAGCCCGGGCATAAAAAAGGCTAATGAATTAGTGGGCATAATTAGCTTTTAGCGTTTAGTCCAGCATAGGAGTTTTTCGAGATGTTGTGATGTTGATCTCACGTTATAAAAAGTCCTCAGTTCCATTTCGAACATAGTCCAGATCAGATTTCAGCCTTTAAAAATAGGCAAAAGCAGAAAAGGAGAACAGTTGCTCATAGGCACCAATAAAATGACTACTTACATTTTCTTAAGTGGTCTACAAAAGCATAATCTGGAATCAGCTTTGATGCTATGGTCAACGACTTTAGCTCTTGCACAGTTTTTTAGAAATCTTTCCCAGTTTCAACATTCAGCAATAGCAAAGTAATGTCTTGTAAATAGTGAGGAATTGATACAAGGCCACACATGTGGAATGCCCACCAGGGCCATGGGGTACTCGGTACCGGGTCCAGTACTTAAAGGGATGTGTCATGGCGGTGGTGACTCGGTCCGTGGCCCTTGGCGCCCATGTTAAAGGAAAGGACTTTAAAGGGGATTATGAAATATTGGAAGTTCGTGATGCCACCTGTGATACTCGGTCAGGGATGACCAATGCTGCTTAAAGGAATCCACTGGGGTGATGTTATGGCAACAGGGATGGTATGGCTTCCCCCTGGTGAAGCTGGGTCCCCAGGGCTCCCAGTGTAGTAGAGAAAGATGGTAGGAGGTGTAGAAAGAAACAGAGGACACAAATTGTAGTCTCTTTACCTCTTTACTGTGGTATTCAGGCAGCCACAGTCCAGGGTATCACAGGTGCTGGTGGTGGTCTGGCCAGCTTGGAAGCATCTCAGGAATCCCCCTAACCAGGTGGAGTTTGAAGCCTTCCTTCTAGCGCTGTGTTGTTGTAGTCCCTTGCTGCCTTAGGCCTCACACAAGGTCCTCACATTCTCTCTCTGTCCCCCTTTAGGTAGGACACTACCAGTACGACAGGTAACTCGAGCCTTTTCACAGGATCTCTATCACAACCCGGGCTCTATCTGTTACTGTGTCCTTGGATGTTAATATTGGACAGGTAACTTGAAATCTAGCTGTCCGCCGGTTTCTGCCTTGGGGCATGAAGTTACCCCCACAACCTCGGTCTTCCGGCTGCCGATATATGCGCTCAGCGTGGAGGAAGTTCAGTCACAACTTCTCTCTCCAGCTCTTCAATTCGCCTTTGCTCCTTCCTCCTCGGTCTCTTTACAAATTGCTTTGCTTTCTCTTTCCTTCCCAGGAGCTGCAGAATCACTCATCTGCACGGCCCCAGATTTCCTAACTCACTCCTCACTCTCTTCTCACCAACTGCCTCTCTCCAACTGCCTAGCAACTGCCTAGCAACTGAAGTCAAGTGTAGAGCTCCCCCTTCTGGCCTGGAGTCAGAACGGTGTTGTATGTGTTGAATACCTGTTAAAGGGATCCTTCCTCGCTTCCAAGCATGACATCACTCTCCCCATCAGAAAAGCAATGCCACTGTAACAACCGGTTACCTTCGGTGTTACACATGTCTCTGTATATAATGTCAATTTATAGATTGATGACTGTTCTTACAAAGAGCAGTAGAGGTAATAACTGTCGAATAATAAGCCACATTTCTACATAACAATGTATTAACAACACAAAGCAATGCAAATTCTCATTGTCAAAGTAAGCACTACTGGATCAGCTGGCGGATTTCTGGTAATATTATACAAAGTACGCAGCCCATACTTGCATTTTCAAACTTCTCCAGGGAAATGGGGAGTGGGTGGACAGTTGACAATACAATTGGTCCTGTTGTAGCAAAATATTTCCAATGCAATGCAATAACATAAAGCAATAAAAAATCACTCTCACAGCATCTTGTCAAGTGTAGTTGCTTGACGGAGGCTGAATAAAAGTATATTTTAATAAAAACAGTGCATCTCGTAAATGAGTTTTTGAATTATTTGTTTTCTTGAACACTCAATGGCTAGTAGAAGAATATTACTTTATTGGTCTTGTTAATATGAGGTTTTTTTTATGAAAAGACCTCACAGAATAAATCTATAATGACAAACCATGACCTATAGGAGGTCAGGAATTAAATATTTATTCAACTTTTTTTTGCAGATTTTTTTAACCATCAGACACAACAGGAATAAATGGTTTTAGACAATTTCTTTTTGCTTTAAAGGGGTTATCCAGTCCATGTCAATAAGTCTGCAGTCACTCTGGGATTCGTCTGTTTCTGAGCTGGGACAGGAGGGTATGTATAATTTACACATACTCCTGGGCAGTGGACGTGGCCTCACTTCCATACACTTGTATGGAGCAAGGTCGCACCCTATAGTCGGACTAGCCCACTGGAAAGGCTCTGGTCATGAGTATGTATAAATCATACATACCCTCTGGTCCCAGCTCAGAAACCGTTGAATACCCGCAGCACACATTGCGTGCGCTGGGGGATTCATAAGTGGGCAGTTGTAGGGATGTGTACTATCTTACCCTGTTTTGCCCCTGAAGACAACAGACGCGCTATGTGAATACTGTTGTGCGGTTTTATATGTAAAAGTAACGCGTGTTTAAGGCAATGTATTATGGAGATGTACAGTATAGTATAAGTGTTAATACATAATGTGAGTATAGCATAAGGATAAGCTTAGGGCAGCATAGGATATGGAATAAGGGTAATAGGTTTAGCAGATAAAATAGTAAATGGTTAAGGATACAGCTAACCCAGTGGGTGGTGTGATGTGGTCCCTAAAAAAATGGTTTTGTAAATTTTGTCAGAAAAATAAGAAATCGCTGGTCAAATTTTAACTCTTATAACTTCATAACAAAAAAAAATTGTTTAAAAAATCGTGCTGAAGTAAAGTAGACATCTGAGAAATGTTATTTATTAACTATATTGTGTGGCATATCTCTGATTTAAGGGCATAAGAATTAAAAGTTTGAAAATTGAAAAATTTTCCACATTTTCATCAAATTTTCATTTTTTTCATAAATAAAGGCAAGTCATATTGAATAAATTTTACCACTATCATGAAGTACAATTTGCCACGAAAAAACAATCTCAGATTTAGTGGGATCCGTTGAAACGTTCTAGACTTATTACCTCATAAATTGACACCTGTCAGAATTGTAAAAATTGGCTTGGTCATTAACCTGCAAACCACCTAGGGGCAGGGGGTAAAGGGTTAAAGTTTGTCTAAGCCTTTTATGAAGCCATTAGCTGTCTCCTGAGCTCAGCTCCTGAGGTGACTATTGCACAGATCTTATGTTAAAAAAGTCTTGTCACTAGTGATGAGCGAGTGTGCTCGTTACTCGAGTTTTCTGAGCATGATTGGGTGTTCTCCGAGTATCTTGGGTGTGCTCGTAGATTAAGTTTTGAATTCATGTGGGGATTGCCTGTTTGTTAGGGAATCCCCACATGTATTCAAGCTGTCTAGCAGCCGCAAATCATGCAGCTGCAGGGACACAAACATAATCTACGAGCACGTCCAAGATACTCAGAGAACACCCGAGCATGCTCAGAAAACTCGAGTAACGAGCATACTTACTCATCACTATTTGTCATCTACAGAGGTAAAACCTTTTTTTCTTCAGACAAAGAAGTGCCCACTTGCCTTTGGGATGAGTGCGGGTTACATGAAACAGCTTTTCACTATATTTATTTTACTGGTTATCATACAGATTAATTTATATCACATCAATATACTTACAGAATGTAATCATGTCCCTCATTGACATCTCTTTTCATTTGTAAAGGAGTTGATTTGCAGTATCAGGGAATAACCATTATGTGGTTTTCAGCTCTGTACACTGTTTACAACTGGTCACCAGTGGAGCAGAAAACAGCTGTTGATGTTGGGTGTTGGACCCCTAATGATCTGATAGTGACATCTATGCATACGAGTCCAGTTGGCAGTCCTACAAATGATTGCCAGCTATTTCTGCATGCACAGTCATACAAAGAAGACTGTCAATCACTGAGTAGCACCGCCCATTTGACACATACAAACACCAGGGATTTCAATGTATTAAATGCAAATATTACTGAAACCTTTCCTTCAAAAATGTATATCAATCTGATCAGCTTCTCCTGCTCTATAACATTCTGTTTGCAGATCAGATACCATTTTCAGGTTCCCTTTAACGTGTTCCTTTAAGGAAACTAAAACTGTATAAAACAATTTATTGTACCTGATACAGCTTTCAAGCCAATTACAAACTGTGTCTATCAAGTCCAAAAAAAAGAAGAAACAAAGTATACCCGCACTGCTGTCATTCGCGATCACCTATCGGCATGCTACAATATGCTGTACCAGCCCCTATACCTCCTACTCAATGCATGGGCATAAAGGGTGCTCAACCAAAAAGATATATAATTCAAAAGCAAAAGAAAAAAAAGTGGTTAGCACTCACCAAACCCGATGCTATAAAAAGTCTTTATTTTGACATGGACATGGACAGGGAGAACATGATGTCTGAAGGATGACAGCTGTTTCGCGCTACATGCGCTTCCACAGATCCCGATTTTTTTTTCTTTTGCTTTTCAATTACAAACTGTATTTCCCAAACCTTTGGACCTCATTTTATCTATTAGTCAACATTGCATGCTGCTGCCACCCCTGCCGTGGTCATTAGGCGACTCCTCATTAATATCGTGGTCATTGCTGGATAACGGCAGAGTGTGGCTTTTTAGTTTTAAGGTTGCTGAGACTGGTTGTTCCCATTCCTGTCCACTTGTGTTTTGCTGCAGTGAGCTGGTAATGTAACTAACTTTCTACTGTGAGCCATTGGCAGGGCTCTATTCTATATAAATCTTATCAGACAGTCTCTGGCTGCCAGTTATTTAGTTAATCTAGATCTGGTCACAACTCTGATCCATTGCTCATGTTGTGCTACTTTGTTTATCCCATTATCTGACCTTGGCTTCTACTTTCACCTCTCCCATAGCATTTTTATTTTGTCCCTGATGTGACTTCTTGGGATCAACCCTGCATGATAACCCTTCTTACCGCAAGCTTGCTCCACCGGTTAGCAGCAGACTCAATGGCCCCAACCAGGAGTCCATTCAAAAGCCTAGTTCCCTGTCTGGGGTATAAAGGGTGAAGGTCAGGGCAATCCCTCTGATCAGGTAAACAGAGTGGCTTGTACTAAGCCTGTCCAGTAAACTCTATTAATAGCTCTTAGGCCACCAAGAACAGAGCACCCAAGACAATTCTGATATTATGGTGTGTTTGTTTATTTATGGAAAGCCAAAAAGTACCATCAAGGAAATCAAGTGTCATCAATACTTTTATTGATTTCAACACCTTTCTCCCACGCAGTGCTGAGCATTAATGCCACAACACAGCAGTCAACTTTTGGGATAAGCTTTTGCTAGTGGTATTTACAGTATTAGAAGGCATTCTCCAAGCTGGACTACACCTTCAAAAAATGTTCATTTAACTTTAAAAATCACCGAGATGGTGGGGAAATAGCATGATATTATTTCAGTATCTATAAGGTATAAAAGAACAAATCAGTTCCACACATCACTTGGTTTCGGCCAACCCCGACCCCGACTTTTTTATAGGATCGGCCGATTTCACTCGACCCGACTTTTGAAAAAGTCGGGTTTCGTGAAACCCGACCCGATCCTATAAAAGTAAAGGTCGCTCAACCCTAATACCAATTGTTGACAAAGTAGCAGCCCA
The DNA here is from genome assembly GCF_032444005.1 of Ranitomeya imitator. Taxonomy (NCBI): domain Eukaryota; kingdom Metazoa; phylum Chordata; class Amphibia; order Anura; family Dendrobatidae; genus Ranitomeya; species Ranitomeya imitator. The sequence continues at coordinate 69,803,066 of NC_091290.1, read as the reverse complement.
TGTAGGGCCCATGACTGATGTATTGTGTCTAGCCCATGAAATCTGAGCAATATATGAAGTACATACATATATTCGATTTATATAGTATATACAGAAAATATCTCATAGTGTATGAAATTCTTCTATACAATGGAATGTTATTTAGAAGCCCAGTAGCAATATGGAAGGATTATTCATCCCTGAAATCCAGAATGCTGTAAAATAATAGAATAAAGTATGCTTACCTTACAGCAACTCGGTTGCTCCTCATTCATCACAGTCTGGGTCCCCAGTTTAGCCACTGTAGCTAGTGTTTGCTTGTTGTGGTCACAAGCCTGTATAGCCCAAACAGAAGAAATGAAGACCAGCCAGGGAACAAGGTAAGACTGGAAGAGAAGCTGTTGACTTCTGTCCTGAAGATCTTATGGTTATTATTATACATTTTTATAGCGCCATTTATTCCATGGTGCTTTACATGTGAATGGGGCAAATTTAGACAAGTACAATAAACATGAGTAAAACAAGGCACACACAAGTACAGGAGGAGAGAGGACCCTGCCCGCGAGGACTCACAGTCTGCAGGGGATGGGTGAGTATACACTAGGTGAGGGCAGAGCTGGTCATGTGGCGGTTCAGTAGACAATGCGTTGCTATATTTTGAATGTTGTTTTATCTATTTTGTAGCCTGCAGCACTTAGCTAAACAGTAGATAGAGTTAACTATTGGGGACAACCCATGGTAGGAGGTTTTATGTGGGCATTGGAAATTCAGTTTTCTGTTTGTGAGGCAGATAAGGACACATACTGAAGAAAGAAGGACCTATGGTCCTAAAGGTACTGTCACACTAGACGATATCGCTAGCGATCCGTGACGTTGCAGCGTCCTCGCTAGCGATATCGTCCAGTGTGACACGCAGCAGCGATCAGGCCCCTGCTGTGCTGTCGCTGGTCGGGGAAGAAAGTCCAGAACTTTGTTTTGTCACTGGACTCCCCGCAGACATCGCTGAATCGGCGTGTGTGACACCGATTCAGCGATGTCTTTGCTGGTAACCAGGGTAAACATCGGGTAACTAAGCGCAGGGCCGCGCTTAGTAACCCGATGTTTACCCTGGTTACCATCCTAAAAGGAAAAAAACAAACGCTACATACTTACCTACCGCTGTCTGTCCTCGGCGCTCTGCTTCTCTGGTCTGGCTGTGAGCACAGCGGCCGGAAAGCAGAGCGGTGACGTCACCGCTCTGCTTTCCGGCTGCCCGGCGCTCACAGCCAGACCAGAGAAGCAGAGCGCCGAGGACAGACAGCGGTAGGTAAGTATGTAGAGTTTGTTTTTTTACTTTTAGGATGGTAACCAGGGTAAACATCGGGTTACTAAGCGCGGCCCTGCGCTTAGTTACCCGATGTTTACCCTGGTTACCGGGGACCTCGGGATCGTTGGTCGCTGGAGAGCGGTCTGTGTGACAGCTCTCCAGCGACCAAACAGCGACGCTGCAGCGATCCGGATCATTGTCGGTATCGCTGCAGCATCGCTAAGTGTGACGGTACCTTAAGTTTGTTAGCAGACCTACACTGAAATTGTTGAGTGCGAAGAAGAGAAGAGATAATCAGATAGCACATTTTGAAGGAAACAAGGATTAAGTCGTAAAAGGATTCCTTATCTAAGGCAAGTGGGTCCTACAGTAAAATGTTATCTATACTAGATAAGAAGTGAAATTGTAGCCAGATCTGAGGGTCTAAAGGTACCGTCACACTCAATGACGCTGCAGCGATATAGAAAACGAGCCAATCGCTACAGCGTTGCTGTTTAGGTTGCTGTAGAGACGTCAAACACAGCAACTCCAGAACGATGCAGGAGCGATCCAGTGACGGAACGGCGACTCACTTATCGTTCTCACTGGTTGTTAGCTCCATGTAAAACATTGCTGGCATCGTTGCTTTGCTGTCAAACATGACGATACACACCGACCTGACGACGAAATAATGTTCTGGACTTCTAGCTCCGACCAGCGATGGCACAGCGGGATCCAGATCGCTGCTGCGTGTCAAACACAACGAGATCGCTATCCAGGACGCTGCAACGTCACAGATCGTTGTCGTTCTCGTTGTAAAGTTGTGAGTGTGAAGGTACCTAAAGAGAAGATGTTAGCTAAGGCTACTTTCACACTTCCGTCGGTACGGGCCTGCCGCAATGCGTCTGGCCGACGTACTGACGGACGTTGTGAAATAACTGCAAGACGTGGGCAGCGGATGCAGTTTTTCAACGCATCCACTGCCCATTCTGCAGTCCGGGGAGGAGGGGGCGGAATTTTGGCCGCACATGCGTGGTCAAAAATGCAGAAACGTCGCACAAAAAAACGTTACATTGAACTTTTTTTGTGCATCGCATCCGCCAAAACACGACGGATCCGTCACACGACGGATGCGACATGTGCCCATCCGTCGCGATCCGTCGCTAATACTAGTGTATGGGCAAAAAACACATCCTGCAAGCACATTTGCAGAATTTGTTTTTTGCCCATAACGACGGATTGCGACGGAGGACAAAAGACGGAAGTGTGAAAGTAGCCTAAGTGTTTCCTCACTATCTTTCTGTTTCCAAGATATCTATAAACAGAAAGATAGTGAGGAAACACTTAGCTAACATAAATGAATTCAAGTCTCCAGGTCCAGATGAATTACACCCCAGAGTACTGAAGGAGATAGCAGAAGAAATTTTGGACCACTCTCCATAATCTTTGAAAATTATTGGAGAACAGGAGAAGTACCAGAAGACTGGAGAAGAGCAAATGTTGTTCCTATCTTCAAAAACGGAAGAAGGTGGACCCAGGGAACTATAGGCCGGTGAGTCTGACTTCTATACCAGGAAAAATCTTTGAACAAATTATTAAACATGTATGTAAGTACCTGGATAAGAATGAAGTAATTAACCAGAGTCAGCATGTGTTTGTAACTAATAAGTCATGTCAGTCTAACTGACTTAATTTCCTTCTATGACAGAATCACTGACTGGGTGGATCAGGGAAAGGCTGTTGATATAGTATATCTTGACTTCAGCAAAGCATTTGACAAAGTATCTCACAGCATCCTTACTGAAAAAATGACAAAGTATTGAATGGACAAGGCAACTGTTAGGTGGATTCATAACTGGCTTAGTGATAGGACCCAGAGAGTGGTCGTAAATGGCTGCACATATAGTTGGAAGAATGTCTCAAGTGGGGTACCACAGGGTTCTCTCCTGGGCCCTGGATTGATCAACATCTTTATCAATGATTTAGATGAAGGAATCGAGGGTACACTGATTAAATTTGCCGATGACACAAAGCTAGGAGGGATAGCTAATACTAAAGAAGAGAGAGAGAGGATTCAAAAAGATATAAATAAACTGGAGCAGTGGGCAGCAACTAACATAATGGTCTTTAACAAGCAAAAATGCTAAGTACTACATCTGGACAATAAAAATGAAAAAAGCATATATAGAATGGAAGGAATAGGGCTAAGCAACAGCACATGGGAAAAAGATTTGGGTATACTAATAGATCATAAACAGCACATGAGTCAACAGTGTGATGTAGCAGCAAAAAAGGCAAATACAATTCTTGGATGTAGTAACAAAAGCATACAGTCTAGATCATGCAAAGTCATTATTGCTCTCTACTTCTCTTTGGCCAAACCTCATCTGGAATTCTGTGTCCAGTTTTTGGCACCACATTTTAAAAAAGACATCAACAAACTGGAGCTAATTCAGAGAAGAGCGACCAGAATGGTGAACGGTCTGCAAACCATGTCCTGTGAGGAACGGTTACAGGATTTGGGAATGTTTAGCTTGCAAAAAAGAAGACTGAGAGAAGACTTAATAGCTATCATCAAATATCTCAAAGGCTGTCCCATTGTAGCAGGATCATCTTTATTCTCATTTGCACAAGGAAAGACTAGAAGCAATTGGATGAAACTAAATGGGAGGAGACACAGATTAGATATTAGAAAAAACTTTTTGACAGGGTGATCAATGAGTGGAACAGCCTGCCACGAGAAGTGGTGAGTTTTCCTTCAATTGAAGTCTTCAAACATAGGCTGGACAGACATCTATCTGGGATTATTTAGTGACTCCTTCTTTGAGCAGGGGGTTGGACACGATGACCTTCCAACTCTACCATTCTATGATTCTAAGATGACCAGCCTGGGACATATGTTCTCCTACAGGGAAGTGAAGATGCAGTGGCACAGCAAGGAACGTGTGACCAACATCAAATGGACTTTGAGAATAGTTGTGATGAGTCTCTGTGATGTATTGCATCTGGTGTCCTCACAAGAAGAGGAGATGAAGGTTTCCTTAATGATTTACTGGTCTAATGTAACATGTTACAGAAGTAATGTACCACCACATGTAACCATGAAGTTCCTGGCTCTGGATTGTGCAGAAGATATATTCTTTAATTGTTATGCCTGCTTTCTAATGTACATACTTCTCACTAGCTTGTTTTTTGAAAAAAGTTTATTTATGGACTCCCTCAATCATCTCTACCTCATCGGGGCCTGGCCTGCCATTTCAAGCAGTAGCATGCAGTGTGCAGCAGTGTATCGCTAAGAAGACAGCATGTACAACCAAACCAGGATCCTCTTTCTTCTGTAGCAGCCATTGTACCTGTTACAGAGTAATAATACTTTATTTTAATCTGCTATAGGATTACCGTATATCCTCAAGTATAAGCCGAGATTTTCAGCCCATTTTTTTAGGCTGAAAGTGCCCCTCCTGGCTTATACTCGAGTCACCTCCACCAGTCTGTCTCCCCTCTCCCCCGGTCTGTCTCCCCTCCCTCTCCCCCGGTCTGTCTCACTTTCCCGGGGTTGTTTTTTACCCCCTCCTTCACAGCAGCAGCGGTGGCGGAGCAGCACAATCCTGGAATGTATTGAGTCCCAGAGGTAGCGGCGTGCCGGTAATGTATGGAGCAGCAGTAGCAGTCGTGGAGGCAAGCGGTAGCCGTACGGCAGGTGGAGGTTGCGGGTTGCCTATGTTTTCAGTGCCACATGCTTCATCCGATGACGTCATGAATATTCATAAGCCATAATGAGCGGGACCTGAGGTGAAGTGTGCACAGCGAAAAAAAAAAGGCCGCCCGCAACCTCCACCTGCAGTACAGCTACCGCTTGCCTCCACGACCGCTACTGCTGCTCCATACGTTACCGGAATGCCGCTACCTCCGAGACTCCATAATGACAGGATGACACTGCTCCTCCACCGCTGCTGTGAAGAAGTAGGTAAGAAACACCCTCGCGGGAGACACGCGGACTGACAGGGAGAAGGGAGACTCGCGGGGAGATGGAAGACTTACGGACCCAGTAGCTGCTGCATCTCCCCCCTCAGCGTGTACTGGAGTCAATAAGTTTTCCCGTTTTTTTAGGTAAAATTAGGTACCTCAGTTTACACTCAGGTCAGCTTATACTTGAGTATATACGGTATGTTGTTTTTTTTAAGATTCTGGGGTGGACAACCATGTAAGGATAAACCGCACAAGTGTATTGAACAGGACGGCACTAGAGCGATACTCTCCCAGCAATCATGACTAGTAATGGGATCAAGAGCGTCAGGCGTCACGCATACTCAGGGGTAGTGGTGCTCTGCATACAAAATATAAGCCAGAAGTCCATATGAATATAAGAAAAGAAATATGCGGCACTCACCCCAATTCAGCAGTGGAAAGCGTGAACTTAAATGGAGAACATAAACAGATACAAAAATCCGTTAAAACATCAGGTGAGCAGGAGGGTGCGGTGTTGGAGCTTGGACGACGGCCGTTTCGCTTGTCGTCCAAGCTCCAACACCGCACCCTCCTGCTCACCTGATGTTTTAACGGATTTTTGTATCTGTTTATGTTCTCCATTAAAGTTCACGCTTTCCACTGCTGAATTGGGGTGAGTGCCGCATATTTCTTTTCTTATATACAACCATGTAAGGTACTGAACCTAAGTACACATGCAGTAGTCTAATGTAAATAAGAGACCAAATTTTCCAATAAAGGATTTTTTCACCTGCAAAATAAAAAAAATATAAAAAGCTGCCCCTATCCATTGCAGTGTTAATCACAGACAACACACACACGTACACTAACTATGCACTGATGGCATCCACGTGCTGTCCATGATTTTTACCAACCCATAGACATGTATGTCTTGGGTGATTTTGATGTGTGATTTGTCTCCATGATCTATTGCGCACATAAGGTTTGCAAAAAAAAAACAGAGAAATGGTAGCAGCCTCGTAGACTTCAATGGACATGGGTTCTGTTCATGCAGAAAACAGAAGGCATACATGAAAAACAGATGTCTGAGTGAGACCTTATTCACAGGATTCAGATGACCTTTCATGCGTTAGGTGCTCCACCTATGCCATCAATGAACAGCCAAGCCAACAACCAATGCGATATTATGGAGGATAATAAACTTAAGAACAAAAAGTAGGACACTACCAGACATTTCGGCCTCTCTCTCCCACTTCCGAAACCAATCAAATATAAAACAACATGCTTTGTAAGAATTAAATCAAATCACTTCAGATTCCTGCAATTTCCAGATGATCAGATAATGTCAGCCTTGGGAAACATTAAATTATTATTTTTTCAAAGTACTTATTTACAGAGGTAGCTTGTTAATACACCCACCACTAACGCCAGAGGCAACATGACGTGTGCAGCTGGAGTTTCCTCTCAATGATTGACGGGAAATGAATTTCAAGATGGGATTGAAGGTAACAAAACTAGACAATGTTAAATTTGTCCTGGACCGAGAATGCTAGCGCATCCACAATATATTGGTATGATAGTATTATTTTAATTAGATAGTAATTAAAGGGCCACTGTCACCCCCCTCCAGCCGTTATAAACTAAAAGAGCCACCTTGTGCAGCAGTAATGCTGCATTCTAACAAGGTGGCTCTTTTAGTTTTTGTTTCTGTTATTCCCACAATAAATGTATTTATAATTCTGCTGAAATACCTATCTTTGTCCATGGAGGCGGGACTGAAGCCTCCTCTTAGAAGCGCCCAACTGCCCCCTCAGCACTGTTATTGTGTGAATTCTGGTGCCTGCGCTCTGCTCTTCTGCCTTGCGCAGGCGCATACAGCATTTGCCATCCTAGCGCTGGTGCCGGGTTCCGTTCTGCGCCTGTGCGGGCAGTGCGGCCACCCTGTTACTGAATCCCCGACCCGCACTGTGTTATGCATTATGCACAGTGCGGGGCTGGAATTATTGGGCATTCGCACTGCGCTTCTCAGACGATCCCCAGGTCCCCCACCTTTCAGCGTTGCCGGAATATACAGGTATCCTTGCCGGCGTTTGGAACAGCCGCACAGAACAATGCTGGAAGGCGGGGGACCTGTGGAGCGTCTGACAAGCGCAGTGCGCATGCCCAGGAATCCCCGCCCCGCACTGTGCATACTGCATAACACAGTGCGGGGCGGGGATTCAGTAACAGGCTGGCCGCACTGACCGCACAGGCGCAGAAAGGAACCCGGCACCAGCGCTCGGACGGATAATGCTCTATGCGCCTGCGCAAGGCAGAAGAGCAGAGCGCAGGCGCCGGAATTCACACAATAAAAGCGCTGAGGGGGCGGCGAAAATCTACACAAGAGATGAGTGACGGCACTTGGGCGCTTCTAAGAGGTGGCTTCAGTCCCGCCTCCATGGACAAAGATAGGTATTTCAGCAGAATTATAAATACATTTATTGTGGGAATAACAGAAACAAAAACTAAAAGAGCCACCTTGTTAGAATGCAGCATTACTGCTGCACAAGGTGGCTCTTTTAGTTTATAACGGCTGGAGGGGGGTGACAGTGGCCCTTTAAATATAATGGTGACTTCTTGGGGGAGACCATTTGTTTAGAATTAGGCTTTTGTTTCTGGACCCTGTATAACCAGTGTGAGGACCCTTTCGTCCATAATTGGTGAAATCAAACCAGTTTTTAATTAGAGCACAGTTTTTGTCATGAGCACCCCTTTTTTGTGGTATTGTGTGTGTTTAGTTTGTCCATTTTAAATGTAACTAGTAAAGGTTATGTTTTAACAATTGGGAAAAACTCTTCTAGCTGCTGTATACTGTTTACCCTGAGAGTTGTGCAACAATTTGGTTATTCTAAGCTGTGGCTGATTATCTATAAAAAAAATTATACACTTAAAGGGATAACATAGTACTAAACATATATAATGATAAGGGACAAGGATAGAATACTCCCCCTCAGAGAAACGGAGAAAGAGTCTGGACACCAATAATGTGTCTGTAAATCTTAACAAAAGACCCTACCTAAGCCATGGAGGTTGGTAACCCAAAATTTGAGTAAATGGGGCCTCCCCACTCAACATAAGCTAAAGTAAGTAATCACTAACAAATTCCTAACACTTGATGAAGCCTACTATATGGACTCATGATAAAGAATAATTAACAAGCCACAACATCATAGGGATAGCTAAGCAACCCAAATATAGTAGGTAGTTACTAATACATATTATCTCCTCTTAAAATAAAAGGGTTACTGCCTCAACTCGTTTCCCCATGTTATATAAGGTTCATCGGGTGGCTCCGAGGTAGTGAATGTTTTCACACAGGACAATGTAAACCCATGTACACACCTTAGATTGGCTGCTTTTAAACATACAGTGCTCAAGTTAAATGAGTACAGCCCAACAGATTTGTTAGAAAACCTTCAGTTTCCTTTCAGAATCAACATTTTATACGAGATTGCATAGTACAAAATACTCCCACAAATATAAGCCAGTGATTGCAAACAAGATTTGTTATTTTGCACATCCAAATAATTAAGTTTCCTTACAAATTAATTCAAGACCATGTTGCAAAAATGAGTGCACCCCAATGAAAGTCTTAGGAGCAAAGCTAAAGTTTAGACTACATAATTCTAATTAACAAGAATTCAACCACAGGTATTCATTAAACAGGTGTCCAGCAGATTGTTGACTGTAATAGGGCATTATTTAACAATGAAAATCCCTTCCCATATCATGCTGTCAGCAATGGCACCACATGGAAGAGAAATGTCACAAGATCTGAGAAAGAAAATATTTTCTTTACACAACAAAGATGAAGGCTGCAAGAAGATCAGCAAAACATTACTTATCAGTCAGAATACTTTAGCAAAAATGAAACAAAACAAATAAACAAAGATGGAACTGCAACTATCCCACAGAGACATTCAGGTCAACCATTGAAGTTAACACCTAAACAGGAGTGCCTTCTGATGAGAAAGGTTGAAAAAAATTGACATACATGTTCACTGCATTGAGCTATAGAAATAGAAAGGCAAACCGGGTTGCGTATTTCCCATTACACAGTACCACATTCACTGCACAGGAATGGCATGGATGGATGTCCACGAAGAAAGCCTCTTTTAAAGCTCATGCACAAAAAGGCCCACCTACCATTTGCCAGAGTCCATGCTGAAAAATATGCAGACTACACTAAACTCTGTAAGGTAATCGATACAGAGGAGGAAAATTTTAAATTACATGAGGATGTATGTAAACTAGAAGCTTGGGCTAATGAATGGCAAATGAGCTTTAATGGGGATAAATGTAAGGTCATGCACTTGGGTAGAGCAAATAAGATGTATAATTATGTGCTTAGTTGGAAAACACTAGGCAAAGTCGTCAATGAAAAAGACCTGGGTGTATGGGAGGACGACAAACTCACATTTAGTGGCCAGTGTCAGGCAGCTGCTACATAAACAAATGAAATAATGGGATGCATTAAAAGAGGCATAGATGCTCATGAGGAGAACATAATTTTACCTCTATACAAGTCACTAGTTCGACCACACTTAGAATACGGTGTACAGTTCTGGTCTCCGGTGTATAAGAAAGACATAGCTGAACTGGAGCGGGTGCAGAGAAGAGCGACCAAGGTTATTAGAGGACTGGGGGGTCTGCAATACCAAGATAGGTTATTACACTAGGGGCTATTTAGTTTGGAAAAATGAAAACTAAGGGGTGATCTTATTTTAATGTATAAATATATGAGGGGATAGCATAGAGACCTTTCTAATTTACCTTTTTACTCGTAGACCTGAGACGGAGACAAAGGGCATCCTCTACGTCTGGAGGAAAGAAGGTTTAAGCATAATCACAGATGCGGATTCTTTACTGTAAGAGCAGTGAGACTATGGAACTCTCTGCCGTATGATGTTGTAATGAGTGATTCATTACTAAAATTTAAGAGGGGATTGGATACATTTCTTGAAAAGTATAATGTTACAGGTTATATAAACTAGTTTCCTTGATAGGGCATTGATCCAGGGAACCAGTCTGATTGCCGTATGTGGAGTTGAGAAGGATTTTTTTCCCCAATGTGGAGCTTACTGTTTGCCACATGGGTTTTTCTTTGCCTTCCTCTGGATCAACATGTTAGGGCATGTTAGGTTAGGCTATGGGTTGAACTAGATGGACTTATAGTCTTCCTTCAACCTTAATAACTATGTAACTATGTTACTGCTATTCTATGCCCTGGAGTGATGAGACCATGATAAATGTTATGACCACATATGTTAAAGTACAAGATATATACAGTGGGGCAAAAAAGTATTTAGTCAGTCAGCAATAGTGCAAGTTCCACCACTTAAAAAGATGAGAGGCGTCTGTAATTTACATCATAGGTAGACCTCAACTATGGGAGACAAACTGAGAAAAAAAAATCCAGAAAATCACATTGTCTGTTTTTTTAACATTTTATTTGCATATTATGGTGGAAAATAAGTATTTGGTCAGAAACAAACAATCAAGATTTCTGGCTCTCACAGACCTGTAACTTCTTCTTTAAGAGTCTCCTCTTTCCTCCACTCATTATCTGTAGTAATGGCACCTGTTTAAACTTCTTATCAGTATAAAAAGACACCTGTGCACACCCTCAAACAGTCTGACTCCAAACTCCACTATGGTGAAGACCAAAGAGCTTTCAAAGGACACCAGAAACAAAATTGTAGCCTTGCACCAGGCTGGGAAGACTGAATCTGCAATAGCCAACCAGCTTGGAGTGAAGAAATCAACAGTGGGAGCAATAATTAGAAAATGGAAGACATACAAGACCACTGATAATCTCCCTCGATCTGGGGCTCCACGCAAAATCCCACCCCGTGGGGTCAGAATGATCACAAGAACGGTGAGCAAAAATCCCAGAACCACGCGGGGGGACCTAGTGAATGAACTGCAGAGAGCTGGGACCAATGTAACAAGGCCTACCATAAGTAACACACTACGCCACCATGGACTCAGATCCTGCAGTGCCAGACGTGTCCCACTGCTTAAGCCAGTACATGTCCGGGCCCGTCTGAAGTTTGCTAGAGAGCATTTGGATGATCCAGAGGAGTTTTGGGAGAATGTCCTATGGTCTGATGAAACCAAACTGGAACTGTTTGGTAGAAACACAACTTGTCGTGTTTGGAGGAAAAAGAATACTGAGTTGCATCCATCAAACACCATACCTACTGTAAAGCATGGTGGTGGAAACATCATGCTTTGGGGCTGTTTCTCTGCAAAGGGGCCAGGACGACTGATCCGGGTACATGAAAGAATGAATGGGGCCATGTATCGTGAGATTTTGAGTGCAAACCTCCTTCCATCAGCAAGGGCATTGAAGATGAAACGTGGCTGGGTCTTTCAACATGACAATGATCCAAAGCACACTGCCAGGGCAATGAAGGAGTGGCTTCGTAAGAAGCATTTCAAGGTCCTGGAGTGGCCTAGCCAGTCTCCAGATCTCAACCCTATAGAAAACCTTTGGAGGGACTTGAAAGTCCGTGTTGCCAAGCGAAAAGCCATAAACATCACTGCTCTAGAGGAGATCTGCATGGAGGAATGGGCCAACATACCAACAACAGTGTGTGGCAACCTTGTGAAGACTTACAGAAAACGTTTGACCTCTGTCATTGCCAACAAAGGATATATTACAAAGTATTGAGATTAAATTTTGTTTCTGACCAAATACTTATTTTCCACCATAATATGCAAATAAAATGTTAAAAAAACAGACAATGTGATTCTCTGGATTTTTTTTTCTCAGTTTGTCTCCCATAGTTGAGGTCTACCTATGATGTAAATTACAGACGCCTCTCATCTTTTTAAGTGGTGGAACTTGCACTATTGCTGACTGACTAAATACTTTTTTGCCCCACTGTATGCATAAATGTTAAGTACAAAGAAAAATGCTGTGTGCCTACAGTGAACATGGTGGTGGCAGTGTCCTTATGTTGGGCTGCATGAATACTGCTGTGTCAGGGAACTACATTTCATTGATGGTGTCATGAATTCATGGATGTACTGCTCTATATTGAGAGAGAAGATGCTGCAGTCACTCTGTGTCCTTGGTAGACGTGCGCTTTTCCAACATAACAATGATCCAAAGCACACATCTAAGGCCAGTGTCACAATTCTGAGGAACAGGGTGAAAGTAATTCAGTAGCCAAACATGTGACCTGATCTGAACCCAATTGAACACTTATGGGAAATTCTGAACAGAGAAGTTGAGAATCCCTCTCCATCCAGAATCCAGGCTCAAAAAGAGGTTGCTCCTGAAGAATGGAAACAGATATGCTGCAATATGTTGCCAACTTGTTCATTCCATGCCTAGAAGACTTGGTGCTGTCACTATAAATCATGGAGGTCATACAAAATACTAGATGTAGTAGTTTTTGATGTGAGGTGTTTTCATTATCACATTAACTTAGCAGAGTAAAACTGATGATTTTGTAATGAAAGTTATATTATTAACCTTACTTTCATGTTATGGGTTTAAAACATGTTTATGAAACTCAGTCTCACAGTTGTACATCTTTTCTTGCCAAATATATGAAAAGCAGTTGAGATATAATGAAAAAGCGCCACCAAATTGTCTGTAATATAACAGATGCTGGTCTTCAGAACAATCCAGTATGGTGATTTCTGGTGGTGGAATCTGACCTTGACCGCACTAGGTAAGATCAGTTCATCTAAATGCTTCCGCCACATAACATATTCTGTGTATTGTCCTCAGTTTTCACATGTGACTTCGACTTCTCCCTATTAACACTTGTCCTGAAGTCAGCTATTACTTTGTCAGTACAATCATATTGCAGGGCACATGTACACTAAGAACTTGCTTGCATTTCTCAGTAAGGAGAGGCTGGCACCTCTGTTATTACAATTTTCACACAGAATGGTGTAACTCAGATGTGCTAACTTATTCCTTACATCTTCCAAGGAATATTTGAATACACTAAATTTGATATGGAGCTTTGTGGATACGTCCTAGGTAAATTAACCTCCTCCTTCCTTTTAGTAGATTTGTGATGTTTAATTATCTACTATATAATTGTCTAAAGGTCACTTACGTCTTTCTGTCTTTTTTTCTGTCACGGATATTCATTGGTTGCGGCCTCTGTCTGTCATGGAAATCCAAGTCGCTGATTGGTCGCGGCAAAACAGCCACGACCAATCAGCAACGGGCACAGTCCGGAAGAAAATGGCCGCTACTTAATCCCCGCAGTCAGTGCCCGGCGCCCGCATACTCCCCTCCAGTCACTGCTCACACAGGGGTAATGCCGGTGGTAACGGACCGCGTTATGCCGCGAGTAACGCACTCCGTAACCGCTGCTATTAACCCTGTGTGTCCCCAACTTTTTACTATTGATGCTGCCCATGCAGCATCAATAGTAAAAAAATGTAATATTAAAAATAATAAAAAAACAAAAAACCTGCTATTCTCACCCTCCGTAGTCCGCCGAGCCGCACACGCCTGCCACCATGTTCCGTTCCCGGCGATGCATTGCGAAGTTACCCAAAAGACTTAGCGGTCTCGCGAGACCGCTTAATCATCTGGGTAATTTCGCAAAGCATCCTGGGAACAGAAGATGGCGGCAGCCGCGCGCGTATCGCCGGAGCTTCGCAGGATCCCAGGGGTGAGTATGTAACTATTTTTTATTTTAATAATTTTTTTAACAGGGATATGGTGCCCACACTGCTGTATACTACGTGGGCTGTGTTAGATACCGCGTGGCTGCTATATACTACATAGGCAGTGTTATATACTATGTGGGCTGTGTGATATACTCCGTGGGCTGTGCTATATACTGCGTGGCCACTGTTATATATTGCGTGGCCTGTATTAACGCATCAGGTATTCTACAATATGTATGTATATAGCAGCCACATAGTATATAGCACAGGCCACGTAGTATTTGTCTGCTATATACTACATGGCTCCTATATACTACGTGGCCTGTGCTATATACTATGTGGCTGCTATATACATACATAAATACATATTCTAGAATACCTGATGCATTAGAATCGGGCCACCATCTAGTTATATATAAGTGTCTATACACAGTGAAACACGTATAAAGTTTAGCCCTTGTGTAGGAGGCATTTTCATAAGGTTATATGTACCAAACCAGTGCACTAGAGAGAGCTCATTTAAGGTTCTTCAGGATTCCCTCCTTCATAGGAATAGCAATGGAGTCAAGCAAGGAAGGAGGGAATAGATGCAAGTATCATAGAAAGGGACTATGGAGAGCAAACTAACACTGGATCCTTCTGTTCTGATTGGCATTGGCCAACACCGTGAGTATGGTCCGATTTTCATACTTGCTAAGAGATTTAACGTCTTCTATATCTGCACCCATCATATGAAGATGCCTAAATTTGGGGTGTAGGTAGTGGCATGTGGCACGGGTGCTGGGGAAGTCACCAATTAGATAATTAACAGTATGAAGATAAGAGGCAAGGCTAAACTAAATGTGCAGCCAGGAGAAAGAAAGCGAAGCTAAGACTTTGATTTGGACATATGACTGCCATTTGGCAGTAAATAAGATGGAATACGGTGATTTCAATGAATAATAAGATCTCCTGTTATGCTGTAATGTCTATTGTCTGTACAAGTCCCCTCTAAAATGTAAAGTGCCGCGGAATATGTCGGCACTATAGAAATAAAATTATTATTAAAAAATGTGAATATATTAATTTATTTTCTTGGTCCAGGAATTAACGGACACTTTACAATCAATCCTGTGCACCCTGACTCCCAAGTGTAGTCAAAACTTTCCACCCAAAAAAGTGATATCAGTACACAGGAGGTTTATCAAATGTCCATTTTACTTGGAGCCATTTAAAGAAGGCCTTTCACCAAAGTTTTCATGTTGAACTGGACGCACTATGTAATTGGGCTGCACAGCAAAACAAAATGCATTTTTTCTTTCTGAATGTAGTCATAATGGAGTCATATGACATATACTACACACCCAATAACCTGAGTTTCATGTTGATGCAGTAATATTCTTCCAGAATTTATCTGGCATGATAATGACGGTATCCAGAGACTAGACTACATCTTGCATTTTATTGTCAGCATTATTAATTGCAGTTATTTATATGACAGTCCTATATGTGGAACATTAATATGTCTGACTAGTGATACAAGCACAGATGTCTGACAATTATCATGTTGCTAGATGTCTGCGGTTTGTGTACATGTGAAACCATCTAATTCTCTTAGTTTCAGAGCACTTACTGTAAATATGTAATTATAACCAAATCCTAGTGGCTTTCTCCATTGAAATATGATGGGACAATGAATAAACCGAAATTATTTCCGGGAAAAACATCTCTCGAGTGTAATGTCAGGCTGGTTACGCCGGTGTGATGTGCACTTCCCATCACTTGTGCAGCTGGCCATAATTGTAGACGATACATTTAGCATCATTGCAGATTCATGCCTTGTTACCCATAGATATGCATTTTATATTAGAAGATTATAACATTTATATGTTTTATGAAAGAATGGTATCGAAAGATATAGCAATATATGCAACTAGCTATTGAACCCGTTCTACGCCCGGGTGGCGAGCATTTATATTGGTATATGGTCTCCATCCTGGTATGTGCTGCTCCATCCAGCGTCCCCATCCTGTCATGCGCTGCTCCATCCTGCGTCCCCATCCTGTCATGCGCTGCTCCATCCTGCGTCCCCATCCTGTCATGTGCTGCTCCATCCTGCGTCCCCATCCTGTCATGCGCTGCTCCATCCTGCGTCCCCATCCTGTCATGTGCTGCTCCATCCTGCGTCCCCATCCTGTCATGCGCTGCTCCCATCCTGCGTCCCCATCCTGTCATGCGCTGCTCCCATCCTGCGTACCCATCCTGTCATGTGCTGCTCCATACTGCGTCCCCATCCTTATGTGCTGCTCCATCCTGCGTCCCCATCCTTATGTGCTGCTCCATCCTGTGTCCTCATCCTTATGTGCTGCTCCATCCTGCGTCCCCATCCTTATGTGCTGCTCCATCCTGCGTCTCCAATCCTTATGTGCTGCTCCATCCTGCGTCCCCAATCCTTATGTGCTGCTCCATCCTGCGTCCCCATCCTTATGTGCTGCTCCATCCTGCGTCCCCATCCTTATGTGCTGCTCCATCCTGCGTCCCCATCCTTATGTGCTGCTGCATCCTGCGTCCCCATCCTTATGTGCTGCTCCATCCTGCGTCCCCATCCTTATGTGCTGCTCCATCCTGCGTCCCCATCCTGTTATGTGCTGCCCCATCCTGCGTCCCCATCCTTATGTGCTGCTCCATTCTGCGTCCCCATCCTTATGTGCTGCTCCATCCTGCGTCCCCATCCTTATGTGCTGCTCCATCCTGCGTCCCCATCCTTATGTGCTGCTCCATCCTGCGTCCCCATCCTTATGTGCTGCTGCATCCTGCGTCCCCATCCTTATGTGCTGCTCCATCCTGCGTCCCCATCCTTATGTGCTGCTCCATCCTGCGTCCCCATCCTTATGTGCTGCTGCATCCTGCGTCCCCATCCTTATGTGCTGCTCCATCCTGCGTCCCCATCCTTATGTGCTGCTCCATCCTGCGTCCCCAATCCTTATGTGCTGCTCCATCCTGCGTCCCCATCCTTATGTGCTGCTGCATCCTGCGTCCCCATCCTTATGTGCTGCTGCATCCTGCGTCCCCATACTGCCTCTGACCCGCTCGGCGCCGAGTGCTGGGGGGCCTGAGCAGGCGGGGACACCGGCGCGCTGTGGGGGTCAGGTGCCGGTATCGCCGCCAGCTCAGGCCCCCCAGCACTTCCTATACTCACCTGTCTGTCCCGTTCCACCGCTGCGCGCCGCCATCTTCCCGGTCTCCTGGCTGTGACTGTTCAGTCAGAGGGCGGCGCCGGCGCGCATTAAGCGCGTCACCGCGCCCTCTGAACTGAAGGTCACAGACCGAAGACCGGGAAGATGGCGGCGCTCAGCGATGAAACGGGGACAGGTGAATATGGCCTATACTCACCCTCCTGGCGGTCCCTGCTTCTCTGTTGGAGATCGCGGTGTGCGTTCAGTGTGAACGCACACCGCGATCTCCCGGGAGCGTCACTCTGTGAGGCCCAGACTGCGCCGGCGCTTGCGCCTGCGCAGTCTATAAAGGCTTCGGACAGAGTGACGCTCTCTCATATGGTCATAAGCATTCAGAACTTTTGCTCAGACACTCATATTTACGTCACATGCTGTCAATTTCCTTGTGATCCTCCTTGAGATGGTTCTACTCCTTCATTGGAGTCCAGCTGTGTTTAATTAAATTAATAGGATTTGATTTGAAAAGGCACACACCTCTCTATATAAGACCTCACAGCTCACAGTTCATGTTCGACCAAATGAGAATCATGAGGTAAAAGGAACTGGCCAAGGAGCTCAGAGACAGAATTGTGGCATGGCACACATCTGGCCAAGGTTGCAAAAGAATTTCTGCAGTACTCAAGGTTCCTAAGAGCACAGTGACCTCCATAATCCTTAAATGGAAGAAGTTTGGAACCACCAGAAGTCTTCCTAGACCAGGTCACCCAGCCAAGCCGAGCAATCCTGGGAGAAGAGCCTTGGTGAGAGAGGTAAAGAAGATCCCCAAGATCACTGTGGCTGAGCTCCACAGATTCAGTAGGGAAATGGGAGAAAGTTCCACAAACTCAACTATTCCCAACAGTGAAACATGGTGGTGGCAGCATCATGTTATGGGGTGTTTCTCAGCTGCAGGGACAGGACAACGTTGCTATTGAAGAAAACCTGAATGCGGCCAAGTGCATAGATATCTTGGATGAAAACATCTTCCAGAGTGCTCTGGACCTCAGACTTCGCCGAAGATTCACCTTCCAACAACACAATGACACCAAGCACACAGCTAAAATAACAAAGGAGTGGTTCAGAACAACTCTGTGACCATTCCTGACTGGCCCAGCCAAAGCTCTGACCTAAACCTGATTGAGCATCTCTTGAGAGACCTGAAAATGGCTGTTCATCAAGTTCACCATCCAACCTGATGGAAGTGGAGAGGATCTGCAAGTAAGAATGGCAGAGGATCCCCAAATCCACGTGTGAAAAACTTGTTGTATCATTCCCAAGAAGACTCATGGCCGTACTAGCTCAAAAGGGTGCTTCTACTCAATACTGAGCAAAGGGTCTGAACACTTATGACCATGTGATATTTCAGTTTTTCTTTTTTAATAAATTAGCAAAAATGTCTACAGTTCTGTTTTTTCCAGTAAAGATGGAGTGTAAAGTGTATGAGAAAAAAATGACCATTTTTGCATTTACCAAATGGCGGCAATGAAACAGAGTGAAAAATTTAAGGGGGTCTGAATAGTTTCCGTACCCACTGTACATCATCTTCTGCCATTGTATTGGAAACCCAATACAAAACAAAATTGCAAGCAGCAAAAAACATATTATCAGCATAGGACTACCCAGGGCCGGACTGGCCATCTGGCAATTCTGGCAAATGCTAGAAGGGCCTATCTGGTCATGAGTCGCCTTGTCTGCTACGTTGTTAACAGAATCGGTGTTCTCAAGACACCCATACTGTTAAGAGTTGTGATGGAGCACAAAGTTGCTGACCTTGTCACTCACCCCAGCAGGCCACGGGTATCATTAGACATACTGGTGGTGTAGAAAATCTTCCTTTCCTCCATCCAGGGTAATATTAGTAATATGTCCCATCTGGTTCATGGGGACGGGGACAACATGGGCCTGTGTGATTTCAAATGCCAGGACTGAATTTCAGCCCCAGTCCGTACCTGGCACTACCCACAATGGACACCGGATAGAGCACAGAGTATACTGAATGAAAAAAAATGAGATGACATGTTGAAAGATAAAGATTTGCAAATAGCGGATAAAAAAAATCTGAGAATAATCCAGTAACATTGGTATCGACACATAGTCTCCAGTTTGGAGCAATTAATTCACTTATTAGAGAACACATCACTAGACTATTCCAAGATAAAAAAAAAAAAAGTAGAGGTATTCTCTCACCCAGCCTGTATCTAAATGAATCTATAAATTTTATCAACACCTAGCTATCAACCAAAGGCTCTTATAAGTGTGGACATATCGTCTGCACATATGCTTTCTTCCTCAGTGGCAAATAATAAAATTGCATATACGCTTACATTATCTGTAGCAGCTCGTATATTGCATGTACCCATTGTCATTAACAATATGTGGGCTGCACGACTGGCTCCTTAAAAATTAGGATAAGGGGACACTTGTCAGTTGGAGTGAATAAATCAATATTTAAAGGGAACCGGTTACCAGGAATAACACTTTTAACTTGCATATGTGCTGTGATTCTGCAGGTTAACAACAGTGTTATGATGCTGTCCGGCGCCTGCACGTAGCCGAATGCAGCAGGGAGAAAATGATCTTTTTTCTCTCTGCCAACATTTGGTACTACCGAAAAATCATCAATGCTACTCATAAAGATGCATACTCATTACCCCGTGTTGAGCAATCTCTGGCTGTTCTTAGGGAAGCTAGGTATTTCTCTTTCCTGGACTCTATTGGTCAGTATTAGCAAGTTCCAGTTGCTGAAGCTGACAAGCAGAAGAGAGCCTTCACGATGCAAATGGGACTATTCGAGTACAACTTTATTCCATTCGGACTGTGCAACACACCGGGAATTTTTCAAAGATTAATAGAGTGCTTCTTGGGGCATAAGAACTTTGAAATGGTCCTCTTGTAGCTGGATGATATCATCATCTATTCCAAGACCTACGAGAAGCACTTGCAACATTTTGCCAAGGTGTTCGAATCCCTGGCAAAGTTTGAATTTAAAATGAAGCCATCAAGGTGCCATTTACTGAAACCCAATGTTCAGTACCTGGGGCATGTTGTCAGCACAGAAAGAGTGTCTCCAGATCCAGACAAGGTGACGGTTATCCTCGACTGGACGGTGACAACCACCATCCTGGAAATCCGTCAGTTCCTTTGTCTTGTTGGCTTTTACTGCCTTTTCATTTCTGACTTCAAGAAGTTGGCGGCTCCACTGCAGGAATTGCTGGGGCGATCAATCTGGGAATACAAGACACAAAAGTCCTACAATTGAATGGAATACACGTCTCGAAAAGTTTTTCCAAGGTTTGAAACAGGCCTTCACCAGGGTAGAGATCTTTGCAAACCCTGACTGCAGTCGACCTTTCATCTTGCATAGCTATGCTAGCAACATGGGACTAAGAGCTGTTCTATACCAAGTATGGAATGGACAATAAAAAGTCATCTCCTTTGTTAACAGAACCATCTGAAATAAACCCATCAACCTACAGCTTATTCAAGCTGGAATTACTGGCTATGGTTTGAACTACTATATAACTCAAAGATTCAAGCATTACATAACTAGCTCCAAATTCACTGTGTACATGGTCAATAACTATTTACCCATTTTAATACAGCTCAACTAGGTGCTCTACAGTAGAACAGAGATGATTATCTAATTGTCAGTTCATGATACAGAATCAGACCAGCTAGAAGAAAAGTAATGCTGATGCGCTGTCTAGAATGCCAAATCCTCCTATGTCTGCGAAAGATCCTGACTTGCTGGAAGAGTTAAAAATTCCAGCTTACTATCACCAGGCTCTGCAGCAAGACTTCTATCAAATGACTGAGAAGCCCCCAGGGTCAAGAAGACTGCCTGTCAACCCCTGCCTCATTTCGGATGGAAGGAAGCCCAAGACAAAGATCCATTTCTGTGCTGAGTGTTAGAATCTGTTTTGTTTTGACCATCCGCCATCTTGTTGTGGTTTTCTGGCTACTGGTCTTTTTCCCCTGATGCTGGGTTGTCTTGGTCAGGTGATTGTATCTCCCTTTATTACCCAGCACCTGCCTCCCATTCCTTGCTGGACAACAGTGTTAATGCGCTAGAGTTCTGGCTAGGCGCTTAGACAGCTTTCTGTGTTTGATATTTTGCAGTTCTGGGATCTCAGGTTCTGCTATCTTTTGTTTCTGTTTTAAGTTTGTTCCTGCAGCCTTCTCTTTGTTTCCTATTAGGAGGTGACCTGTTTTTTTGTACCCAGTCTTTAGATCTTTTAGGGACCTCCTTCCCCTTATGTATAAGTCTTCGCTGAGTTTAGACTAGGATCGTCGGTGGGTCTATTCACAAGGAATGGGTTGCCCACTCCATCGTAGGGTTTCAGCCTAGTCTTAGTGCAGGGTCAGCTTTCCCCCTTCTCTCCTAGTTCTGTGCTGCAGTTTCGTAACAGTGAGAAGCATCTTCTGATGGATGAGAGGTTGTCTCATGAAAAGGAATAAGCCTCCAGAGGTCTACCAGGTCTGTAAAGAGAGGAAAACATTCTTCTTACATGAAGGCTAATTGATTGGATGCCACAACAACCCATGGGCCCATGAAGTCAAATGGAAAATGATGGTAATGAAAGCAGATATTCCCATGGTCCTAGCACCCAACCAAGACCAAAGTGGCCACTTTGGCTGGAAGTTACTTGGGATTATGCATCACAACCGTTTCTACTGGCTCAACATGTGAAGCTCCGTTGAGTAGTGCTACAGAGAATGTGGTCCATGCACAGGGCCGGACTGGGACAAAAAAGCAGCCCTGCCACACGACCCCTACCAGCCCACAAAGTACTGTATAACACTCATCACCCTGATCAGTGAATTTTGCTTTACTTTATCATGCCCCTCGCTCTCCTAAAAGGAGATATTTGAAGAACCACATGTGAATGGCGTCACAGTGCATATGATCGACCACAGCTGTCTTTATGAACTCGTACATGGTGCTCTACTGAGCTCCGATTTTCATAATCATGGAGGTCCCAGCAGTTGTATCTCCTATCCTGAGGAGAGGGGATTACTTGGGAACAGCTTTTCCAACATTTTATTTTTATTTGGCCATACTAATATTGAAAATACTAAACCAATATTGACCCTCCCAAAGTCCAATGTCACCTCTTCGACAACAGGACAGGAGAAATGGTACTGTGCAGTGTATAAAGTGCCGGCTCCAGGTTTTTCTGGGCCCCAGGTGAAAGAGCCTCAGTGGGCTCCTTAAAACACATACCACAATTCAAAATGCACAGATACAGTAGAGAAATATAGGTATAGTACAATGCCAAAGATTTCACTTCTTACATTACATGAGTGATATCTATTGTACATTCTACAATTGGTCAGAAACAACAGCATAGTCATCCATTCAGTATTATGGGCACCACATAGTCCTCCATGCAGCATTATGGGCACCACATAGTACTCGCTGCAAAATAATGAGCCCCATATAATGATCCATACAGAATAATGAGCCCTATATAATGCTCCATACAGAATAATGGGCCCATAGTATAATGCATCCTATATAATCTTGCATACAGATAAATGAGCCCCATATATTGCTCCATACAGAATAATGAGCTCCATATATTGCTTCATGCAGAATAATGAGCCCCCTATAGTGCCCCATACAGATAAATGAGCCTAATATTGTGCTCCGTACAGATTAATGAGCCTCATATAGAGCTCCTTACAGTATTAGGGGCAACACATAGTCCTCCATACAGTATTATGGGCACCACATAGTCCTCCTTGCAAAATAATGAGCCCCATATAATGCTCCATACAGAATAATGAGCCCCATATAATGCTCCATACAGAATAATGAGCCCCATATAATGCTCCATACAGAATAATGAGCCCCATGTATTGATCCATGCAGAATAATGAGCCCTATATCATGCTCCATACAGAATAATAGGCCCCATATAATCATCCAAACAGTATGATGCACCCCATATAATACTGCATACAGATAATGAGCCCCATATAATGTTCCATACAGCTTAATGAGCCCCATATATTGCTCCATGCAGAATAATGAGCCCTATATAATGTTCCATAGAGAATAATGGGCCCCATATAATGTTCCATACAGAATAATGAGCCCCATATAATGCTCCATACAGAATAATGAGACCCGTGTATTGCTCTATGCAGAATAATGAGCCCTATATAATGCTCCATACAGAATGATAGGCCCCATATAATGATCCAAACAGTATGATGCACCCCATATAGTACTGCATACAGATTAATGAGCCCCACATAGTGCTCCATACAGATTAATGAGCCCCATATATTGCTCCATGCAGAATACTGAGCCCCATATAATGCTCCATACAGATTAATGACCCCCATATAGCACTCCATACAGTATTATGGGCACCACATAGTACTCCATACAGGATTGTAGCCACCACATAGCCCTTCATACAGAATAACATGCCCCATATAGTGCTCCATACAGATTAATGACCCCCATATAGCACTCCATACAGTATTATGGGCACCACATAGTCCTCCATACAGGATTGTAGCCACCACATAGCCCTTCATACAGAATAACATGCCCCATATATTGCTCCATACAGTATAATGAGCCCCATATATTGCTCCATACAGTATTATGGGAACCACATAGTCCTCCATACAGTATTGTGGCCACCACATAGCCCTCCATCCAGAATAACTTGCCCCATATATTCCTCCATACAGTATAATGAGCCCCATATATTGCTCCATATGGTATTATGGGCACCACATAGTCCTCCATATAGTATTGTGGCCACCACATAGCCCTTCATACAGAATAACATGCCCCATATATTGCTCCATACAGTATTATGGTTACCACGTAGTGCTCCATACAGTATAATGAGCCTCATATATTGCTCCATACAGTATAAAGAGCCCCATATATTGTTCCATACAGAATAATAAACCCCATATAATGCTCCATACAGTATTATGGGTACCACATAATGCTCCATACAGTATAATGAACCCCATGTATTGCTCCATACAGAGTAATGTGCCCCATATAATGCTCTATACAGAATAATGATCCCAATATATTGCTCAATGCAAACTCGAGAATGGGCCCCATATAATACCCCATATATAATGGGCCCCATATGATGCTTTAGTATATAATGGGACCCATATTATGTTTCAGTATAATGGGCCCCATATGATGCTCCATATAATGCTCCAGTGTATGATGGGCCCCATATATTGCTCAAAACATTTACAAAAAAAAGCAAACTGAAATCCTCACCTCTCCTCGCTGGCCGCTGCTCTGCTCCGGACTCCTCAGCGGCAGTATCTTCTGGCTCTCTGCACTGTGACTGTTCAGGCAGAGGGCGCTCAGACTTGACATCATTGCACCCTCTGACCTGAAATGTCACGGTCAGAAGATGCCACAGCAGAGGAGCGGGAAGAGGTAATTATCGCAAATCCTGGGGCCCTGAGCAAGCGTGGGTGGGGTGGACTCTTTATTAGCCCATGCCGCAACATTTCAGCTCCACAGCAGAGAAAGGTTATGTTATGAATCTGAAACATTGCCACATGGGCTAATAAAGAGTCTGACACTTTTTCACAAGTTATCGGAGTGATTAATATATATATAAATATAGTATATATATGTATACACACATATATACAGTATACACACATAATAAGAGCAGATACTGAGAATTACACCATGTATGTATATAGTATATACAGTAGTGTAGAGATGTACCACTATATAAACATCTGTACATTATATATATATATATATATATATATATATATATATAAATAAATATATTTATATATTTACAACTCTACAGTATACACTAAATTAATACAGCATGATACTATACTAGATGGTGGCCCAATTCTAACGCATCGGGTATTCTAGAATATGTATGTAGTTTATTTATGAAAATTTCAGAATAATGCAATGAACACACAGAATTTGGCTGGCCGGGTTCGACCAATTAGCGAAGCGTGGTTCAAATCCTGAGTCAATTCGCTGCCGGACTGCGTCTGTCGCTGATTGTAGTATATAGCACAGCCACGTAGTATATTGCACAGCCATGTAGTATATAGCACAGCCACGTAATATATAGCACAGCCCACGCAGTATATAACACAGCCCACATAGTATATAGCACAGCCCATGCAGTATATAACACAGCCCACATAGTATATAGCACAGCCCACGTAGTATATAGAACAGCCCACGCAGTATATGACACAGCCTACGTAGTATATAACACAGCCACATAGTATATATCACAGCCACGTAGTTTATAGCACAGCCCACGTAGTATATAGCACAGTGACGTAGTATATAACACAGCCCATGCAGTACATAACACAGCCCACACAATATATAACACAGCCCACGTAGTATATAACACAGCCACGTAGTATACAGCAATGTGGGCACCATATCCCTGTTAAAAAAGAATTAAAATAAAAAATAGGTATATACTCACCTTCCAGTGGCCCCCGGATGCAGCCCAGGCCTTTAGCGATGCTCCTCGCGACGCTCCGTTCCTAGTAATGCCTTGCAGCAATAACCCGTGATGACATAGCGGTCTCGTGACATGCAGACATTAGCCTTCGGTAAGTGTTCACATTTGGACAGGGAGGTCAGGGACCCATCAGATTAATGAGACCACCTTGACGATGGCTCACACTATTTTGCAAAATTCTGTGCAAAGTGTCTCTCAAATATTTTTCCTAATGTTCAAAAGCCATTTTGCTATTCATATTTCAAGTATTTCATATTAGACATGCTTTGGCACGATAGAGTGCAACCTTTTTTTGTATATTGTATATGGAGGTAGCTGCTCCTGGTATGCTGGTATGCACCTATTCACACTAGTTTGGATGTGCCAGTCGTTTTTCTGTCATTTCTATGTTAGCTTACTGACTGAGCACTCCTCCCTTCACCATGTGGTTTTTAATTACATCTAATCACACTTGGTTCCAGCCAACCCATATGTAGGCTTTATTGATAGAGGTGTCCACATTTACCCATGCATACAGACATTAGCCTTCGGTAAGTGTTCACATTTGGACAGGGAGGTCAGGGACCCATCAGATTAATGAGACCACCTTGACGATGGTTGATGGGCTCACACTATTTTGCAAAATTCTGTGCAAAGCATCTCTCAAATATTTTTCCTATTGTTCAAAAGCCATTTTGCTATTCATATTTCATGTATTTCATTCTAGAAATGCTTTCGCACGATAGAGTGCAACCTTTTTTTGTATATTGTATATGGAGGTAGCTGCTCCTGGTATGCACCTATTCACACTAGTTTGGATGTGCCAGTCCTTTTTCTGTCATATATAAAACAAAGTTTCCATATTGGGACTCACCCAGGTTGCTGAGATGGGGGGAAGAAGAATAGCTGAGGTGGATCCATCGTCGGGCATGCACAGGAGCAGGTTTCTGGCTTGGACAGTGAGTAGAGCAAGAAACAAAAAAAGGGGGACATACAGCACTGGGTGGTGCAGGCTTTGCCAGGAAGGCACATAGATCACCGGGTGGGGATCATAGATCCCTGGGGGGTGGCACAAAGATCACCAGGGGGGCACAGAGATCACTGGGAAGTGTCATGAAGATCACAGGGGGAGCACAGAAATCACAGGAGGGCACATAGCTGGGGGAAACTTAGCTGGAGGGGACAGAGATCACAGGGGGCACAGAGATGACATGGGGGCACAAATATCACAGGGGGGTACATAGCAGGGGAGCACAGGGATCACAGGGGGCATATAGCTGGGGGGCATAGAGATCACAGGAGTAGAGTTGAGCGACCTTGACCTTTTTAGAGTCGAGCCGGGTTTCGCGAAACCCGACTATCTCAAAAGTCGGGTCGAGTGAAATCGGCCGATTATGACGTAAAGTCGGGATCGACCGAAACACGAAACCCAATGCAAGTCAATGGGGCAGCATAGTCGGCAGTGAGTGGGGGCCAGGAAAACACCTAGAGTGCCCATTTTAATGTCAAAACCATCCATTCTTCTTAATGAAGCTTGTCAAGCGTAATTTACCTTATAATAATTGTAAGGCATTTGAAATTGGGGGTCATTTGGCTAAAGTTGTGGTGGGTAGGGCTGGTTCAAGTAATTAGTGGGCCCAGGAAATCTGGACCACGTCACGGCAGTGGAGCAGGGAGAGGTAAGTATTTCAACTTTGCAAGTGCTGTGAACCTGAGCATGCAGGGGGGGCCCACTCGTTGGCATTGGCACTGGCACAGGGCCCCTCAAAGTACAGCGGTGTGTTTGCACGGCGGGGGCGCCTCCCACCGGCAGCAACACTTTTGCGTACTATGAGAGGCCCTGTGCCAGTGACGTCGCCAACTAGTATTCCTCCCCCCACCTGATGAAGGAACCTGCACTTTCATCTGCACCTTCCTCTTTGTCCCCGTGTAAGGTGGTATGGTATGCGGGAAGAGCAACCTGACTTTCAGCAGGGTCACAATGTTGTTGTGTAGCGTGCACGGGGAATGTTGCGTTATGGGTCAATGTACCAGCAGACTCATCTATCACTGGCTGGGCAATGGGCAGGATGAGGAGGAAACACAGATATAGGCCCAAAGAATAAAGTTGGCTAAATGCAGTTCAAAATTGGTAACACAGGAATAACCAGGGGGCATTGCAGTGGAGGACAACTGGAATGAGAGGCTGACACAGAGAGTAGGCCCAAATCAGTAAGTAGTCGAAATGCAGTTCAAAATTGGCAACCGTAGTAAACAGGCGGCACAGCTTTGTTCAGTGGAGGAGAACAGCAAGGAGTGGCAGACACCGATAGTAGGCCCCAACCCAACTAGTAGGCCAAATGCAGTCTAACATTAACAACTACTTAACGAGCGCCTGAAAACGGAATTTCAGGACAGGAAACCAGGAGAACAGCAAGGAGTGGCAGACACCGATAGTAGGCCCCAAACCAACTAGTACGCCAAATGCAGTTGTTCCGTTTAACCACAATTTAATGAGAGCCTGAAGATAGAAGTTCAGGAAAGGCAACCTGGAGAACACCTTGGAGTGGAACACACCATCTCTCTACACCCCATACCCAATTTGTAGGCCTAATGCAGTGTAGTTTCCAAGAACTACTAAACGAGAGCCGGAAGATCGAAGCTCAGGAAAGGCAACCTGGAGAACACCTTGGAGTGGAACACACCATCTCTCTACACCCCATACCCAATTTGTAGGCCTAATGCAGTGTAGTTTCCAACAACTACTAAACGAGAGCCGGAAGATCGAAGCTCAGGAAAGGCAACCTGGAGAACACCTTGGAGTGGAACACACCATCTCTCTACACCCCATACCCAATTTGTAGGCCTAATGCAGCGTAGTTTCCAACAACTACTAAACGAGAGCATGAAGATCGAAGCATTGGCGAGGAAACCTGGGGAACACCTTGGAGTGGAACACACCATCTCTCTACACCCCATACCCAATTTGTAGGCCTAATGCAGCATAGTTTCCAACAACTACTAAACGAGAGCCGGAAGATCGAAGCTCAGGAAAGGCAACCTGGAGAACACCTTGGAGTGGAACACACCATCTCTCTACACCCCATACCCAATTTGTAGGCCTAATGCAGCGTAGTTTCCAACAACTACTAAACGAGAGCCGGAAGATCGAAGCTCAGGAAAGGCAACCTGGAGAACACCTTGGAGTGGAACACACCATCTCTCTACACCCCATACCCAATTTGTAGGCCTAATGCAGCGTAGTTTCCAACAACTACTAAACGAGAGCCGGAAGATCGAAGCTCAGGAAAGGCAACCTGGAGAACACCTTGGAGTGGAACACACCATCTCTCTACACCCCATACCCAATTTGTAGGCCTAATGCAGCGTAGTTTCCAACAACTACTAAACGAGAGCTGGAAGATCGAAGCTCAGGAAAGGCAACCTGGAGAACACCTTGGAGTGGAACACACCATCTCTCAACACCCCATACCCAATTTGTAGGCCTAATGCAGTGTAGTTTCCAAGAACTACTAAACGAGAGCCAGAAGATCGAAGCTCAGGAAAGGCAACCTGGAGAACACCTTGGAGTGGAACACACCATCTCTCTACACCCCATACCCAATTTGTAGGCCTAATGCAGTGTAGTTTCCAACAACTACTAAACGAGAGCATGAACATCGAAGCATTGGCGAGGAAACCTGGAGAACACCTTGGAGTGGAACACACCATCTCTCTACACCCCATACCCAATTTGTAGGCCTAATGCAGCGTAGTTTCCAACAACTACTAAACGAGAGCCGGAAGATCGAAGCTCAGGAAAGGCAACCTGGAGAACACCTTGGAGTGGAACACACCATCTCTCTACACCCCATACCCAATTTGTAGGCCTAATGCAGTGTAGTTTCCAAGAACTACTAAATGAGAGCCGGAAGATCGAAGCTCAGGAAAGGCAACCTGGAGAACACCTTGGAGTGGAACACACCATCTCTCTACACCCCATACCCAATTTGTAGGCCTAATGCAGCGTAGTTTCCAACAACTACTAAACGAGAGCCGGAAGATCGAAGCTCAGGAAAGGCAACCTGGAGAACACCTTGGAGTGGAACACACCATCTCTCTACACCCCATACCCAATTTGTAGGCCTAATGCAGTGTAGTTTCCAAGAACTACTAAACGAGAGCCGGAAGATCGAAGCTCAGGAAAGGCAACCTGGAGAACACCTTGGAGTGGAACACACCATCTCTCTACACCCCATACCCAATTTGTAGGCCTAATGCAGCGTAGTTTCCAACAACTACTAAACGAGAGCATGAAGATCGAAGCATTGGCGAGGAAACCTGGGGAACACCTTGGAGTGGAACACACCATCTCTCTACACCCCATACCCAATTTGTAGGCCTAATGCAGCGTAGTTTCCAACAACTAATAAACGAGAGCCGGAAGATCGAAGCTCAGGAAAGGCAACCTGGAGAACACCTTGGAGTGGAACACACCATCTCTCTACACCCCATACCCAATTTGTAGGCCTAATGCAGTGTAGTTTCCAAGAACTACTAAACGAGAGCCGGAAGATCGAAGCTCAGGAAAGGCAACCTGGAGAACACCTTGGAGTGGAACACACCATCTGTCAACACCCCATACCCAATTTGTAGGCCTAATGCAGCGTAGTTTCCAACAACTACTAAACGAGAGCCGGAAGATCGAAGCTCAGGAAAGGCAACCTGGAGAACACCTTGGAGTGGAACACACCATCTCTCTACACCCCATACCCAATTTGTAGGCCTAATGCAGTGTAGTTTCCAAGAACTACTAAACGAGAGCCGGAAGATCGAAGCTCAGGAAAGGCAACCTGGAGAACACCTTGGAGTGGAACACACCATCTCTCTACACCCCATACCCAATTTGCGGCCTAATGCAGCGTAGTTTCCAACAACTACTAAACGAGAGCATGAAGATCGAAGCATTGACGAGGAAACCTGGGGAACACCTTGGAGTGGAACACACCATCTCTCAACACCCCATACCCAATTTGTAGGCCTAATGCAGCGTAGTTTCCAACAACTACTAAACGAGAGCATGAAGATCGAAGCAGTGGCGAGGAAACCTGGGGAACACCTTGGAGTGGAACACACCATCTCTCTACACCCCATACCCAATTTGTAGGCCTAATGCAGCGTAGTTTCCAACAACTACTAAACGGGAGCCGGAAGATCGAAGCTCAGGAAAGGCAACCTGGAGAACACCTTGGAGTGGAACACACCATCTCTCTACACCCCATACCCAATTTGTAGGTCTAATGCAGTGTAGTTTCCAACAACTACTAAACGAGAGCCGGAAGATCGAAGCTCAGGAAAGGCAACCTGGGGAACACCTTGGAGTGTAACACACCATCTCTCTCCACCCGATACCCATTTTGTAGGCCTAATGCAGTGTAGTTTTCTACAACTACTAAACGAGAGTCGGAAGACCGAAGCAATGGCAAGGAAACCTGGGGAACACCTTGGAGTGTAACACACCATCTCTCTCCACCCCATACCCAATTTGTAGGCCTAATGCTGCCTACTTTCCGACAACTACTAAACGAGAGCATGAAGATCGAAGCTCAGGAAAGGCAACCTGGGGAACACCTTGGAGTGTAACAAACCCTCTCTCTACACCACGGAAGGGCTGATTCTTAAGAAGGAAGGCTGTCGGAAAGAAGCAGGGCGCGTCCGAGGGTGATTATATTCTTATTTGGTATATACTCACCCTCGGACGCGCCCTGCTTCTTTATTTGTAATGAATGTTTATTTGCAATGTGGTTTTGACTTACTCTATTTTTTTGGTAAATAATGATTTTATTATTTTCATTGTTTTGCATCTTCTTGGCAATAATATAAAGAAGACGCGACAGGACAACACTCGGTGGATGCCATATCTGTGTTTTAAATTGAAAAAAACTTTCAGTTAACTACTTGCAGGAGAAAGTTATTGTAGCTGGTGGCCATTTTTAGTACTGTACCAGATTTTTGTTGTATGTGTTTGTTTTTAATGTCTGCATTTGATATTTCTCCAGTATTTTCTTTTTTATAAGCAAAATACTTATTTTTATATTTTCTGATGTTGGTTCAAGGGGTACACGGGCAGCAGTAGACAGGTCAGTGGAGGCCTAGTGGAAGGAGGGACCGCAGACAGGCTTGGAAGCCCTAACATAATAAATTGGGCTGGCTGTAGGCAATTTAAAATTGGTTCCAGGGGAACACGGGCAGCAGTAGACAGGTCAGTGGAGGCCTAGTGGAAGGAGGGACCGCAGACAGGCTTCGAAGCCCTAACATAATAAATTGGGCTGGCTGTAGGCAATTTAAAATTGGTTCCAGGGGAACATGGGCAGCAGTAGACAGGTCAGTGGAGGCCTAGTGGAAGGAGGGACCGCAGACAGGCTTCGAAGCCCTAACATAATCAATTGGGCTGGCTGTAGGCAATTTAAAATTGGTTCCAGGGGAACACGGGCAGCAGTAGACAGGTCAGTGGAGGCCTAGTGGAAGGAGGGACCGCAGACAGGCTTCGAAGCCCTAACATAATAAATTGGGCTGGCTGTAGGCAATTTAAAATTGGTTCCAGGGGAACACGGGCGGCAGTAGACGGGTCAGTGGAGGCCTAGTGGAAGGAGGGACCGCAGACAGGCTTCGAAGCCCTAACATAATAAATTGGGCTGGCTGTAGGCAATTTAAAATTGGTTCCAGGGGAACACGGGCGGCAGTAGACAGGTCAGTGGAGGCCTAGTGGAAGGAGGGACCGCAGACAGGCTTCGAAGGCCTAACATAAGAAAAATGTCAATACAATGGTATTGACAGTGCCAGGCATTGAAGGATGTCAGCGCATAGACTAAACATTGGTGGAGCTGTGAGAGAAAATTTTGCAAGTCGTAGAGCACTGTTTGACCTGGGGGGGGGGACTGTCTTGTGGCCGGCGGTACAAGCCCAGGGCCCCTCATATTACAACGGTGTGTCTGACGTTGGGTGCGCACCACCACCGCCAGACACTTTGTTGTACTATGAGGGACCTAGTGGCAGTGCCGTCGACCAAAAGCGGGCACACCCACCTCTTCAGACAAACAGTACTCTCACGGGTGCTGGCGCCAAGTGGCGATACCACGGCCCCGTGTGGGGACTTTGGCCATTTAGGGAGGTGTTAACATGTCGGATGCTGGACAATCAGGTGCTGCAAATTACGAGATTGGAAAAGTCGTTCAGAATAGTCCACAGGCAAGACCTTTACATAGGAAAGCTAGGTGTCAGCCGGGCAAGGTGGGGCAAAAGATTTCGAAATCCAGTTGTGGTTCATTTTAATGAAGGTTAGATCATCTACATTTTGGGTAGCCAGACGAGTCCTTTTTTCTGTTAGTATTGAACCTGCAGCACTGAATACTCTTTCTGATAGGACACTAGCTGCCGGGCAAGCAAGCTCCTGCAATGCATATTCTGCCAATTCTGGCCAGGTGTCTAATTTTGATGCCCAGTAATCAAATGGGAATGACGGTTGAGGGAGAAATTCGATAAGGGATGAAAAATAGTTTGTAACCATACTGGACAAATGTTGTCTCCTGTCACTTTGAATTGATGCTGCAGTACCTGTCCTGTCTGCGGTCATAGCAAAATCACTCCACAACCTGGTCAGAAAACCCCTCTGGCCAACGCCACTTCTGATTTCTGCCCCTCTAACTCCTCTGGTCTGCTGGCCCCTGCAGCTCGTGTGAGAACGATCACGGGCGCTGTGTGCAGGGAATGCCAGAAGCAAACGGTCAACAAGAGTTGATTGTTTGGTTGCTAATATTAGTTCCAAGTTCTCATGTGGCATTATATTTTGCAATTTGCCTTTATAGCGAGGATCAAGGAGGCAGGCCAACCAGTAATCGTCATCGTTCATCATTTTAGTTATGCGTGTGTCCCTTTTGAGGATACGTAAGGCATAATCCGCCATGTGGGCCAAAGTTCCAGTTCTCAAATCTCCGGTTGTGCTTGGTTGAGGGGCAGTTTCAGGCAAATCCACGTCACTTGTGTCCCTCAAAAAACCAGAACCCGGCCTTGCCGCGCCACCAATTTCCAGTGGCCCCGGAAAAGCTTCCTCATTACAAATATAATCATCCCCATCATCCTCCTCGTCCTCCTCCTCCTCTTCGCCCGCTAACTCGTCCTGTACACTGCCCTGGCCAGACAATGGCTGACTGTCATCAAGGCTTTCCTCTTCCTCAGCTGCAGACGCCTGATCCTTTATGTGCGTCAAACTTTGCATCAGCAGACGCATTAGGGGGATGCTCATGCTTATTATGGCATTGTCTGCACTAACCAGCCGTGTGCATTCCTCAAAACACTGAAGGACTTGACACATGTCTTGAATCTTCGACCACTGCACACCTGACAACTCCATGTCTGCCATCCTACTGCCTGCCCGTGTATGTGTATCCTCCCACAAAAACATAACAGCCCGCCTCTGTTCACACAGTCTCTGAAGCATGTGCAGTGTTGAGTTCCACCTTGTTGCAACGTCTATGATTAGGCGATGCTGGGGAAGGTTCAAAGAACGCTGATAGGTCTGCATACGGCTGGAGTGTACGGGCGAACGGCGGATATGTGAGCAAAGTCCACGCACTTTGAGGAGCAGGTCGGATAACCCCGGATAACTTTTCAGGAAGCACTGCACCACCAGGTTTAAGGTGTGAGCCAGGCAAGGAATGTGTTTCAGTTGGGAAAGGGAGATGGCAGCCATGAAATTCCTTCCGTTATCACTCACTACCTTGCCTGCCTCAAGATCTACAGTGCCCAGCCACGACTGCGTTTCTTTCTGCAAGAACTCGGACAGAACTTCCGCGGTGTGTCTGTTGTCGCCCAAACACTTCATAGCCAATACAGCCTGCTGACGTTTGCCAGTAGCTGCCCCATAATGGGAGACCTGGTGTGCAACAGTGGCAGCTGCGGATGGAGTGGTTGTGCGACTGCGGTCTGTGGACGAGCTCTCGCTTCTGCAGGAGGACGAAGAGGAGGATGGGGTGCGAACGGCTACAGCCAACTGTTTCCTAGACCGTGGGCTAGGCAGAACTGTCCCAAACTTGCTGTCCCCTGTGGACCCTGCATCCACCACATTTACCCAGTGTGCCGTGATGGACACGTAACGTCCCTGGCCATGCCTACTGGTCCATGCATCTGTTGTCAGGTGCACCTTTGTGCTCACAGATTGCCTGAGTGCATGGACGATGCGCTCTTTAACATGCTGGTGGAGGGCTGGGATGGCTTTTCTGGAAAAAAAGTGTCGACTGGGTAGCTCGTAGCGTGGTACAGCATAGTCCATCAGGGCTTTGAAAGCTTCGCTTTCAACTAACCGGTAGGGCATCATCTCTAACGAGATTAGTCTAGCTATGTGGGCGTTCAAACCCTGTGTACGCGGATGCGAGGCTAAGTACTTCCTTTTTCTAACCATAGTCTCATGTAGGGTGAGCTGGACTGGAGAGCTGGAGATCGTGGAACTAGCGGGGGTGCCGGTGGACATGGCAGACTGAGAGACGGTGGGAGATGGTATTGTTGCCGCCGGTGTCCTAGATGCAGTGTTTCCTACTACGAAACTGGTGATTCTCTGACCCTGACTGCTTTGGCCTGGCAAAGAAACCTGCACAGATACTGCAGGTGGTGCGGAAAATGGTGGCCCTACACTGCCGGAAGGGATGTTGCGTTGCTGACTAGCTTCATTGGCCGAGGGTGCTACAACCTTAAGGGACGTTTGGTAGTTAGTCCAGGCTTGCAAATGCATGGTGGTTAAATGTCTATGCATGCAACTTGTATTGAGACTTTTCAGATTCTGTCCTCTGCTTAAGGTAGTTGAACATTTTTGACAGATGACTTTGCGCTGATCAATTGGATGTTGTTTAAAAAAATGCCAGACTGCACTCTTTCTAGCATCGGATACCTTTTCAGGCATTGCAGACTGAGCTTTAACCGGATGGCCACGCTGTCCTCCAACAGGTTTTGGCTTTGCCACGCGTTTTGGGCAAGATACGGGCCCGGCAGATGGAACCTGTTGCGATGTTGATGCCTGCTGCGGCCCCTCCTCCTCCGCTTCAGAACTGCTGCCGCCTGCACCCTGTTCCCCCAATGGCTGCCAATCGGGGTCAAGAACTGGGTCATCTATTACCTCTTCTTGTAGCTCGTGTGCAACTTCGTCTGTGTCACCGTGTCGGTCGGTGGTATAGCGTTCGTGATGGGGCAACATAGTCTCATCAGGGTCTGATTCTTGATCATTACCCTGCGAGGGCAATGTTGTGGTCTGAGTCAAAGGACCAGCATAGTAGTCTGGCTGTGGCCGTGCATCAGTGCACTCCATGTCAGATTCAACTTGTAATGGGCATGGACTGTTAACTGCTTCACTTTCTAAGCCAGGGACGGTATGTGTAAAGAGCTCCATGGAGTAACCCGTTGTGTCGCCTGCTGCATTCTTCTCTGTTGTTGATTTTGCTGAAGAGGACAAGGAAGCGACTTGTCCCTGACCGTGAACATCCACTAACGACGCGCTGCTTTGACATTTACCAGTTTCACGAGAGGAGGCAAAAGAGCTAGAGGCTGAGTCAGCAAGATAAGCCAAAACTTGCTCTTGCTGCTCCGGCTTTAAAAGCGGTTTTCCTACTCCCAGAAAAGGGAGCGTTCGAGGCCTTGTGTAGCCAGACGACGAACCTGGCTCCACAGCTCCAGACTTAGGTGCAATATTTTTTTTCCCACGACCAGCTGATGCTCCACCACTACCACTACCCTCATTACCAGCTGACAATGAACGCCCCCGGCCACGACCTCTTCCACCAGACTTCCTCATTGTTTTAAAAACGTAAACAAACTAACGGTATTTGTTGCTGTCACACAAATTACACGGTGAGCTATAACTTCAGTATGATTTAGCTACCCCTTTACAGGTGAGTGAGACCACAACGAAAATCAGGCACAATGTTACACACTCTGTTGTTGGTGGCAACAAATGAGAGAGATGCCACACACGCAGGACTGTCACTGAAGCACAAATGTAAATATTAATCTCCCACTGATTTGATTTTTTTTTTTTTTCAGGGAGACTTTAGGAAAAAAAAATAATAGAATAAAATGATTTTTTCAGGAAGAATTTAGAAACCAAATAAAATAAAATTATTTTTTCAGGGAGAATTTAGAAAACAAATAAAACAAAAAAAGGCTTTCTATGGCCCACTGAGTGAGAGATGACGCACACAGGATTCAGGAGTGGCACACAAGCCCAGAGGCCAATATTTATCTCCCACTGATTGATGTAGTGATTTTTTCAGGTAGATTTTGGAACCCAAATCAAGCTAAAAAAATAATAGGCTTTCTATGGCCCACAATTGGAGAGAGAGAGAGAGATGGCACACCCAGGAGTCAAGACTGGCACACAAGCAGAAAGGGCAATATTAATCTCCCACTGATTTGATTTTTTTTTTTTTTCAGGGAGACTTTAGGAAAAAAACTAATAGAATAAAATGATTTTTTCAGGAAGAATTTAGAAACCAAATAAAATAAAATGATTTTTTCAGGGAGAATTTAGAAAACAAATAAAACAAAAAAAGGCTTTCTATGGCCCACTGAGTGAGAGATGACGCACACAGGAGTCAGGAGTGGCACACAAGCCCAGAGGCCAATATTTATCTCCCACTGATTGATGTAGTGATTTTTTCAGGTAGATTTTGGAACCCAAATCAAGCTCAAAAAATAATAGGCTTTCTATGGCCCACAATTGGAGAGAGAGAGAGAGATGGCACACCCAGGAGTCAAGACTGGCACACAAGCAGAAAGGGCAATATTAATCTCCCACTGATTTGTTTTTTTTTTTTTTTTCAGGGAGACTTTAGGAAAAAAAAATAATAGAATAAAATGATTTTTTTAGGAAGAATTTAGAAACCAAATAAAATAAAATGATTTTTTTCAGGGAGAATTTAGAAAACACATAAAACAAAAAAGGCTCTCTATGGCCCACTGAGTGAGAGATGACGCACACAGGAGTCAGGAGTGGCACACAAGCCCAGGGGCCAATATTTATCTCCCACTTTTTTTTTTTGTTCCAGGGAAAATTTATAAACCCAATAAAAAAAATAATAAATAGGCTTTCTATGGCCCACTATCTGAGAGAGAGAGAGAGATGGCACGCTTAGGACTGGCACACAAGCCCAAAGGACAATATTAATCTCCCTTTTTTTTTTCAGGGAGAATTAATAAAACCAAAAAAAAAAAAATAAATAGGCTTTCTATGGCCCACTATTTGTGAGAGAGATGGCACGCTCAGGACTGGCACACAAGCCCAGAGGCCAATATTAATCTCCCACTTTTTTTTTTTTTGTTCCAGGGAAAATTTATAAACCCAATAAAAAAAATAATAAATAGGCTTTCTATGGCCCACTATCTGAGAGAGAGAGATGGCACGCTTAGGACTGGCACACAAGCCCAAAGGCCAATATTAATCTCCCACTGATTTATTTATTGATTTTTTCAGGTAGAATTTAGAACCCAAATAAAGCAAAAAAAAAAAAAAATGGGCTTTCTATGGCCCACTGAGTGAGTGATGATGCACACAGGAGTCAGGAGTGGCACACAAGCCTTGAGGCCAATATTTTTCTCCCACTGATTGATGTAGTGATTTTTTCAGGTAGATTTTAGAACCCAAATCAAGCAAAAAAATAAATAGGCTTTCTATGGCCCACTATTTGTGAGAGAGATGGCACGCTCAGGACTGGCACACAAGCCCAGAGGCCAATATTAATCTCCCACTTTTTTTTTTTTTGTTCCAGGGAAAATTTATAAACCCAATAAAAAAAATAATAAATAGGCTTTCTATGGCCCACTATCTGAGAGAGAGAGATGGCACGCTTAGGACTGGCACACAAGCCCAAAGGCCAATATTAATCTCCCACTGATTGATTTATTGATTTTTTCAGGTTGAATTTAGAACCCAAATAAAGCAAAAAAAAAAAAAAAGGGCTTTCTATGGCCCACTGAGTGAGTGATGATGCACACAGGAGTCAAGAGTGGCACACAAGCCCTGAGGCCAATATTTTTCTCCCACTGATTGATGTAGTGATTTTTTCAGGTAGATTTTATAACCCAAATCAAGCAAAAAAATAAATAGGCTTTCTTTGGCCCACTGAGTGAGAGATGGCACACACAGGGATGGCACTCTAGCAGAAATGTCAATCTTAATCTCCCACAAAAAAAAAACAGGGAGTGTCCTTCAATTACTATCTCCCTGCAGTAATCTCAGCCAGGTATGGCAGGCAGCAATAAGGAGTGGACTGATGCACAAATTAAATAAAAAGTGTGTACAAACAAAAAAGATAGCTGTGCAGAAAGGAAGGAACAAGAGGATTTGTGCTTTGAAAAAAGCAGTTGGTTTGCACAGCGGCGTACACACAGCAATGCAGCTATCAGGGAGCCTTCTAGGGCAGCCCAATGAGCTACAGCGCTGAGGGGGAAAAAAAATGTAGCTTCCACTGTCCCTGCACACCGAAGGTGGTGTTGGGCAGTGGAAATCGCTACAGCACAAGCGGTTTGGTGGTTAATGGACCCTGCCTAACGCTATTCCTGCTTCTGACGAAGCGGCAGCAACCTCTCCCTAAGCTCAGATCAGCAGCAGTAACATGGCGGTCGGCGGGAACGCCCCTTTATAGCCCCTGTGACGCCGCAGACAGCAAGCCAATCACTGCAATGCCCTTCTCTAAGATGGTGGGGACCAGGACCTATGTCATCACGCTGCCCACACTCTGCGTTTACCTTCATTGGCTGAGAAATGGCGCTTTTCGCGTCATTGAAACGCGACTTTGGCGCGAAAGTCGCGTACCGCATGGCCGACCCCGCACAGGGGTCGGATCGGGTTTCATGAAACCCGACTTTGCCAAAAGTCGGCGACTTTTGAAAATGAACGACCCGTTTCGCTCAACCCTACACAGGAGTTATATAGCAGGAGGGCAAAGAAATCACAGGGGTATATAGATTGAGGCACAGAAATCACAGGGACACATAGGTGGGGGGCACAGGGATCACAGGGTGACATATAGCTATGGGGCACAGAGATCGCGGGGGGGCACAAAGCTGGGGTCACAGAGATCACAGGGGGGCACAGAGCTCACATGGGGGCACAGAGATCCCAGGGGGCATATAGCTAAGGCCAGGGTTGGACTGGAGTACCTTGGGCCCACCAGAGAAAAATCATTCTTGGGGCCCACCTTGCAGTTATATAGAAATAATACAAATTATGTTGCAAAATGATGTAATATCAAACGTAGTGTTTATTAACCTCTATACACTACACCACATGGGACACATCCTCTATATACTGCACAGCACAGGACACATCCTCTATATACTGCACAGCACAGGACACATCCTCTATATACTGCACAGCACAGGACACATCCTCTATATACTACACCACACAGGACACATCCTCTATATGCTGCACAGCATAGGACACATCCTCTATATACTACACCACACAGGACATATCCTCTATATACTACACCACACAGGACACATCCTCTATATACTGCACAGCACAGGACTCATGCTCTATATACTACACCACACGGGACACATCCTCTATATACTGCACAGCACAGGACACATCCTCTATATACTGCACAGCACAGGACACATCCTCTATATACTACACCACACAGGACACATCCTCTATATACTGCACAGCACAGGACACATCCTCTATATACTGCACAGCACAGGATATGCATGTCCACGTAATATATTGCCCAGCCACAAAGTATATTGCCCAGCTATGTAGTATATTGCCCAGGCACGTAGTATATTGCCCAGTCACGTAGTATATTGCCCAGTCACGTAGTATATTGCCCAGTCACGTAGTATATTGCCCAGTCACATAGTATATTTCCCAGTCACGTAGTATATTGTCCAGTCACGTAGTATATTGCCCAGCCACGTAGTATATTGCCCAGTCACGTAGTATATTGCCCAGTCACATAGTATATTGCCCAGTCACGTAGTATATTGCCCAGTCACGTAGTATATTGCCCAGCGACGTAGTATATTGCCCAGCGACGTAGTATATTGCCCAGCCACATAGTATATTGTCCAGTCACGTTGTATATTGCCCAGCCTCGTAGTATATTGCCCAGTCACGTAGTATATTGCCCAGTCACGTAGTTGTTGTGAATTCTGTGGCTGAGTTCACTTCTGTGGTCACAAGTGGTATTGCAGTCTCTGGGCTTCCTCCCTCAGGTGTTTTGGTGAGCTCGTTGGCTGCCTTGCTATTTAGCTCCACCTGAGTCTGTCTTCCTTGCTCCTTGTCAATGTTCCAGTGTTGGATCTGAGCTACTGCATCTTTCCTTGGGCCTGCTGCTCTGCTAGATAAGTGCTTCTAGTTTGTTTTCTGTTTTTTCTGTCCAGCTTGCTATTAACTTTTGCTGGAAGCTCTGAGAAGCAAAGGGGTGCACCGCCGTGCTGTTAGTTCGGCACGGTGGGTCTTTTTGCCCCTTTGCGTGGTTTTCGTTTTAGGGTTTTTTGTAGACTGCATAGTTCTCTTTGCTATCCTCGCTCTGTCTAGAATATCGGGCCTCACTTTGCTGAATCTATTTCATTCCTACGTTTGTCTTTTCATCTTGCTAACAGTCATTATATGTGGGGGGCTGCCTATTCCTTTGGGGTATTTCTCTGAGGTAAGTCAGGCTTGTATTTCTATCTTCAGGCTAGTCAGCTCCTCAGGCAGTGCCGAGTTGCATAGGTAGTGATAGGCGCAATCCACTGCTGCTTATAGTTGTGTGAGGATAGATCAGGTACTGCAGTCTACAGAGATTCCACGTCTCAGAGCTCGTCCTATTGTTTTTGGTTATTGCCAGATCTCTGTATGTGCGCTGATTACTGCACGCTGTGTTGCCTGATTGCCAGCCATAACAGTACAAGGAGCCATACCAATGATTCCCAATAGAGGGAAAAAAGAAATCCTGACATCATTTTTTTTTCTTAGCTCTGTCTTCAGTCTTTTTTTTCCCCTAGACATTAGAGTGCTTCAGGACAAAGCTGTGGACATGGATATTCAGGCTCTGTGCTCCTCAATGGATAATCTCGTTGTAAATGTACAAAAGATTCAAGATACTATTGATCAGAAATCGATGCTAGAACCAAGAATTCCGATTCCTGATTTGTTTTTTGGTGACAGAACTAAGTTCCTGAGCTTCAGAAATAATTGTAAGCTATTTTTGGCCTTGAAACCTCATTCTTCTGGTAATCCTATTCAACAGGTTTTGATTATTATTTCTTTTTTGCGCGGCGACCCACAGGACTGGGCGTTTTCTCTTGCACCAGGAGATTCTGCATTGAGTAATGTTGATGCATTTTTCCAGGCGCTGGGATTGCTTTACGATGAGCCTAATTCAGTGGATCAGGCTGAGAAAAATCTGCTGGCTTTATGCCAGGGTCAGGATGATGTAGAAGTATATTGTCAGAAATTTAGGAAGTGGTCAGTACTCACTCTGTGGAATGAATCTGCACTAGCGGCTTTGTTCAGAAAGGGTCTCTCTGAAGCTCTTAAGGATGTAATGGTGGGATTTCCTATGCCTGCTGGTTTGAATGAGTCTATGTCCTTGGCCATTCAGATCGGTCGTCGCTTGCGCGAGCGTAAATCTGTGCACCATCTGGCGGTATTGTCTGAGAGTAAACCTGAGCCTATGCAGTGCGACAGGACTATGACTAAAGTAGAACGGCAAGAACACAGACGTCTGAACAGACTGTGTTTCTATTGTGGTGATTCTACTCATGCTATTTCTAATTGTCCTAAACGCACTAGGCGGTTCGATAGCTCTGCCGTTATTGGTACTGTACAGTCCAAATTCCTTTTGTCCATTACCTTAATGTGCTCTTTGTCATCGTATTCTGTCATGGCGTTTGTGGATTCAGGCGCTGCCCTGAATCTGATGGATTTGGATTATGCTAAACGTTGTGGATTTTTCTTGGAGCCTTTGCGGTGTCCTATTCCGTTGAGAGGAATTGATGCTACACCTTTGGCCAAGAATAAGCCTCAGTACTGGGCCCAGCTGACCATGTGCATGGCTCCTGCACATCAGGAAGTTATTCGCTTTCTGGTACTGCATAATTTGCATGATGTGGTCGTGTTGGGGTTGCCATGGCTACAAACCCATAATCCAGTATTGGATTGGAACTCTATGTCGGTAACCAGCTGGGGTTGTCAGGGAGTACATGGTGATGTTCCATTTTTGTCTATTTCGTCATCCATTCCTTCTGACATCCCAGAGTTCTTGTCGGACTTTCAGGATGTATTTGAAGAGTCCAAGTCTGATGCCCTACCTCCGCATAGGAATTGTGATTGTGCTATCGATTTGATTCCTGGTAGTAAATTCCCTAAGGGTCGTTTATTTAATTTGTCCGTACCTGAACACACCGCTATGCGCAGTTATGTGAAGGAGTCCCTGGAGAAGGGACATATTCGCCCATCGTCGTCACCATTGGGAGCAGGGTTCTTTTTTGTAGCCAAGAAGGATGGTTCGCTAAGACCGTGTATTGATTACCGCCTTCTTAATAAGATCACTGTTAAGTTTCAGTATCCCTTGCCATTGATTTCTGACTTGTTTGCTCGGATTAAGGGGGCTAGTTGGTTTACTAAGATTGATCTTCGTGGTGCGTATAATCTGGTGAGAATCAGGCAGGGAGATGAATGGAAAACGGCATTTAATACGCCCGAGGGTCATTTTGAGTATCTGGTGATGCCGTTCGGACTTGCCAATGCTCCATCTGTTTTTCAGTCTTTTATGCATGACATTTTCCGTGAGTATCTGGATAAATTCTTGATTGTTTACTTGGATGACATTTTGATCTTCTCAGATGATTGGGAGTCTCATGTGAAGCAAGTCAGAATGGTTTTCCAGGTACTGCGTGCTAATTCCTTGTTCGTGAAGGGATCAAAGTGTCTCTTCGGTATGCAGAAAGTTTCATTTTTGGGGTTCATCTTTTCCCCTTCTACTATCGAGATGGATCCGGTTAAGGTTCAGGCCATCCAGGATTGGACTCAGCCGACATCTCTAAAAAGTCTGCAGAAATTCCTGGGCTTTGCTAATTTTTATCGTCGCTTCATCTGTAATTTTTCTAGCATTGCCAGACCATTGGCCGATTTGACCAAGAAGGGTGCTGATTTGGTTAATTGGTCTTCTGCTGCCGTGGAAGCTTTTCAGGAGTTGAAGCGTCGTTTTTGCTGTGCCCCTGTGTTGTGTCAACCTGATGTTTCTCTTCCGTTCCAGGTCGAGGTTGATGCTTCTGAGATTGGTGCAGGGGCGGTTTTGTCACAGAGAGGTTCTGGTTGCTCAGTGTTCAAACCATGTGCTTTCTTTTCCAGGAAATTTTCTGCTGCTGAGCGTAATTATGAAGTGGGCAACCGAGAGTTGCTGGCCATGAAGTGGGCATTCGAGGAGTGGCGTCATTGGCTTGAGGGTGCTAAGCATCGCGTGGTGGTTTTGACTGATCATAAGAACCTTACTTATCTTGAGTCTGCCAAGCGCTTGAATCCTAGACAGGCCCGTTGGTCGTTATTTTTTGCTCGTTTTGATTTTGTGATTTCATACCTTCCGGGCTCTAAAAATGTGAAGGCGGATGCTCTGTCTAGGAGTTTTGTGCCCGACTCTCCGGGGTTATCTGAGCCGGCGAGTATCCTCAAGGAAGGAGTCATTGTGTCTGCCATCTCCCCTGATTTGCGGAGAGTGTTGCAGAAATTTCAGGCTAATAAACCTGATCGTTGTCCGGCCGAGAAACTGTTCGTCCCTGATAGGTGGACTAGTAAAGTTATCTCTGAACTTCATTGTTCGGTGCTGGCCGGTCATCCAGGAATCTTTGGTACCAGGGAGTTGGTTGCTAGATCCTTCTGGTGGCCATCTCTGTCACGGGATGTGCGTGCTTTTGTGCAGTCCTGTGGAATTTGTGCTAGGGCAAAGCCCTGCTGTTCACGTGCCAGTGGGT
This sequence comes from Ranitomeya imitator, assembly GCF_032444005.1. Lineage (NCBI taxonomy): Eukaryota > Metazoa > Chordata > Amphibia > Anura > Dendrobatidae > Ranitomeya > Ranitomeya imitator. The sequence goes on along the minus strand of NC_091290.1, from coordinate 69,758,484 downwards.
TGCTTTTGCCCTTGCCGGTCCCGAAGAGGCCTTGGACACATATTTCGATGGATTTCATTTCTGACCTTCCCGTTTCTCAAAAAATGTCGGTCATTTGGGTGGTCTGTGATCGCTTTTCTAAAATGGTCCATCTGGTGCCCTTGGTTAAATTGCCTTCCTCCTCTGATTTGGTGCCTTTGTTCTTCCAGCATGTGGTTCGTTTACATGGCATTCCTGAGAATATTGTTTCTGACAGAGGTTCCCAGTTTGTCTCGAGGTTCTGGCGAGCCTTTTGTGGTAGGATGGGCATTGACCTATCTTTCTCCTCGGCCTTCCATCCTCAGACTAATGGCCAGACCGAACGAACCAATCAGACCTTGGAAACATATCTGAGATGTTTTGTTTCCGCTGACCAGGATGATTGGGTGTCATTTTTGCCGTTGGCTGAGTTCGCCCTTAATAATCGGGCCAGCTCGGCTACCTTGGTCTCTCCATTTTTCTGCAATTCTGGGTTCCATCCTCGTTTCTCTTCAGGACAGGTTGAGTCTTCGGACTGTCCTGGTGTGGATTCTGTGGTGGACAGGTTGCAGCAGATCTGGACTCAGGTAGTGGACAATTTGACCTTGTCCCAGGAGAAGGCTCAGCTTTTCGCTAATCGCAGACGCCGTGTGGGACCCCGACTTCGTGTTGGGGATCTGGTTTGGTTATCTTCTCGTCATATTCCTATGAAGGTTTCCTCTCCTAAATTTAAACCTCGTTTTATTGGTCCGTATAGGATTTCTGAGATTCTCAATCCGGTGTCTTTTCGTCTGACCCTCCCAGACTCCTTTTCCATACATAATGTATTCCATAGGTCGTTGTTGAGGAGATACGTGGCACCTATGGTTCCATCTGTGGAGCCTCCTGCCCCTGTTTTGGTGGAGGGGGAATTGGAGTATATTGTGGAGAAGATTTTGGATTCTCGTGTCTCTAGACGGAAACTCCAGTATCTGGTCAAATGGAAGGGTTATGCTCAGGAAGATAATTCCTGGGTTTTTGCCTCTGATGTCCATGCCCCAGATCTTGTTCGTGCCTTTCATGTGGCTCATCCTGGTCGGCCTGGGGGTTCTGGTGAGGGTTCGGTGACCCCTCCTCAAGGGGGGGTACTGTTGTGAATTCTGTGGCTGAGTTCACTTCTGTGGTCACAAGTGGTATTGCAGTCTCTGGGCTTCCTCCCTCAGGTGTTTTGGTGAGCTCGTTGGCTGCCTTGCTATTTAGCTCCACCTGAGTCTGTCTTCCTTGCTCCTTGTCAATGTTCCAGTGTTGGATCTGAGCTACTGCATCTTTCCTTGGGCCTGCTGCTCTGCTAGATAAGTGCTTCTAGTTTGTTTTCTGTTTTTTCTGTCCAGCTTGCTATTAACTTTTGCTGGAAGCTCTGAGAAGCAAAGGGGTGCACCGCCGTGCTGTTAGTTCGGCACGGTGGGTCTTTTTGCCCCTTTGCGTGGTTTTCGTTTTAGGGTTTTTTGTAGACTGCATAGTTCTCTTTGCTATCCTCGCTCTGTCTAGAATATCGGGCCTCACTTTGCTGAATCTATTTCATTCCTACGTTTGTCTTTTCATCTTGCTAACAGTCATTATATGTGGGGGGCTGCCTGTTCCTTTGGGGTATTTCTCTGAGGTAAGTCAGGCTTGTATTTCTATCTTCAGGCTAGTCAGCTCCTCAGGCAGTGCCGAGTTGCATAGGTAGTGATAGGCGCAATCCACTGCTGCTTATAGTTGTGTGAGGATAGATCAGGTACTGCAGTCTACAGAGATTCCACGTCTCAGAGCTCGTCCTATTGTTTTTGGTTATTGCCAGATCTCTGTATGTGCGCTGATTACTGCACGCTGTGTTGCCTGATTGCCAGCCATAACACGTAGTATATTGTCCAGTCACGTAGTATATTGCCCAGCCAGGTAGTATATTGCCCAGTCATGTAGTATATTGCCCAGCCATGTAGTATATTGCCCAGTGAAGTAGTATATTGCCTAGCCACGTAGTATATTGTCCAGTCACATAGTATATTGCCCAGCCACGTAGTATATTGCCCAGTCACGTAGTATATTGCCCAGTCACGTAGTATATTGCCCAACCATGTAGTATATTGCCCAGCCACATAGTATATTGCCCAGTGAAGTAGTATATTGCACAGTAATGTAGTATATTGCCCAGTCACGTAGTATATTGCCCAGTGACGTAGTATATTGCCCAGCCATGTAGTATATTGCCCAGTGAAGTAGTATATTGCACAGTCACGTAGTATATTGCCCAGTGACGTAGTATATTGCCCAGTGACGTAGTATATTGCCCAGCCAGGTAGTATATTGCCCAGCCACGTAGTATATTGCCCAGCCATGTATTATATTGCCCAATGAAGTAGTATATTGCCCAGCCACGTAGTATATTGTCCAGTCACGTAGTATATTGCCCAGCCACGTAGTATATTGCCCAGTGAAGTAGTATATTGCACAGTGACGTAGTATATTGCCCAGTCACGTAGTATATTGACCAGACACGTAGTATATTGTCCAGTCACGTAGTATATTGCCCAGTCACGTAGTATATTGACCAGACACGTAGTATATTGCCCAGTGATGTAGTATATTGCCCAGCCATGTAGTATATTGCCCAGTGAAGTAGTATATTGCCCAGCCACGTAGTATATTGCCCAGCCATGTAGTATATTGCGCAGTGAAGTAGTATATTGCCCAGCCACGTTGTATATTGTCCAGTCACGTAGTATATTGCCCAGCCACGTAGTATATTGCACAGTGAAGTAGTATATACAGCACAGAGCCACGTAGTATATTGCCCAGCGGCGTAGTATATTGCCCAGTGCTCCGTGACGTAGTATACAGCACAGAGCCACGTAGTATATTGCACAGCGGCGTAGTATATTGCCCAGTGCTCCATGACGTAGTATACAGCACAGAGCCACGTAGTATATTGCCCAGCCACGTAGTATATTGCCTTCCTCACTGTGTCACCTCAACTGATTTCCTGAGGACCCCTTCCCCACTGTGTCACCTAATTTCTTGAGGGCCCCCTGTGTGCCCTTTTGGGGCACTTCATCCGAGGTGAAATGGTGGGATAGGTGACCTGGCCCCACAGTAAATTAGGAGACAGTATGGAAGGGGGACCACAGGAAATTAGACATTTTCTATGGGGGGCCCGGACCCCCACCTTGTGTCACCTTTAGATTGCAGGGGCCCGGGGCCCGTGGGGCCTCCCATAACTGTCTCAGTGGCTGTCTACTGCGGCAGGCTGCTGCAGGCATATTTTACTTACACTAGTACATCTATATATATAATTGTCTAAGGGTTTTTCCGTCTGTCTGTCTGTCTGTCTGTCTGTCTGTCTGCCCTGGAAATCCCGCGTCTCTGATTGGTCGAGGCCTGGCGGCCTCGACCAATCAGCGATGGGCACAGCATCGACGTAGAAATCCCACGTCTCTGATTGGTCGAGGCCGCCAGGCCTCGACCAATCAGCGACGGGCACAGTGACGATGATGTCATAAAGGATGTAGACATCCCGCGTCTCTGATTGGTCGAGGTCGCCAGGCCTCGACCAATCAGCAACGGGCACAGCGACGATGATGTCATAAAGGACGTAGAAATCCCACGTTTCTGATTCAGCGATGGGCACAGTATCGACGTAGATGTCATAATGGTTGCCATGGCGACGATGATGTCATAAAGGTGGCCTCGACCAATCAGTGACGGGCACAATCTGCCACGAATTCTGGAATCATCATTGTCCAATCAGCGACGGGCACAGCATGGCGACGATGATGTCATAAAGGTTGCCTCGAGCAATCAGCGACGGGCACAGTCTGCCGCGAATTCGCCTCGACCAATCAGCGACGGGCACAGTATCAACGTAGATGTCATAATGGTTGCCATGGCGACGATGATGTCAAAGGTTGCCTCGACCAATCAGCGACGGGCACAGTCTGCCGCGAATTCTGGAATCATCATTGTCCATATACTACGGGGACATGCATATTCTAGAATACCCGATGCGTTAGGCGGCCTCGACCAATCAGCGACGGGCACAGCGACGTTGATGTCATAAAGGACGTAGAAATCCCATGTTTCTGATTCAGCGACGGGCACAGTATCGACGTATATGTCATAATGGTTGCCATGGCGACGATGTCATAAAGGTTGCCTCGACCAATCAGCGACGGGCACAGTCTACCGCAAATTCTGGAATCATCATTGTCCATATACTACGGGGACATGCATATTCTAGAATACCCGATGCGTTAGAATCGGTCCACAATCTAGTCTATATATATAATTGCCTAAGGGTTTTTCCGTCTGTCTGTCTGTCCTGGAAATCCCGCGTCTCTGATTGGTCGAGGTCGCCAGGCCTCGACCAATCAGCAACGGGCACAGCGACGATGATGTCATAAAGGACGTAGAAATCCCACGTTTCTGATTCAGCGACAGGCACAGTATCGACGTAGATGTCATAATGGTTGCCATGGCGATGATGATGTCATAAAGGTGGCCTTGACCAATCAGCGACGGGCACAGTCTGCCGCAAATTCTGGAATCATCATTGTTCATATACTACGGGGACATGCATATTCTAGAATACCCGATGCGTTAGAATCGGGCCACAATCTAGTTTATTATAATATTACAATACTAACTCAGTAACACAGGAAATGTCCGGACCATCAGCTACACCAGCTACAGCAGCCCCTCCGACTCCGACTATATGAATAGTGCAGTAGTGGGCCTGTGCTGCTTGGGCAGGACAGCCGACCAATCACAGCACAGCTCACAGCTGTGAGAGGTCAGGTCACACAAACAAAACTAATGCTGATTGGCTGCATGTCAGTCAATGAGCATTAGAAAACTGTAGTCCACAGAACTAGAAGAGGAGGTGGAGTCTTCATGATTCATCATGAATGATGCATGAGCAATGGTAATGTGAGTCGTGACTGGTGGTGGTGGGTCTGCTGAGCGGCGAGTCGCACCGCACGCTATGCACGGGCCGCTCTCAATAGCATAGCAGCCAGCCACTAGCGCACAGTCAGCAGCAGACTAGTACCCGGCCACTACTGCACTGTCTGCAGGCACTGAGCGCGCGGTGATGAATCATGTGATGTGATGTCATGTGAAGAAGGAGCTGCCGCGCGGCTGCACTTCTTCACATGATCACATCATTTTCTTCCGTTCAGCAGCCTGTGCGCCGGGCCCTGGCCCCCGGCTATTCAATAAAGTGTTTAACTACTTGTGTGCACCACTTGGTGCACAATCAGTCAGCAATGCATGCACGAGTCAGCACAGTGAGAGAGCACAGCTGCACAGCACACTATGCATGAATGATGCAGCCTGGCTTGGGCAGGGAGAAATGAAGGAGGCAGGGAGGCAGGGCCTGGGGGCGGGGCTCACGGGAGAATCCTCCGGTGTCCCGGTGCCCCAGTCCGACACTGGCTAAGGCCACAGAGATCACAGGGGACAGAGAGATCACATGGGGCACATAGCTGGGAGCCACAGAGATCACAGAGATCACAGGGAGGCATATAGTTGGGGGGCACAGAGATCACATGGGGGCACAGAGATTATATTGGGGCGCATAGCTGTGGAGACACATAGCTGAGGAGCACAGATCACCTGCAGACAGGTACTGAGCAGCCGGCACAGGGATCACTCTGGACTCTCTGGCATTATCTCCTCTTCTGGCACAGGAGGACAGGGGAGCGTTGGGTGCTAACCCCACCCACACGGCGCTAACCCCACCCACCCCAGAACTAACTACGCCCACCTTATTTCTGGCGTGCTCAAGTTAACTCTGCAGTGAGATTGGACCAGGGATTCATGATATCTCTCATTGCAGGAGTAGTTCAGAACAGGCAGATTACAATTGTGTGAGACATATCATGACAACCTACTCTGATGACATTGCAGAATGATTACAAGCTACTTGATCACACCAGGTATCGTGTGGATGTGTCCATTTTCCTTTAAATTTTGCTGCCTGCTTATGATTTGTCAGCATTATACAGGAATAAATATACGCCATAACAATTACACATGTTTTGTTATACACATGTTTATTCTCTTTGTGTGTATTGGTACAGCACCAAAAACCCCAGAAAAAAAGGTACGGTAAATTGGACATAATTTCACACAAAACCCCCAAAATTGTTAGCACCTTTTAAAAATTTAGGGTAAACAGCTTTTGTTTCAAACATGTGATGCTCGTTCAAACTCACGTGTGGTAAGTAACAGGTGTGGGCAATTTGAAAATCAGACCTGAAACTAGATAAAAAGGGGAGAAGTTGACTCAATCTTTGCATTGTATGCCTGTGTGTGCCCCACTAAGCATGGAGAACAGAAAGAAGAAACGAGAACTGTCTGAGAACTTGAGAACCAAAATTGTGGAAAAATATCAACAATCTCAAGCTTACAAGTTTATCTCCAGAGATCTTGATATTCCTTTGTCCACGTCACGCAACATAATTTAGAGGTTCACAACTCCCAAGGCACAGTAGCTAATCTCCCTGGATGTGGACAACTGAGAAAAATTGATGAAAGATTGCAACGCAGGATAGTCCTGATGGTGATAAACAGCCTCAATCAAGTACAAAATTAATTCAAGCTGTCCTGCAGGCTCAGGGTGCAACAGTGTCAGCGTGAACTTTCAGTCGACATTTGAATGAAATGAAACTCTATAGTACGAGACCCAGGAGGACTCCACTGTTGTCACAGAGACATAAAAAAGCTATACTGTAGTTTGATAAAATGTACATGAGTAAGCCAAAATCCTTTTGGGAAAGTGTCTTGTGCACAGATGAGACCAAGATAGAGCTTTTTGGTAAAGCACATCAATCTACTGATTACCAAAAATGGAATGAGCCCTGCAAAGAAAAGAACACAGCACTTACAGTCAAATATGGTGTAGGTTCAAAAATCTTTTGTGGTTGTTTTACTGCCTCTAGCACTGAGTGCCTTGACTGTGTGCAACGTTTTTTGGAAAAAATGTATATCCACTTGAGAAAGGCAGCAGATCGCTGCCAAAAAGCATAGTGGTCAAATAAAATATTGTTCACCACCAACTCATTACGATGTGCTCTATGGCCATAGCACTCCTTAAATTGACTACATATATATTTTTTCCAAAAAACATTGACATTCCCGGAGAGGGATTGTGGCTGGAGCAGCTTGGGTCCATAGAGAGCATCTCCTGGCAACAGGACCTGAAGTGGCGTCACATTCTTTGATGTGGTATGACAGGACCGGATCTTGTGCCCACGTGACCAGCTTAGGAAGCACAGCACAGGAGCGGTCCCGGAGTAACACAGCAGGAGCACACGGAGACTTCTGCTAAGCTACCGATGTTGTGCAGGGGTGCACAACCCTCCCAGGCAAGAGGCTAATCCCCCCACCTCTTATTGTAATATCCCCATTGAACCACCAGGTGCTTTTCATGCTGTGCTCTTCCATGTTCTTTGTCTTTGACTGTGTGCAAGACATCATGAAATATGAGGATTTAAAGGATTTTGGGCCGCAATGTAGTGCTCAGTGTCAGAAAGCTGGGTTTGTTAGTTCATGGGTCTTTTAGCAGGACAAGGTAACCGGTTGTTACAGTGGCATTGCTTTCCTCAAGGGAATTGTGATGTCACGCTTGGAAGCAAGGAAGGATCCCTTTGACAGGTATTCAGCACATACAACACTGTTCTGATTCCAGGCCAGAAGGGGGAGCTCTACACCTGACTCTAGCGGAGCTGCTCTCTCTGGTCGGGAGGAGGAGTCAGTTGCTAGGCAGTTGTTAGGCAGTTGGAGTTACACAGTTGGTGAGAGGAGAAGGAGGTGAGATGAAGAAAAGCTGGGGCCGTGGAAACGAGTGATTCTATGGCTCCTGGGAAGGAAAAAAAAAGTAGAGCAGTCTGCAGGAGACTGAGAGGGAAAATAAGCACAATAGAGTGAAGAGCTGGAGAGAGAAGCTGTGACTGGGCATACTCCAAGCTGAGCGCAGATACCGGTAGCCAGAAGACCGAGGTTGTGGGGGTAACTCTATTCCCCACGACAGAAACTGGCAGACAGCTGATTGTAAGTTGTCCACCATTAACACCCGAGGACACAGTAGCAAATAGAGCCCATGTCATGATAGAGATCCTGTGAAAAGGCTCGAGCTACCTGTCATACGGATAGTGTCCTACCTAAAGGGGTAGTATAGGGCAAAAAGTGGAGACACAAAGCGCAAAATAGGGTCTTTTCCTATAGATAACCAAGAGAGCTTTCTTAGATTGCTCACCTGATTTTGTTGAATGAAGAGCGTGTAGAGAATTCGGCTGCTGCAGATCCACAGGCCGTTCAATGGCTGTATGACAAGATCAACTGTGTAGGAGGTGTGGTTTAAACCTGCGCTGCCTTAATAATGAAGTTCCAAAGGATGATGAAATTAGATGGTGGTTTATTCAACACCTTTCAAGGTCAGTGCGACCCCTTCTTCAGGAAATTCCACATACATCATCTTGATTATCACCGTCTAATTTCATCATCCCTTGGAACTTCATTATTAAGGCAGTTCGGATTTAACCCACACCTCCTACACAATTGATCCTACCTAAAGGGGGACAGAGAGATAACATGAGGACCATGTGTGAGGCCTAAGGCAGCAAGGACTACAACACCACAGCGTTAGAAGGAAGGCTTCCAACCATATCTGGTTAGAGGGATTCCCAATTTGCTTCCAAGCCGGCCGGACAACACCAGCATCCGTGATCCGATACCCTGGACTGTGGCTGCCTTGAACCAAGTAAAGAGGTAAAGGACTGCAACCCTGTGTCCTCCGTTTCTTACTACACCACCCATCACCATCTTCATCTATTACACCGGGAGCCCTGGGGTCCCAGCTTCACCTGTGAGAAGCCATACATCACTACTGCTATAACATCACCCCAGTGGACCCTGTTGTGAATTCTGTGGCCAAGCTCCCTCCTGTGGTCGAGAGTGGTACTTCGGCTGGTTCTGTCTATGAGCTTCCTTTGGTGGATGAGAGTGGTACTGCGGCTACTGAGTTTCCTTCCTCAGGTGATGAGGTTAAGTCGTTAGGTGCTGCTCTATTTAACTCCACCTGGTGCTTTGATCCTGGCCTCCAGTCAATGTTCTAGTACTGGTCTTGCTTCCTCCTGGATCGTTCCTGTGGCCTGTCAATCCTGCATAAGCTAAGTTTTGCTTGTGTTATTTTTGTTTGCTATTTTTTCTGTCCAGCTTGCTATATTGGTTTTTCTTGCTTGCTGGAAGCTCTGAGACGCAGAGGGAGCACCTCCGTACCGTTAGTCGGTGCGGAGGGTCTTTTTGCCCCTCTGTGTGGTTGTTTGTAGGTTTTCGTGTTGACCGCAAAGATATCTTTCCTATCCTCGGTCTGTTCAGTAAGTCGGGCCTCACTTTGCTAAATCTATTTAATCTCTGTGTTTGTATTTTCATCTTTACTCACATTCATTATATGTGGGGGGCTGCCTTTTCCTTTGGGGAATTTCTCTGAGGCAAGGTAGGCTTATTTTTCTATCTTCAGGGCTAGTTAGTTTCTCAGGCTGTGCCGAGTTGCATAGGGAGCGTTAGGCACAATCCACGGCTACCTCTAGTGTGGTGTGATAGGATTAGGGATTGCGGTCAGCAGAGTTCCCACGTCTCAGAGCTCGTCCTATGTTTTTGGTAATTGTCAGGTCACTTTGTGTGCTCTGAACTTCAATGTCCATTGTGGTTCTGAATTACCTGTTCATAACAGTAATGGAGGCCCAAAGTAATAATGCTTCTCAATAGAGGGAAAAGAGAAGTTCTGAGACCATTTTTTTTCTTTGCACTGTGTTCTGTCTTTCTTTTCCCCTTTACATCAGGGTGGTTCAGAACACAGGTGTGGACATGGACATTCAGGGTCTGTTCTCTTTGATGGATAATCTCGCTATTAATGTACAGAATATTCAAGATTTGGTGGTTCAGAATCCTATGTTAGAACCTAAAATTCCTATTCCTGAGTTATTTTCTGGAGATAGAGCTAAGTTTTTGAATTTTAAAAATAATTGTAAACTATTTCTGGCTTTGAAACCCCGCTCCTCTGGTGACCCAGTTCAACAAGTTAAGATCATTATTTCTTTATTACGTGGCGACCCTCAAGACTGGGCATTTTCCCTTGCGCCAGGAGATCCTGCATTATGTAATATTGATGCGTTTTTTCTGGCGCTCGGATTGCTGTACGACGAACCTAATTCAGTGGATCAGGCAGAGAAAAATTTGCTGGCTCTGTGTCAGGGTCAGGATGAGATAGAGATTTATTGTCAGAAGTTTAGAAAGTGGTCCGTGCTCACTCAATGGAATGAATGTGAGCTGGCAGCTATTTTCAGAAAGGGTCTCTCTGAAGCCCTTAAGGATGTCATGGTGGGATTTCCTATGCCTGCTGGTCTGAATGAGTCTATGTCTTTGGCCATTCAGATCGGTCGACGCTTGCACGAGCGTAAATCTGTGCACCATTTGGCGGTATTATCTGAGCATAAACCTGAGCCTATGCAGTGCAATAGGACTTTGACCAGAGCTGAAAGGCAAGAACACAGACGTCAGAATGGGCTGTGTTTCTACTGTGGTGATTCCACTCATGCTATCTCCGATTGTCCTAAGCGCACTAAGCGGTTCGCTTGGTCTGCCACCATTGGTACGGTACAGTCGAAATTTCTTTTGTCCGTTACTTTGATCTGCTCTTTGTCTTCTTATTCTGTCATGGCATTTGTGGATTCAGGCGCTGCCCTGAATTTGATGGACTTGGAGTTTGCTAGGCGCTGTGGGTTTGTCTTGGAGCCCTTGCAGTGTCCTATTCCATTGAGAGGAATTGATGCTACGCCTTTGGCCAAGAATAAGCCTCAGTATTGGACCCAGCTGACCATGTGCATGGCTCCTGCGCACCAGGAGGATCTTCGCTTTCTGGTGTTGCATAATCTGCATGATGTGGTCGTGTTGGGGTTGCCATGGCTACAAGTCCATAACCCAGTATTAGATTGGAAATCAATGTCTGTGTCCAGCTGGGGTTGTCAGGGGGTACATGGTGATGTTCCATTTCTGTCTATTTCATCATCCACCCCTTCTGAGGTCCCAGAGTTCTTGTCTGATTACCGGGATGTATTCGATGAGCCCAAGTCCAATGCCCTACCTCCGCATAGGGATTGTGATTGTGCTATCGATTTGATTCCTGGTAGTAGGTTTCCTAAGGGTCGACTGTTTAATTTATCTGTACCTGAGCACGCCACTATGCGGAGTTACGTGAAGGAGTCTTTGGAGAAGGGTCATATTCGCATGTCATCGTCGCCATTGGGAGCGGGGTTCTTTTTTGTGGCCAAGAAGGATGGTTCGCTGAGACCTTGTATTGATTACCGCCTTCTAAATAAAATTACGGTCAAATTTCAGTACCCCTTGCCGCTGCTGTCTGATTTGTTTGCTCGGATTAAGGGGGCTAGTTGGTTCACCAAGATAGATCTTCGTGGTGCGTATAATCTTGTGCGTATTAAACGGGGTGATGAATGGAAAACAGCATTTAATACGCCCGAAGGCCATTTTGAGTACCTGGTTATGCCATTCGGACTTTCTAATGCTCCATCAGTGTTTCAGTCCTTTATGCATGACATCTTCCGAGAGTACCTGGATAAATTCCTGATTGTATACTTGGATGATATTTTGGTCTTCTCGGATGATTGGGAGTCTCATGTGAAGCAGGTCAGAATGGTGTTCCAGGTCCTGCGTGCTAATTCTTTGTTTGTGAAGAGGTCAAAGTGTCTCTTTGGTGTTCAGAAGATTTCATTTTTGGGGTTCATTTTTTCTCCTTCTACTATCGAGATGGACCCTGTTAAAGTTCAGGCCATTTATGATTGGACTCAGCCAACATCTCTGAAGAGTCTGCAGAAGTTCCTGGGCTTTGCTAATTTTTATCGTCGCTTCATCGCTAATTTTTCTAGTATTGCTAAACCGTTGACTGATTTGACCAAGAAAGGTGCTGATGTGGTCAATTGGTCTTCTGCTGCTGTGGAAGCTTTTCAGGAGTTGAAGCGTCGTTTTTCTTCTGCCCCTGTGTTGTGCCAGCCAGATGTTTCGCTTCCGTTCCAGGTCGAGGTTGATGCTTCCGAAATTGGAGCAGGGGCTGTTTTGTCGCAGAGAAGTTCTGATTGCTCGGTGATGAAACCATGCGCCTTCTTTTCCAGGAAATTTTCGCCTGCTGAGCGAAATTATGATGTTGGCAATTGAGAGTTGCTAGCCATGAAGTGGGCATTCGAGGAGTGGCGTCATTGGCTTGAAGGAGCTAAGCATCGCGTGGTGGTCTTGACTGATCACAAAAACTTGACATATCTCGAGTCTGCCAAACGGCTGAATCCTAGACAGGCTCGTTGGTCGCTGTTTTTCTCCCGTTTTGACTTTGTGGTTTCGTACCTTCCGGGCTCTAAAAATGTGAAGGCGGATGCCCTGTCTAGGAGTTTTGTGCCCGATTCTCCGGGTTTGCCAGAGCCGGCGGGTATTCTCAAAGAGGGGGTAATTTTGTCTGCCATCTCCCCTGATTTGCGGCGGGTGCTGCAAAAATTTCAGGCTAATAGACCTGACCGTTGCCCAGAGGAGAAACTGTTTGTCCCTGATAGGTGGACGAATAAAGTTATCTCTGAGGTTCATTGTTCGGTGTTGGCTGGTCATCCAGGAATCTTTGGTACCAGAGATTTGGTGGCTAGATCCTTTCGGTGGCCGTCTCTGTCGCGGGATGTGCGTTCTTTTGTGCAGTCCTGTGGGATTTGTGCTCGGGCTAAGCCCTGCTGTTCTCGTGCCAGTGGGTTGCTTTTGCCCTTGCCGGTCCCAAAGAGGCCTTGGACACATATCTCTATGGATTTTATTTCGGATCTCCCCGTCTCTCAAAGAATGTCGGTCATTTGGGTGGTTTGTGATCGCTTCTCTAAGATGGTCCATTTGGTGCCCTTGTCTAAATTGCCTTCCTCCTCTGATTTGGTGCCGTTGTTTTTCCAGCATGTGGTTCGTTTACATGGCATTCCAGAGAACATCGTTTCTGACAGAGGTTCCCAGTTTGTTTCGAGGTTTTGGCGAGCCTTTTGTGCTAGGATGGGCATTGATTTGTCTTTTTCCTCGGCTTTCCATCCTCAGACAAATGGCCAGACTGAACGAACCAATCAGACCTTGGAAACATATCTGAGATGTTTTGTTTCTGCTGATCAGGATGATTGGGTGTCCTTTTTGCCTTTGGCTGAGTTCGCCCTTAATAATCGGGCCAGCTCGGCTACTTTGGTTTCACCGTTTTTCTGCAATTCTGGGTTCTACCCTCGTTTCTCTTCAGGGCAGGTTGAGTCTTCGGACTGTCCTGGTGTGGATACTGTGGTGGATAGGTTGCAGCAGATTTGGACTCATGTAGTGGACAATCTGACTTTGTCCCAGGAGAAGCTCAACGTTTCGCTAACCGCAGGCGCTGTGTGGGTCCCCGACTTCGTGTTGGGGATTTGGTTTGGTTGTCATCTCGTTATATTCCTATGAAGGTTTTCTCTCCTAAATTTAAGCCTCGTTTCATTGGTCCATATAGGATTTCTGAGGTTCTTAATCCTGTGTCTTTTCGTTTGACTCTTCCAGCTTCTTTTTCCATCCATAACGTGTTCCATAGGTCATTGTTGCGGAGATACGTGGCACCTGTGGTTCCATCTATTGATCCTCCTGCTCCGGTTTTGGTTGAAGGGGAATTGGAGTATATAGTGGAGAAGATTTTGGATTCTCGTGTTTCGAGACGGAAACTCCAGTATCTGGTTAAGTGGAAAGGTTATGGTCAGGAAGATAATTCCTGGGTCTTTGCCTCTGATGTCCATGCTGCCGATCTGGTTCGTGCCTTTCATGTGGCTCATCCTGGTCGGCCTGGGGGCTCTGGTGAGGGTTCGGTGACCCCTCCTCAAGGGGGGGTACTGTTGTGAATTCTGTGGCCAAGCTCCCTCCTGTGGTCGAGAGTGGTACTTCGGCTGGTTCTGTCTAAGAGCTTCCTTTGGTGGATGAGAGTGGTACTGCGGCTTCTGAGTTTCCTTCCTCAGGTGATGAGGTTAAGTCGTTAGGTGCTGCTCTATTTAACTCCACCTGGTGCTTTGATCCTGGCCTCCAGTCAATGTTCTAGTATTGGTCTTGCTTCCTTCTGGATCATTCCTGTGGCCTGTCAATCCTGCATAAGCTAAGTTTTGCTTGTGTTATTTTTGTTTGCTATTTTTTCTGTCCAGCTTGCAATATTGGTTTTTCTTGCTTGCTGGAAGCTCTGAGACGCAGAGGGAACACCTCCGTACCGTTAGTCGGTGCGGAGGGTCTTTTTGCCCCTCTGCGTGGTTGTTTGTAGGTTTTTGTGTTGACCGCAAAGCTATCTTTCCTATCCTCGGTCTGTTCAGTAAGTCGGGCCTCACTTTGCTAAATCTATTTCATCTCTGTGTTTGTATTTTCATCTTTACTCACAGTCATTATATGTGGGGGGCTGCCTTTTCCTTTGGGAAATTTCTCTGAGGCAAGGTAGGCTTATTTTTCTATCTTCAGGGCTAGTTAGTTTCTCAGGCTGTGCCGAGTTGCATAGGGAGCGTTAGGCGCAATCCACGGCTACCTCTAGTGTGGTGTGATAGGATTAGGGATTGCGGTCAGCAGAGTTTCCAAGTCTCAGAGCTCGTCCTATGTTTTTGGTAATTGTCAGGTCACTTTGTGTGCTCTGAACTTCAATGTCCATTGTGGTTCTGAATTACCTGTTCATAACAGGACCCCTTTAAGCAGCGTCAGTCACCCCTGACTGAATACCACAGGTGGTGTCACAAACTTTCATTATTCAACTAACCCCTTTAAAGACCGTCCCTTTAACATGGGCGCCCAGGGCCACGGACCGTGTCGCCGCCGCTGTGACACATCCCTTTAAGTACCGGACCCAGTATCGAGTACCTCACGGCCCTGGCAGGTGTTTCACAATGACCCCAAACATACTTTAAGAAGCACCCAGAAATGGATGGAAACAAAGCACTGGAGAGTTCTGAAGTGGCTGACAATGAGAGACCTGTGGAGAAAATTGCTGTTGGGAGAAGGTATCCTTCAAATATGAGAGACCTGGAGCAGTTTGCAAAAAGAAGAGTGGTCCAAAATTCCAGTTGAGAGGTGTAAGAAGCTTGTTGATGGTCATAGGAAGCGATTGATTGCAGTTATTTATTCTAAAGGGTGTGCAACCAAATATTAAGTTGAGGGTGCCAACAATTTTGTCCTGTTTATTTTTAGGGTTTTCTGTGAAATTATGCACAATTTGCCTTTTTTTCTTTGTTTTATTGTTTTGTTCCAATACTGTGCTGTGCTGATGATTTTATGATTTGTTACTTGTTTTATCGGAAACACCTGCGCATCTGATCTCAGGGACAAATTTAAGTGAATGGTCTATCAACCATTGGGAGAATATTTGTGCATCATGTAATACTAATATCTGGATAGTTCTTCTGCTCAAATAAGTGTCCTGGACCTGATCTTTTCACTTTACAAGGTGCGGGGAATCAATATCTCATTATTCTACAAACAACTTCAAGAGAAATTTGTAAAGCTGGATAAATAAATGTTCCTGAACCATCAGGTTACTTAGAAACGTTGTTTTTTTACAACTAGTATGTTTTAACAATTTAGGCAATTTTTATGAGAAATTTGGATGTGTGCTCTTTCCTGAAGGTGAAACTTATACAAAATATTCTCCATCTTCACGTTAAGGATAAGTATTAAGCCATGTTCCCACGTAGCATAAACACTACATTTTTTTTGTAGGCATAAAAAAATTATTTGCGTTGAACAGTTCAAGCAAAGTGGATGTGATTTCATGAAAACTCATATTCATTGTGAATTTAAAAAGTCTGTGGTTTGGTTTTTGGTGCTTTTTTGTTTCTCCATAGACTATAATGGAGAGCCTAAAAAAATGAATGTAAAAACGCCACTGCACCTCTAAGTGCAGAATCCCAGCGTTTTGTTAATGAAATGCTCACTAAAAACAATGCTGCATCTAATACGCACCAAAATCGCACAAAAATGCAGAAAAATGCATTAATCAGAGATGATTGCTACTGCATAGTTTGGCATAAACATCTGCAGAAAAAATAGCTGAGGAAAAGCAACATTTTCACACTTGGGAACATGACCTTAGAATAAGTTTAAATTGATTTTTTTAAATATTTTTTTGTTTTTGTCCTATTAGAGCATATGAATGTTTGTCATAGTCTAGTTCTCCAACTTTAGGTTGGAGACACACTAGCGATTTAAAAATTGGCCGATTTTGATGCAGGAGAGTCGGGCAAGTGCAATGCAATTGTCATGTGAGTGTCATGCGTTTTTTTTGCTAGTACAATCCGATATTTCACACCTAGCATCTGATTTATATCCAAATGCAGTGCGATTGCTATGCGATTTTAACATGAGCATTTTACATAGGGAAATTCTTTAAGTCAATTATACATCAGTTTAAAACAAAATATTCATCAAAACATATATATATATATATATATATATATATATATACTGTATATGCTGCATACAGTATATACTGTATATATATATAATAGATAGATAGATTAAAAGCCAGCAAATGATCTGCCGTGTACAGTATAGAATGGAATAGGTTAGAATAGAGTAGATAGAATAAATACATACACATAGAATAGGTGTATAGATATATACTGTATATATATATATATATATATATATATATTGCTCAAAAAAATAAGGGGAACACCTAAACAACAGAATATAACTTCAAGTAAATCAAACTTCTGTGAAATCAAACTGTCCACTTAGGAAGCAACACTGTTTGACAATCAATTTCACATGGTGTTGTGCAAATGCAATAGACAACAGATGGAAATTCTTGGCAATTATCAAGACACACTCAATAAAGGAGTGGTTCTGCAGGTGGGGACCACAGACCACATCTCAGTACCAATGCTTTCTGGCTGATGTTTTGGTCACTTTTGAATGTTGGTTGTGCTTTCACACTCGTGGTAGCATGAGACGGGCTCTACAACCCACACATGTGGCTCAGGTAATGCAGCTCATCCAGGATGGCAGATCAGTACGAGCTGTGGCGAGGTTTGCTGTGTCTGTCAGCGTAGTGTTCAGAGGCTGGAGGCGCTACCAGGAGACAGGCCAGTACACCAGGAGACATGGAGGGGGCTGTAGGAGGACAATAACCCAGCAGCAGGACCGCTACCTCAGCCTTTGTGCAAGGAGGAACAGGAGGAGCACTGCCAGAGCCCTGCAAAATGACCACCAGCAAGCCACAAATGAGCATGTGTCTGCACAAACGGTTAGAAACCGACTCCATGAGGATGGTCTGAGTGCCCGACATCCACAGATGGGGGTTGTGCTCACAGCCCAACACCATGCAGTATGCTTTGCATTTGCCACAGAACACCAGGATTGGCAAATTCACCACTGGCGCCCTGTGCTCTTCACAGATGAAAGCAGGTTTACACTGAGCACATGTGATGGACAGGACAGAGTC
The DNA here is from genome assembly GCF_032444005.1 of Ranitomeya imitator. NCBI lineage: Eukaryota > Metazoa > Chordata > Amphibia > Anura > Dendrobatidae > Ranitomeya > Ranitomeya imitator. Next base: position 69,740,966 of record NC_091290.1, on the reverse strand, counting down.
TGGAGACGCCGTGGAGAGCGATCTGCTGCCTGCAACATCCTTCAGCATGACTGGTATGGCAGTGGGTCAGTAATGGTGTGGAGTGGCATTTCTTTGGAGGGCCGCACAGCCCATGTGCTCGCCAGAGGTAGCCTGACTGCCATTAGGTACCGAGATAGGATCCTCAAACCCCTTGTGAGACCATATGCTGTTGCGATTGGCCCTGGGTTCCTCCTAATGCAGGACAATGCCAGACCTCATGTGGCTGGAGTGTGTCAGCAGTTCCTGCAAGATGAAGGCATTGAAGCTATGGACTGGCCCACCCGTTCCCCAGACCTGAATCCGATTGAACACATCTGGGACATCATGTCTCACACCATCCACCAACATGACGCTGCACCGCAGACTGTCCAGGAGTCGGCGGATGCTTTAGTCCTGGTATGGGAGTAGATCCCACAGGAGACCATCCGCCACCTCATCAGGAGCATGCCCAGTTGTTGTAGGGAGGTCATATAGGCACATGGAGGCCACACACACTATTGAGCATCATTTCCTTGTCTTGAGGCATTTCCACAGAAGTTGAATCAGCCTGTAACTTCATTTTCCACTTTGATTTTAAGCATCATTCCAACTCCAGACCTCCGTGGGATATTAGTTGTGATTTACATTGATCATTTTTAGGTTTTATTGTTCTCCACACATTTCACTATGTAATGAATATTTACAACTGGAATATTTCATTCAGTGATATCTAGTATGTGGGATTTTAGTGTTACCTTTATTTTTTGAAGCAGTATATATATATATATATATATATATATATATATATATATATATATATATATATACAGTTAGGGCCAGAAATATTTGGACAGTGACACAAGTTTTGTTATTTTAGCTGTTTACAAAAACATGTTCAGAAATACAATTATATATATAATATGGGCTGAAAGTGCACACTCCCAGCTGCAATATGATAGTTTCCACATCCAAATCGGAGAAAGGGTTTAGGAATCATAGCTCTGTAATGCATAGCGTCCTCTTTTTCAAGGGACCAAAAGTAATTGGACAATGGACTCTAAGGGCTGCAATTAACTCTGAAGGCAACTCCCTCGTTAACCTGTAATCAATGACGTAGTTAAAAGGTCAGGGGTGGATTCCAGGTGTGTGGTTTTCCATTTGGAAGCTGTTGCTGTGAGCAGACAACATGCGGTCAAAGGAACTCTCAATTGAGGTGAAGCAGAACATCCTGAGGCTGAAAAAAAAGAAAAAATCCATCAGAGAGATAGCAGACATGCTTGGAGTAGCAAAATCAACAGTTGGGTACATTCTGAGAAAAAAGGAATTGACTGGTGAGCTTGGGAACTCAAAAAGGCCTGGGCGTCCACGGATGACAACAGTGGTGGATGATCGCCGCATACTTAATTTGGTGAAGAAGAACCCGTTCACAACATCAACTGAAGTCCAGAACACTCTCAGTGAAGTAGGTGTATCTGTCTCTAAGTCAACAGTAAAGAGAAGACTCCATGACAGTAAATACAAAGGGTTCACATCTAGATGCAAACCATTCATCAATACCAAAAATAGACAGGCCAGTGTTAAATTTGCAGAAAAACACCTCAAGAAGCCAGCTCAGTTCTGGAAAAGTATTCTATGGACAGATGAGACAAAGATCAACCTGTACCAGAATGATGGGAAGAAAAAAGTTTGGAGAAGAAAGGGAACGGCACATGATCCAAGGCACACCACATCCTCTGTAAAACATGGTGGAGGCAACGTGATGGCATGGGCATGCATGGCTTTCAATGGCACTGGGTCACTTGTGTTTATTGATGACATAAGAGCAGACAAGAGTAGCCGGATGAATTCTGAAGTGTACCGGGATATACTTTCAGCCCAGATTCAGCCAAATGCTGCAAAGTTGATTGGACGGCGCTTCATAGTACAGATGGACAATGACCCCAAGCATACAGCCAAAGCTACCCAGGAGTTCATGAGTGCCAAAAAGTGGAACATTCTGCAATGGCCAAGTCAATCTCCAGATCTAAACCCAATTGAGCATGCATTTCACTTGCTCAAATCCAGACTTAAGACGGAAAGACCTACAAACAAGCAAGACCTGAAGGCTGCGTCTGTAAAGGCCTGGCAAAGCATTAAGAAGGAGGAAACCCAGCGTTTGGTGATGTCCATGGGTTCCAGACTTAAGGCAGTGATTGCCTCCAAAGGATTTGTAACAAAATATTGAAAATAAAAATATTTTGTTTGGGTTATGTTTATTTGTCCAATTACTTTTGACCTCCTAAAATGTGGAGTGTTTGTAAAGAAATGTGTACAATTCCTACATTTTCTATCAGATATTTTTGTTCAACCCTTCAAATTAAACGTTACAATCTGCACTTGAATTCTGTTGTAGAGGTTTCATTTCAAATCCAATGTGGTGACATGCAGAGCCCAACTCGCAAAAATTGTGTCACTGTCCAAATATTTCTGGCCCTAACTGTATATATATATATATATATATAGATAGATAGATAGATAGATAGATAGATATAAATGTATACAGTATATATATACAGTATATATATATATACAGTATATGTCAGTGACACACACACACATATATATATATATATATATATATATATATCTTTATATTTCATAGACAGGTATCAGAAAAGCCGGTAATTCACTTGTCGGCTTCTGTGAAATAATTGCAGAAGCTGACAGGATAGGAGACATGGCTTACAGAAGGTAAGCAATTGCAGAGCAGTTAGATTTATAAATGTCAGTGACTAATACTGTTAGTAGTATATGTGCGTAAAATTTGGGACCTATATGTATTTAATAAAAGAATATTTTCACGGAAAAAAATGGCGTTGGCTCCTGCGCAATTTTCTGCACTAGAGAGGGAAAGCCAGTGAGTGAGGGCAGATTTTAATAGCCTAGAGAGGGACCATGGTTATTGCCCCCTTGCTGAAAATATCTGCCCCCAGCCACTCCAGAAAATGCAAATCTGTAAGATGCGACAATTCTGGCACTTAGCCTCTCTCTTCCCACTGCCCTGTAGTGGTGGCATATGGGGTAATAAGGGGTTAATGTCACCTTTGTATTGTAAGGTGACATTAAGTTGGCTTACGGTAAGAAAACACGGCACTCAGTAGATATGAGGGTTGGCGGTGCTCAAGTAGGGTGTCCACCCCGTATATTAAAGATGAATGAAACTTGGCACTCAATTTTTGAGAAAAAAGGCTTCTTAGTTTATTGATGCATCCAGACAAACAAAACCGCTAAACGTTTTCGGTCCACACCGGACCTTCGTCAGAGCGTTTCTTAGACATTGACTGGATGAGGAAGCTAATGAGCCTGAATGAGCGTCAGCCAGAGCACGGGATATAGGAGCTGCAGTCTGCTGCAGGATCACAGTGGAAGGTGAAGCGCCAGAGGAGAGGCACAAAGCCTGGAGGGAGTAACGGCGCTGGATCCTGAGTGCTAGTAGTGCAGAGCAGAGGAGAGCGACGCTGAGTTGGCTTAGTCATGGAGCGGTGTCAATAAGACACCTATCCATTACTAATCCTATAGTTTTTAAAGGGTCAAATAAACACACACACATGCAGAATAAAGTATTTTAATGAAATAAAACTGTAAACACTGTTTGACCATTTTATTGTTACTGCCATTCCAAGCGAAGCCCTCGATCTCCTGTAAAAAATGTAAAAAAACCCCAACAATATACCCATACCTGTCCGGCGTACAGTCAGTCCCACGCCGTAGTACATACAGTTAGGGCCAGAAATATTTGGACAGTGACACAAGTTTTGTTATTTTAGCTGTTTACAAAAACATGTTCAGAAATACAATTATATATGTAATATGGGCTGAAAGTGCACACTCCCAGCTGCAATATGATAGTTTCCACATCCAAATCGGAGAAAGGGTTTAGGAATCATAGCTCTGTAATGCATAGCGTCCTCTTTTTCAAGGGACCAAAAGTAATTGGACAATGGACTCTAAGGGCTGCAATTAACTCTGAAGGCGTCTCCCTCGTTAACCTGTAATCAATGAAGTAGTTAAAAGATCAGGGGTGGATTCCAGGTGTGTGGTTTTGCATTTGGAAGCTGTTGCTGTGAGCAGACAACATGCGGTCAAAGGAACTCTCAATTGAGGTGAAGCAGAACATCCTGAGGCTGAAAAAAAAGAAAAAATCCATCAGAGAGATAGCAGACATGCTTGGAGTAGCAAAATCAACAGTTGGGTACATTCTGAGAAAAAAGGAATTGACTGGTGAGCTTGGGAACTCAAAAAGGCCTGGGCGTCCACGGAGAGTGGTGGATGATCGCCGCATACTTAATTTGGTGAAGAAGAACCCGTTCACAACATCAACTGAAGTCCAGAACACTCTCAGTGAAGTAGGTGTATCTGTCTCTAAGTCAACAGTAAAGAGAAGACTCCATGACAGTAAATACAAAGGGTTCACATCTAGATGCAAACCATTCATCAATACCAAAAATAGACAGGCCAGAGTTAAATTTGCATAAAAACACCTCAAGAAGCCAGCTCAGTTCTGGAAAAGTATTCTATGGACAGATGAGACAAAGATCAACCTGTACCAGAATGATGGGAAGAAAAAAGTTTGGAGAAGAAAGGGAACGGCACATGATCCAAGGCACACCACATCCTCTGTAAAACATGGTGGAGGCAACGTGATGGCATGGGCATGCATGGCTTTCAATGGCACTGGGTCACTTGTGTTTATTGATGACATAAGAGCAGACAAGAGTAGCCGGATGAATTCTGAAGTGTACCGGGATATACTTTCAGCCCAGATTCAGCCAAATGCTGCAAAGTTGATTGGACGGCGCTTCATAGTACAGATGGACAATGACCCCAAGCATACAGCCAAAGCTACCCAGGAGTTCATGAGTGCCAAAAAGTGGAACATTCTGCAATGGCCAAGTCAATCTCCAGATCTAAACCCAATTGAGCATGTATTTCACTTGCTCAAATCCAGACTTAAGACGGAAAGACCCACAAACAAGCAAGACCTGAAGGCTGCGACTGTAAAGGCCTGGCAAAGCATTAAGAAGGAGGAAACCCAGCGTTTGGTGATGTCCATGGGTTCCAGACTTAAGGCAGTGATTGCCTCCAAAGGATTTGCAACAAAATATTGAAAATAAAAATATTTTGTTTGGGTTATGTTTATTTGTCCAATTACTTTTGACCTCCTAAAATGTGGAGTGTTTGTAAAGAAATGTGTACAATTCCTACATTTTCTATCAGATATTTTTGTTCAACCCTTCAAATTAAACGTTACAATCTGCACTTGAATTCTGTTGTAGAGGTTTCATTTCAAATCCAATGTGGTGGCATGCAGAGCCCAACTCGCAAAAATTGTGTCACTGTCCAAATATTTCTGGCCCTAACTGTATCTGGGGTATATACAGTTCACAACCGGAAACTGTACTAATGCGACTGTCCCGGTTGTAAACTACTAGGGAATGAATAAAATGCTGAAAGAGGAGCTTCAGTGACTAGCGGTGCTGTCACCGAAGCTGCGCTCCCTGCCGGCATGAACAAAAATGAACTCTTCAGCATGGGAAAATCAGCTGGCATTTTCCCACGCTCAAGAATTCATCAATAGACAATAGACAATGTATATAAAGAGCTTGGTGTGGGCTGGGTTAGCTTTCTGAGATCTGCTACATACTGCAACTAAAAACTCTGATTTGGTTACAACTGCTGCAAATTTTTTGTAATTTGGGCTGGGCTATTTAAGTCCTGCTTTATCCTTTGTCAGTGCCAGTTGTCCATTGTTTTTGGAGGATTCACATCCATTCTTGGTCTCTCCTGGTCTGCTGTTTATTTCTTCAAAGATAAGTTCTGGCCTTGTTTTTGCTGTCCACCTGCTGTGGACCTCATAGTCTGTGCATTTTCTTGTTTTGTTTTGTCCAGCTTTGTCTGTGAAGGATTTTTTGCAGCCTAGCTGTGTCTCTGGAGATGCAGATATACCCTCCATGTCTTTAGTCAGATGTGGTGTTTTGTATTTTCTGTGGTGGATATTTTCTAGTGTTTTCATACTGACCACATAGTACTCTGTCCCATTCTTCCTTTTTAGCTAGTATGGCCTCCTATGCTAAATCCTGATTTCATGTCTGCGTATGTTATTTCCCTCTCCTTTCACAGTCAATATTTGTGGGCGGCTGTCTATCCTTTGGGGATTTTCTCTGAGGCATGATAGTTTTCCCGTTTCTGTCTTTAGGGGTAGTTAGTTCTTAGGCGGTGTCGAGGGGTCTAGGGAGTGTTAGGTACCCCCCACGGCTACTTCTAGTTGCACTGCTAGTTCAGGGTTTGCGGTCAGTAAAGGTACCACCTTCTCCAGAGTACGTCTCATGCTGCTCCTAGGCCACCAGATCATAACAGGCCACATCGCTTCAGTAAAGTGCCGGCGGAAGTATACTTTGGGCATTGTGGTCACCTGAGAGCCCATCTCAACCAAACATTGTACAGCTCGTCTGTTCATCTCTGCCCAGACAAGGGGGCACACAGACACCAGATTTGTGGGACTTCTAGTACTCCTTCTTAACGGAACAGGCGCTGGACGGCGTCACCCAGGATAAGAGCCCCTTAGTTTAACAGATGGCGCTGGAGAGACCTTTCCCTTTTGGTGCACTACCAGGTCACATGTCCTAAGTCTCCACAGTTATAACGCATGGGAGGTCCTCCTCCGTGGCCCATTCTCATCTCTCTCCGGGGGAACAGGTTCTCAACAATTTTCAGGTGGGCTGACAGCTATGGTCGGGGTTTTTTTGTTTCAGCCAATTCTTCACGTATCTGCTGTATTTCCTTACACAAATCTTCTACCTATTGGGGTGCAGTAACTGTGTTGGCAGACACCTTCCCACTTCGGACCTTCCCTACCCGAACTGTCACCCACTGTTTCTGCTCACGGCATCACGTCACGTAGATCTGTCACTAGCTGGTCTCACAGAACTACGTCTATGGACCCTATGCCTATTCCGTCTTTGTCAGCAATGGCAGTATGGAGTTCCTGCAGCACATTTATAAATTCGGTCACCGTCTGCCCCTCTCTTTGAACCCGGCCAAACAGACGCATGCACAACTCTCCCACATCCGTAGGGTCCCCATGCGTCTCTTCAAGTATTAGTAGAACTTATCCAGGGTGTCTCTCGCTTGTGGGGACTGGACCATGACAGAGTCCCTTGCTTCCCTGTCTAAAGCCATCATAGCCACCTCTGCTTGTAGGGCCGGAGTCATCGGATGCATCCTCATCATCCCCCTTATATGCTAAGTCCAACTCCAAAGCATGGCATTACTCCCAGTAAACTTCGGAAGGTTATTTAACATAGCCCCTAGGGAGATGCTGGATCTCGGGCTCCCTCCAACTGCTTGATCTGCCACCTCCACACCAATGTACAACATCCTGCCGACTATGCCAAGTGTAGAAATTGCAGGAACGCGGGATGTCATCACGGACAGGAGGCAGATTAAGAGTTAAAAGTTTTATTTAACAGTAAGTCTACTCCACACAGGGAGTAATAGGTTACAGGGTAGTGATAGGGAATGGGACAGAACTGGGAGAGTGGGAGGTCAGGACAGGGACGAACAATAGCTCAGTAATTAAAGAGGTGAAACTTTATAAGACTGTAGTCTTGTGCGCGGTGTCTCAGGGTTCCAATGGTGGCACCGACAACAGCGGCGCTTGACGTCCTGATGTAGTCTATGAGGAGAGACTAACTTTCCCATGCCAACGTGTGTCTGGCATGGTACTGGGTTCAATATGTGAAACTGCCGGAAAAAGACTTCGCTCCGCGGTTTACTCGAATCCAGGGTAGCAGAGCACTGGCCTAGCCACCTGTCTATCACGGTGTCGCACACCCGGTGCAGTCTCAGGCGTCAAGTCTGAGACACCTCCAGGCTCGGAGGATAGCGGGGATTACCGGTTAGTCGTCCACTAGTGGTGGACCTGTATGCAGGGGTACTGTTGACAACGAAGAAATAGATGATACACGGTCAAACACAGTATCATATGAAAATACAAACTTTTTTAATAGTTACTAAAAACAAATGCATGGAAGGTGATACAGATTATGGCGCCACAGCGAAAACGCCGCGACAAAACGCCAGAGGCGCGTGCACAGGTATACCAGTCCTCAGTACCTAATATACATATTGTTCAAAGATCTAATCAAAAAAACAAAATAGAATGTACAAAAGAAACCTAAAAAATAAACAAAACAAACTGAATATAGCAATATAGCAATGTGAGACATTATCACTATAGGGTAGGAACCAAACTGCTGGCAGAAGTGCACTAAGAATAATCAAAGACCTTGCGCAGAGGTTCACCTGATATATTATCAGTGTACCATGTCAACATCCATATTGGGTATAGAACCACTGTCGCATAAAGTGGCAGTGAGATACACCGCCACCGGTCTATAGTATAGCACAAATAAATATACCGCGCAGAAAAGTACCCACCGCAAGAGGACTGGAACTCCCGTGGACGCGCCTCCGCCCCAATGCGCGTTTCGGTAATAAACCTTCGTCAGGGGGTACTGTTGAGTGGGATCACTCTGCCCTCACAGCGGACATAGCACCTGACTCACCACTCAGCTTTCCCACCCGGGCTATGGCTTTTTTCCCGCGCGCAGCACTAGTTCACTCAGCCCCGCCTACTAGAGTCAAATGCAAGGGTTTGTCCTGGAATGAAAGTCTTCCCCCTGCAACATGGGTGACAGCCCCGGAAGTCCTGTAGCCGGCGTGAGAAAGGTACCCCTGTTCTGGTTCGTCCTCTTACACTGCTTACAATTTAAATAGTAAAAACCTACAGATACCCTTTAAAGGGAAACAATTACCTTCAAAAACACTATTTACCTATATAAAATTGAAATTTGCAGGTACAGTAAATAGAATGTTCAGTGGGTACAGAAAGTATTCAGACCCCTTTAAATTTTTCACTCTTTGTTTCATTCAAGAAAAACTGAAATATCACGTGGTCATAAGTTTTCAGACCCTTTGCTCAGACACTCATATTTTAGTCACATGCTGTCCATTTCCTTGTGATCCTCCTTGAGATGGTTCTACTCCTTCATTGGAATCCAGCTGTGCTTAATTAAACTGATACGACTTGATTTGGAAAGGCACACACCAGTCTATATAAGACCTCACAGCTCACAGTGCATGTCAAACCAAATGAGAATCATGAGGTCAAAGGAACTGGCCAAGGAGCTCAGAGACAGAATTGTGGCAAGGCACTGATCTGGCAAAGGTTACAATAGAATTTCTGCAGTACTCAAGGCTCCTAAGAGCAGAGTGACCTCCATAATCCTTAAATGGAAGAACTTTGGGACCAGCAGAAGTCTTCCTAGACTAGGCCATCCAGCCAAACTGAGCAATCGTGGGAGAAGAGCCTTGGTGATAGAGGTAAAGAAGAACCCCAAGATTATTGTGGAGATGCAGTAGGGAGATGGGAGAAAGTTCCATAAAGTCACCTATCACTGCAGCCCTACACCAGTCGGGCCTTTATGGCAGAGTGGTCCAACGGAAGCATCTCCTCAGTGCAAGACATATGAAAGCCCATATAGAGTTTGTTAAAAAACACATAAAGGACTCCCAGACTATGAGAAATAAGATTCTCTGGTCTGTTGAGACAAAAATAGACCTTTTTGGTGATAATTCTAAGCAGTGTGTGTGGATAAAACCAGGCACTGCTCATCACCTGCACAATACAATCCTAATAGTGAAACATGGTGGTAGCACCATCATGCTATGGGGGTGTTTTTCAACTGCAGGGACAGGATGACTGGTTGTTATTGAAGGAAACATGAATGCAGCCAAGTACAGAGATATCCTGAGTGAAATCCTCTTCCAGAGTGATCTGGACCTCAGATTTGACCAAAGGTTCATTTTCCAACAAGACAATGACCCTAAGCACACAGCTAAAATAACAAAGGATTTGCTTCAAAACAACTCTGTGACCATTCTTGACAGGCACAGACAGAGCCCTGACCTAAACCCAATTGAACATCTCTGGATAGACCTGAAAATGGCTGTCCATCAACATTCACCATCCAACCAGACGGAACTGGAGAGTATCTGCAAGGAAGAATGGCAGAGAATCCCCAAATCTAGGTGTAAAAGACTTGTTGCATCATTCCTAAGAAGACTCATGGCTGTACTAACTCAAAAAGATGCATCTACTCAATACTGAGCAAAGGGTTTGAATACTTATGAGCATGTGATATTTCAGTTTTTCTTTTTTAATAAATTTGCAAAAACTTCTACATTTCTGTTTTTTTCAGTCAAGATGGGGTGGAGAGTAAACATTAATGAGAAAAAAAAGAACTTTTTTGAATTACCAAATGGCTGGAATTAAATAAAGAGTGAAAAATGTAAAGGGGTCTGACTACTTTCCGTACCCACTGTAAATTATGTTTAGCAGATTTACAGTTAGTATGGTTACATCAAGAAAAGTTATACAGTATATGGAGTAGTTCTGAGATGGTCAAAAATGAATTTTCCAGTGGAAACCACTTTAGGAAATGCTTCTGTAGGGAAACAGGGGTCAACGGGTGCTCTAGTTTCTGGCTCGAAACCGCATGGACCAGGGATGATTCTACTGAATGCCCGTTCTACTTTTTTCCTGGACATATTACTACTCAGACAATACAGGTTGGTGGTAAATAGTGTGGCAATACTTTACTGAACCACAACACAGGCAAGTAACACATAGAACAGTCCAAGCAAAATATCCAAGATGGTGCAAAATAACAAAGTCTCACCCTTCCAATGACTGGTCTGGATAAAAGCAGCTGCGACTACCCCGACATGTGGCACACACAGAGAGGAGGTAGACAAGCTTAGGAAGCTGACAGTCCATTGAGGTACAAAGTCAGGTGACCACAGGATCACAACCTGGCTTCTCTGAACATCTCCATGAAGCCAGGTGATCAGGTGGGTTCTAATCTTGGCTTTCCCAAATGTATCCATGGGGCTCAGCTGACTGGTGGGTCCAAATCCTAACCATCCCAATTGTATCCATGGGTTCAATGATGGTCAATGGAACAGATCTGTATTCTTTTAGTTGGGGCATTGGTCCCCTAAGCTGGCATCCTGTAGAACATAAAATCTGTGTCACTCGTTGAGGAGCCATGATCTGACAGCTATCCTGTAGAGTGTTACCGGCTGTGGTTTTGTACAGAGTCTCTTCTTCTTTAGATATCTGTCTCTTGAAAGTCTTGTTCCAGGGCTGGTATTAGGGCAGGTGCCATTCCTATCAGGGCCGTAGGGTCCTCGGAACCGGGTCAGACAGTTCTTTGGGGAAGTCACCTGGCCGTGACCTGACTCCGTGACCATGGGCGTGCAATAAAATATGATGATAGGGGGGAAAGTTGATAGGGGATTGTTTCGTGACACCACCCATGGTGTGCGGCAAGGGATGGCCTACATTGTGATTCAGGTCCACTGGGGCTGATGGTGACACAGCAAAGATGTTTCAGCTCTCCACGGGTAGAGAGGACCCCAGGGCAGATATAGGGTTAAATTTGATGATGGTAACTGTTGTAGTACAAGGTAGGTGACGCAGTAAATAATTCTGAGGATACAGCAGGGTGCAGTCTTCATACTTTACTCACAGTTTGTGGGTTACAATCACTCGCCTGGTGCTGTGTCCTCCGGGTCAGTGGTCCAGCCAGCTCTCGGGTAGTTCGGGGTGCACTTTTCCAGGACCCCTGCTTGTGTGCCTTTTCAGGTCATCTCTCACTGCGCTGGCTCATGCTCTCCTCCCCTGCACCTTACACACAATGTCCCAAGCCAACAGCCTCAGATACAGTCAGGCGACGTCATCCTGGTCCCCTTGATCCTAAATGGCTGCCTTTTTAGCAAATGTGTGTAGATTTGGCTGTGGCACATACAGACACCACTGCCTCTGGTTTGCTAGCTGAGTCCTACAGTCTCTCCACTGTCTGGGGCTGGTCCCCCACTGTGACATGGTTCTTCCACCCTACTACGGTCAGCCTAGATTCGGGTGCTACGGGTGGATTCTTCACTACCCTGGCCCCTAGGACCCCTTTTCACACTGTGCTCCTCTCATTTCTGCTCTCCCCACCCACTGACTAACTCTCTTCCAGAATCTTCCGGACTCCTCCTACTAACTAGTTCCACCTCTCTCCCATCTCCATGGCAACAAATCACTGTCAACTCTACCTTCAGGTCTCTTTCTCTTATCTGCTTCCTCCACCCACACCCTCTACCTAGTTCCCCCTCCAGCCTGAGATGGGGCCCTCCCTAAACAGGGTCTGTCCAGATTCCTTGGCCTGGAGTGGTGTGGTGTTGGATACTTGTGTGTGGGTACCAGATAGTGCCTCCTCCTTACCCGAGAGTGGGATACCACACCTTTGGCTGAGATGCAGTACCTCTGTGGTGACTGGACCCTCAGGGGCTCCACATAGACATAATAGGCATTTGCCTAGGGCCTCCACTCCCCCAGTGGCCCTCAGCCAGTGGTGTGCCACTACTAGAGGTAGATCACTTGGCCACTATAGTGCCCGTGAATAAGCGGAGGTTGGTGCCAGTGTGGCGCCCCTGTGGTCCAGTCACCACAGAGGTACTGCAGCTCATCCAGAGGAGTGGTATCCCACTCTCACGTAAGGGGAGGAGCACTACCCAGGAGTCTAAACACTCGCACCCAACGCACATCAGTTCAATCAGGGCACCTGGGCGCACCCTTAGGGAGGAAGGCCTCATCCCAGGCTGGATAGGACTGGGTGGTGGGAGTGGGTGGGGTAGGTAGGAAGCGGGAGTCGGGAGATTGTGAGAGGAGCTGAGTGGAGCAGACATATTGAGAAGAAGCTCCCAGTCAGAGGGAGTTAGAGAGAGATTGCAAAGACTGTGTGCTAGAGTAGCTGGTGCTAGGAGACCATAGTAGGAGTGAAAGAACAGAGCTGAGAAAAGAGACTGAGAGGGAGAGATAGAAGGAAGCTCCTGGGAGCACAGAAGGGGTCCTAAGGGCACGGGAAGTGCAGAAGCCACCCGTGGAGCCAGCATCCAGACGTGGAGGGACCAGGTCGCAGTCAGGGGAGTGGCCCCAACTTAGTGGCAAACTTCAAGTTCAGCTAAGAAACCAGAGGCTGTGGCTTTTGCAAGAGTCACAGCCATATCCATCTATGCTTCACCAAAAAGGCAGCCTGTGACGCTGTAAGAATCTGGCTGCACTCGGATGTCACCTGAGTGCAGTCCTATTAGAGCATGTAGATTCAAAACAGTGAAAAATGGAGAGTGGACCCACTGGACCATGATGACGAACCCCTCTCGGACGAGCTAACCAGGTGGACCGCCCCCTATACAAGGAGAGTTAGGGGCAGGCCCGTGAGGGACTATCGCCACGGAAGCTGGAGGGTCGACTGAGATCAGATGGGTACACAGCAGGCACAAAGGGAAAGAGGGAACAGAAAGGAACTACTGAGACAAGGGAGAAGATGGGAACGCTACGGAGGCACGGAGGCTGGCAGGACAATATGGAGACACTGAGGCTGACGGGAGCAAGGAAAAGATATAGGAGCCGGGCAGGTACCGCAGAGGAAAAGGAACTGAAGGAACAAGGCAGGAACACAGGAAGCAGGCAGGCACTGCAGAGGGCGGGGGACACCCAAAGTCAGAGAGCTAGGAACGCACAGAGACCACAGGTGGCCAGAAGCACTTGTAAACACAAATGAACATCAGGCACAGAGAAGCAGCAGGAAGCAGTTTACATAGCAGCATGGGAGCTACTTCCGGGTTGCAGTCCTCCAGGATGACGGAGAGGACAGGAAAGAGCGCCAACAGAGGAATCAGATGTGCGCATGCGCAGAGCTGAATGCGACGCGCGCGCGCACCCGGCGAGCTGCAGTGGGGAGAGGCGGCGGCAGCAACGGCATGACACAGCCGTATAGAATCCAGGGGACTGAGAGGACATCGCCTGACCAGGTTTTTGGCTGCTGGCTTGGGACACTGTGGATAAGGCGCTGGGCAGGAGAAGTGGAAACCAGTGTAGTGAGATGGCCAGAGAAAGATATATGAAAGGAGTTCTGGAAAGGTGCATCCCAATCTACCAGGTTGTTTGCTGGACTACTGACCTGGAACACAGCATCCGGCTGGCATTTATGGACTGGAGAACTGTGAGTAAAGTGGAAACTGCACCTTACTGTGTCATTTGCGTTATTTCTACAACACCTGCCCGGCTTACTACAACCACCAACATATCACTTAATCCTACTACTGCCCTGGGGCTAGTTCTACCCGTGGAGGGCTACACCATCTTTGCTGCTCTACCATCACCCCAGAAGATCTAACTGCAGTGTCAGCTATTATAGCCGAACACCACGGTTGCATCACAAACATTTTCCCCAAATTCATTATAAACTTTATTTTCCCCTTTCAAGTCATTGACTCTTTTATTGGATGCCTAGGGCCACGGACCAGGTCACTGCTGCCGTGTCACACCCCTTTAAGAACTGGCCTGGTACCGACTACCCAAAGGCCCTAAGGGGGTGCACCACCAGCACCCCCCTTGCATCATGCATTTAACTGTATTGGCATGATAGATCTCCCATAATTCCCTTCTGCCTTTGATGCAGCGGGCACAATTACATTATACTCGTT